>NC_062286.1:310833-621666 GCF_902655055.1 Lutra lutra
ACGCCCTCAGGGGCTCCCAGCCTCGAGGAGCAGAACAAAGAAACACACTTCCAAACACCTGTTAGTTCCGAGGCGCACATAGTGGGGGCTGGTGCACATGGCCCGGGCGCCCGGAACCCCGTCTGGGCAGCCCGGGTCTGAAGGAGCTGCTTCCGTTCCTGCTACAGGCACACTGGGGTCAGCGGAACACACCTCCCTCACCTCGCAGTGTGGACACTCACTGCTGTTGCCCCCATGACGGGTCCCCACCGTGGCTGAGCTGAGTGGCTGCGGGGCCCCCACAGTTGTGGGAAGAGAACCAGACAGGACCTGGAGCCAGGTGTTCTAGATGGAAGTTCGCTCCCCACACTTTCCGCGGGTGCTGTGGGAATTCAGACTTCGGGGCACCTGGGGCAGAATGGGTGTATTCTGCACCTGTGGAGGCCTTGAATTGGGGGCCCAGGGGCAGCACTCACAGACCGAATGTCTGAGTCCCCCGAATTCATGTGTTGGCATCCCGAACCCCAGCAGGGTGGGGTTAGCAGGCAGGGGCTTTGGGAAGGGGCTGGTCTTCCAGCCCTTCCAGAGGGGACCCTGGGGGCTCCCGGCCCCTCCCCCATGCAGAGACTCTGCCATAGCACACGTCTGGGAACAGGGAGGTGGCCCCCCAGACACTGGACCCGCCGGTGGTCGTGGATTTCCAGCCTGCCAAGCCCTGAGAATGCTCGTCTGCTGTGTGTGAGGCTGGTCCATTACAGCTGCCCAATTGGACCGAGACTCTGGGCCACTCCGTTCCAGGCCCATCGCTCAGAAAATAGCAAGAGACCACAGGTCTGCACGCACGCTTGAAACTGTCCATTCGGAAAGTCATTCCGGCCGAGGAGGGAGGGGATGTCTCTGCAGAGGGGCTGTTTCGAGGCTGAGACGAACCTTCCCGAAGCGAGTTACGGTCGAGTCCACAGCAATCCCGGGAGACCGAACAGATGCTGAGAAAGGGCTTGTGGGCGAAGCAAACGGGCTGAGGGGTCCCCCCGCGGACAGTGTTGGCCAAGGTCTGTCCGGCGAGAGTGTGCACGGTTTCCGCTCTCCTGTCCTGCCCCTCGCAGAGGGAAACGGGTTGTGCTTTACTGCCGTGTCTCTCCCTTGGAAGATGGCTCTCCTTGCCCAGCCTGTGGGGATGTCCCATCTTCCAACTCACAGTGGCTGGGGCCTCGGGGGGACGTGCCGCTTCCCCCTCGTGCTGCGGTCGCTGTGGCCCCAAGTGCTGGGGCATCGGCACGCTTGCACGTGCTCCACGATTCCAGACTCGGGCCTCTGCATGGTGCTGGCACAGGCTCTCCAGGAAGCAGACAAGAGTTGGATGTGCGAGGGTTTTATCAGAGATGCTGCCCCCCTGGGAGGGAGTCCGGGGCCGGGGGGCTTTTGGAGGCTGAGTGAGTCCTCTCCCGTACCACGGGGGGACCCCAAGCCCCAGAAGGCTGCCAGTTGTGCTCAGCAGCCTGACGTGCGTGATCTCGGCGGTGGCAGCCAGGGAAGTGGCCGTCTCTGCAAAGCCAAGCCGAGGGCTCCGGGGCTCAGCGGGGAGGCCCTCAGCCAGTTCTGTGGTTGGGGGTCCGTGAGGCACAGTTACATGGCTGGCACAGGCTAAGTTGGTTTTGGAAACCCGGGTCCCCTATTTTACTGTTATAATTTGCAGGAATTTGTCCTCTTTCTGATCCGAGAAGTTCTCCTCTGCCGTTTCACAGAATGGCTAGACCGCACAGTTAGCTCACAGTTGTATGGCTGTGTCTCCATTCTGCTTCTTGAGAGCTGTGTGGCAACAGCGTCCGGGTCACACTCCAGAGGTGTGTTCCCACAACAACACGGAGCCTTGACTGTAACAAAACATAGAAGGGGGTGTGACCCACTGTTTCCCTGGCAACGTGTGTGTCTGAAGGGGAAGCACAGCCTAGCCTGAGGTGGGGAGGCACTAGGCCTTGGAGAGGGAAGGTCCCGCATGCAGAGGTGGGCCACGTTCCGGAGGCCACACACCTGCTGTGGGACACTCACCCGGTGACACAAACCACACACGGTTCTTGAGGGAACTCACCGCATCTGCACATCTGACCTGTTCCTACGTCCACACCTGCACCCACGTCTGCGTCCACAGTGCACCTGTCACTCCCATAATTCTGTTACCTAGAAGGAGACCTGCCACATACAAAGGACATAACAGAACCGTATTCCTACTCTTTCTGGAATAATTTCTTCATTTGTAAACTGCTGTGTTTTATGCACTGACTTCTGGAGGACTTTCAGGGTTGCAGTTCATTGGAACAATACCCTTTGGTCTCGAGTCCTAGAGAAGTTGGTTGGGAGGTTGGAAGAGGGGCTGTGCTCCCACAGCTCACGCGTGCACATCCCCTTGAAGAGAACATTCTCTGTCCTTCTCATCCATTCCCTTGCTTGGCAATTCTGTGGGGAGGAACCTGCTGCACAGCGAGAGGGGGCTGCGAACCCAGTGCTGTGGGTCGGGGGGGTGTGGCTCACTGGGAGCCTGGGCCAAGCAGCGTCTGGACAAGTCCCGTACTTCTATGTGCCTCATGGGAGAGGGAGACTCAGTGTTGGAAAGTAACGGACCCGTTTGGAGCCACATCATATGAGCTTGAGGCCAGAAAGACAGTGTTGACATTTCCCCCCGATTGCAGTGTAAGAACAGACCACAGTGAAGCCTCACCTCCCCGAGGCTTTGCCAGGGTGGAAGACAGGCCCGCCCCCTCCCCTGCATCTCGCCTGGTCAGCCCTGCAGACTCCTGCTCAGGGCGGGGTTTCGGGACCCCCTCCTACCTCTGCTCGCAAACCCACCCACCCTGAGATAGAAAGGCCAGCACGCCCCGGGTGCCAGCTGGTTCTCAGTGAGCTGACCTCTGTGGCTGGGGTCCACCTGCCGCGTCCCCAAAACTCTGGACCTGCTCACTCGGCTTCAGCCATCACTGGTTCCAGAGCTGGGAGAGCTTGTCCTATGGCCCCTGGTGCAGGCACAGGACAGGGAGAAGCACCGGGCGGCCCTTCCCACTCAGCCTCTTGGCAACACGTGTCCCTAATAATCAACCCGGCCTTCGTTGGTGTTTTAATTCCACTCAGTAAAGACTGTGGAAACCAGAGTGTCTGATGCTGGCAAGAATACAGATAAGGAAGCCACAGAGGGGGCGCCTGGGGGCTCAGCGGGTGAAGCCGCTGCCTTCGGCTCAGGTCATGATCTCAGGGTCCTGGGATCGAGCCCCGCATCGGGCTCTCTGCTCAGCGGGGAGCCTGCTTCCTCCTCTCTCTCTGCCTGCCTCTCTGCCTACTTGTGATCTCTCTGTCAAATAAATAAATAAAATCTTTAAAAAAAAAAAAAAAAAAAGGAAGCCACACAGAGCCCAGGTCGGGAACCCAATGGCGAGGTCCGCTGCGTGGCCGCCATGGCCTCGTCTGGGTGGGTGAGCACAGCCTGTCTGGGGGTGCAGGGAGGCGGCGTGGGTGAGCATAAGCCAGATGATGTGGACACCGCTGAGCAGTGAGAGGAAAACAAGCCTGTAGGAAAGGCGCAGGGTCCCTTAATAGGGTAAAATGCTTCAAATCACGGCTCCCTGGAAAGGCAGTAAACAGAGTCGGGGCTGGACTGGCTGTGGCGTCAGCGGTGGAGACAGGCGCAGGGGATGAGGACACACGAGTAAACAGGAAATGGGCAGCACGCTAACCAGAGGCCAGGCCACTGTCGCCACATAGGACCTGCCTCAGCGGTGGGTTCCCGCGCTGCCGTGGGCGGTGACGGGGACACTGTGTCCTGTGGCCTTCGCAGAGCATGTCCGAAGCCCCTCCGGCCGTCATGCCCGCGAGCTGGCGTGACGAGTTCCAGGAAAAACAAAGCTCTCCGTAGCTGAGCCACACAGCTGAGCTTTGATCAGTGTGCTTTTGTGTTCTTTTTTCTCTGGTGGAGAGAGGAGGAAGGACAAGGCATCACATCCGTCTCCCCTTTCCTGGCCATGAGATGTACACATAAATCCATTACGCATAAACCCTCCGTTGATTAATCTCTCAGGAACTTTCTCTGGCCGGTCCTAGGTCTGAGGACCTGAAGGGATGACGGGGCTTAGCAGGACCCAGGTGTGGGGGCTTTGGAACCCACACAGGCCAGGATGTGACCCCAACATGTTACTAAAACCCTAAGAAAATGAAAAAAAAAAACAAACACTTTACTACATGGAAAATTAAACCTTGTCAGGTAAGCTGCTGTCAATGTTTAAGAGTTCTCGTGGAAGTAAGACGTCCTGGATAGAATCGTCAGGGGTTCTGCGGGCTTTGATTCCTGAAAAAGGGAAACTCTTGTTTTATTCTTTTTTGTTTCTTTTCTTCCGGGGACTGACTTGTTTTGCAACTGGAATCCGCGTTTCTTCCCCTCCCCTCCCCTGCGGGCGGCCACCGGTTTGTCCTGTCACTTCTGTTGGCTTTCTTTCTCAGATTCCGAACTAAGTGAGATCAGACGGTGCTCCTCTTCCTTCCTCCTCTGACTCCTGTCACTGAGCGCGACGCCCTCTGGGTCCGAAGTCCTGTCGTTTCATTCCTCAAGTCCCCGAACACAGAGGGCGGAGGGAGCCTCCGGTGACGGCTCCCAGTGCCCACGCCAGGCTGTACAGGGTCGGAGCCGCTGCCTCAGGCCTGCAGCGCGGGAATGAAGCCGGAGCGTCCCTCGGAAGAACTGGGAAAACCGGAATCCCTCTCCGTCGAAGATGCCCTCATTGGGCTTTCTGTTCCTTGAAGCGGAAATTATTCCCAAGTAGTCGAAGAGAACGGAAGAGTGAACCCTCCAGACCTAGAGCTGTCCGGCAGTCGCACTTGAAGTAATCTCTAAGAAAAGTCAATAAATATGTCTACGTTGAGATTGTACAGCATGTGGCTTTCTTCACGTAGACCCTCGTGGCGCACAGCAGCCGGCCTCCCGCCCCCTCACCCCCTCACCCCCTCACCCCCTCACCCCACCCAGCTCCTTCACCCGCCCCCGACCCCCGGGAGCATCGGCCGGGCCAGGGCCACCCGCGTCTGCACAGCCTCGAGGCTGCTGGCCCGGCCACCTGGATGGCTCTGACCGACTCTGCCTCGGGGAAGCCAGGCCGCCGCCGCTGACTCTGTGAGGACACCTTCTCCCGGCCAGCCACCGGCACTTGTCTGGGGTGTGGTGTCTGGGGGAGCTGCGGGCAGGGACCCTGCTGGCCATGCCCTGAGCCACGTCCTGGTCTGTCACCTGCTTATGGCGAAGCCTCAGCGGACGCATTTCTCAGGTAGCCGCGGGGACGCAGGCTGTGAGGGACTGGGGCCTGGAGACGCGTCCCTGCTCTGACTCAGTCCGCTCTGGAGGACAGTCACGTAGGCAGACTCAGCCCTGTGTGGCTTCCATGTGTGTGATTGCCGCCTCCGTGTCTACGCCGCCGTTTGGGCACCGGCTGCTCCATGCCCAGAGGGACCTGCGGGCACCCCATCCTCACAAGCACCCGTGGGATGAAAAGGGACGCACATCCCCGGGCCCGCAAGGACAGGAGCCAGCGCGAAGTTCTCGGAATTGCGGTTCGCGTGAGCACAGGTTGGTGAAAGGGCAGAATGGAAACGTGCTAACGTGAAGCTTATATATACGGCCAAGCTCAGTAGTAGCCTCACCGGTTCTCTGAAACTCAGCAACCAGCAGCTCTCTCGGCAGGGAGCATCTCATTCTCAGCGTTATCTAAGCCCCAGCACGAGGAAGGAGATGCTCTCGACGGAGCCTGGGTGGCTGGTCCCCACCCGGCCCGGCCCTGGTGGCCGTGGGGACCCAGAGCCCACAGGACTCGAGACTCTCTGCGGAAGGGGCACCCGCAGTCCCCAGCTGCTGCTGCTTTCCCCAGAGTCTGTTTCCGTGGGGGCAGGAGCGGGGCAAAGTGGACATGTTTGCACGAATGGTCAGACGTCCTCAGTTGCCTCCCAGAGTCTCAGTGGCGTCCAGGGGGGCCGCCGTGTGTGCCGCCTTCACCAACACTTGCACACTCAGTCCCGTCCTCTCACCGCCCAGCTCTGGTCCCCGCCCCGCGCTGTGTCAGGAGGCGAGAGGCCTGCGCTGCCCCTCTCAGCAGACCACACCGCGGGTGCTTTTAGGGAGAAGACACAGGAATGTGTGCTATAGCCCGGTCACACGGCCGGTGCCTCAGTGGCCTTCGGGCGATGTCCCGGGGCCGGACCTCACGGGGTGCCAACCTGCCGGCCTCCCGGGCAGCCGGCTCTGATCCAGCAACTCGTCCTCACAGGAGAGGGAGCTTCTGCCGCCGTGGCGCTCTGGGCACCGGAGGGGTTTCCGCTTGTCATCTCCTCCCCGCGGCTCTGTCAGACACTTAATGTTTCAAGCTGGTAATTAGCAAATTCTCGTTATTTAGCGCTAATTTTAAATATTGCGTCTATTTTTGTAGGATGCTTTTTCGGTAAATAAAATAACCGTAATTTCTTCTAAATGTTCACTCTATTCATTCCATTTACAGTCCCAAGATCGTGATCACCGTGAAGTCGCTCTGCTCACGGGCGGCTCGGGGGGCACTCGCGGGTCTCCCCGCCTCACCGCCGGCCGGCATCGTGCCCTGTACACCTACTACGTGCCTGGCCACGAAGTGGGGGGAGGAGGGAGGAGCTCCTGGCCCTGCACCCGGGGTGGGCAGACCCGAGATTGAAGGGGCAGAAAGGGACCAGCTGTGTTTAAGGGGCTGCTTCGGGCCAAGAGATTTTCTTACAATTTCTGTGAATTAGTTTGCATTTCCCCAGTTTTGCGGATGAAGAAACAGAGGCAGAGGAGGAAGGAAGTTGGTGGGTTTGATGTCCCCCTCGTGCTCACGTGCAGTTAGAACCTATCACACGGCCTCATATTTTATCTCTAAATTCCCTCAGATCCACAGATGCGCTCGTGTGGCCTCTCGGTGGACCTCAGCTGGGTGCTGCTCTGCCCCTGGGGACACCGGCCCATCTGGACACAGTGTTGGTTGTCATCACTGGGAAAGGGCGGCTACTGGTCGGTGGGAGGGGCTGGGGTTGCCGCCAAACACCCTGCCCGGGCAGAGCGCCCACAGCCAAGAAGACCCACGCCGAGCGGAGGTGCACCAAGGTGAGGGGCCTCAGCCCGAGCATTCCCTGCCCCTGCGGTCAGCACTGCTAATGGCCAGCGTGAGTCTTTCCCGGCCTGTCTCTGCAACGTTCCGACCCACTTGGGGTCTCTGGCCTCCCCCGCCCATGCGCTTCTGGTTCGAGAGGCTCGTGCCGTGGACACAGGCCTGCGTCTTTGATGGCTTCTCCTGCAGCTGTTTTGCACCTTCCCTGTCGGACCCTTCGGTCTTCCCCGGGCTCCACGGGCGCCACTCCCGGGCGGGCGTGCGGACTGAGACGTCCCCGTGGTGGAGGGGAGCTTGGCATCCATTTCTGAAGCCGTCGCCTGCCTTGCCCGGGCGCAGGTACCCCACACTCTGTATCGTCCCATCTGCCTGAGGTCCTGGGGCAGCCTAAGGAAGGCGATAGCTGTCTCCACCTGGCTCGCGCCGGCCCAACGGCCCGGCCCCAGGCTCCATGGGAAAGGCCACAGAGATTGGTGAGCAACAGACTGGTTTGCTCTCCCACGGAGCCCACCGCACTGAAGCAAGGGAGTGCCGTTTCTGCCGGGAGCCGGGACGCACGCAGAAAGTACCACTGAGAGTCTTAGAATTGGGTCTTACGGTCTCTATCATCCGCAGTTTGGGTCAGTGGGACGGGCTCCCCGGGGACAGAAGGAGTGGCAACAGCAGGATTGGGCTTTCAGTGGGCAAGTAAGACCACGGAAGGGGGTGTGAGCTCTTTGGTGTGGTGCGCACGTTGCCACAGGCCAGTGCAGAAAGCCATCCTGTCCTGCTTTCCAGCTAGACCGGCCTCCGCGAACATTCACACCCTTGCTTCGCCCTCCGAGCAAGTGCGTGCCGGTGGGACAGCATCTTCATGGGCCCATGGCAGAGCCGGGACAAGGCACTGCGGCCACCAGCGCCCGAAGATGCTGTCCTGCCCGAGCTTGGCAACTCGAACCCTGAGCTGCTGCTCCCCATGCCGCTTCCTCGCACGACGTCAGGGTCCCTGGGCAGCTCACGGTGGTGAGAACCCCGGTCTGCACCAGCAACAGCAGAGCGAGACACATGCGTGGACCCCACACGGGCCCACAGGGGTCTGCAGGCTTGAGAAGCCGGGGCGCGGGGCCCACCTCTCTGCAGACCATGCCCCGTGTGCCTTGTCCTTGTCACCCACCGTGCTCCCCAGATCTTACCTTCACACCGAGGCTCCGCCATCTCCTCCATGTCCTGTTCACGCACCGTGTTTTCTACACTGGCCAGAGGTGTGTTCCCCTCTATAGCCCAGGGAGCACAGCCTGGGAGCTCGTGCCCCAAACTGGAACGGATTGAGGCAACACGGAAGGTTATTAGGACACTATGTTCATTATTTTAAAATTTCCAAGTAACTCATTTTGTCTTTGGTGGAACCACCCTTCCGAACAGCCCTCACACATGCGGCAAACCCAACAGAGATCGGCCTCGTGATAGCAGCAGAAGCCGCTCTGATCACCCATTTCCTGCGGCTTGAGAGAGCAGGCACTTCCCAACAGTCTCCCACGGCCCACTGAGCCCCTTCTCGGAAGTACTCTGGAGAGTGTCCGTGTCATAAGCGGAGCGAGAGCAGTGCTGTGGAAACAAGTCACCGTCAGCAAAAGAGATTTAAAGTCGGCACGGCGGTTGCCCTCATTCATCTGTGCAAGCCTGAGGGCTCCGCGGCAGCAGCGGCCCTGGAGGCAGTCAGGAGGGGGACCCTCCGTCAGGGAGCCCCACAGCCACCTCTGCCCTCCCTTGTCTGGTCCTCGGGCTCGCCTGTGCTCGGGAGAAGACACACCTGTCCTTTTCCTTTCTGAGTTCAGCACGAGGACAAGCAGTAGTGTCAAGCGGGTCGTAACAACTAGCCTTGTTCAGCGCTCACAGCACAACTTGGACTGGGCAACTGAAGCACCTGAGAAGTACAGGACCCTTCTCCGATGGAGGGAGGGGCCGAGAGCAGAGCCCTCGTGACCACCTGGGACGCCGTCTCCTAAGGAGCAAAGCCCAGACCACCGGACCCCAGACTCTGCCGTGTGGACGGAAATGTGGGCAGAACCTCTGTGCCGGCCTCATCCCAGTGGGTCGGGAGTGAAGTCCCCGGGGGCCCTGCATGCCCTCACTCCTGGCCTGGGACCCGGTCCTGGAACAGCGGCAGAGCCCATGGTCCCCCTATCCTAAAGCTCATCCGACAATGGCCCCCGGGACGTGAGGAAGCTGTGAGTGGTTCCCAGCAGCATCGGGATGGACAGCACAGCTTTCCTCACCTAGAAGCTCCTGTCACTCCGGCCCTGAGACCACGCTGCCTTTCCGGGGCTGCACAGACTGTGGGGTTCTCTGGGGATGAGTCCAGTTTCCGTTTCTCTCACTTATCCTGTGACAGTCAGTTATCGATCTCGGTGGGCCTCACTTAACCAGCATGGACACGGGGACGGCACCCAGGAAGAGCAATGCGCCCCCGGCCCCTGATTACAAAGATACGCTTTGTTGGTTTTTCATCCTGCCTTTGGGTCTCCCAGGGCACCGAATTTCCATAAGCGCTTATGGGCATAGAGCCCACGTCCCATGTTCCCTAACACCCGCAGGCAGATGTCCAGATCTCTTCGGAGCAAGTGTTCTAGGTCCTGTAGCTCTGGCAAGTTTTATCTACGAAGGAAATAGGCTAGAGGCTTTCTGCTCTCATTTTAGTGGCGGATTTTGCCGCTGGCTTCCGCGAAGAAGCGAGTTTCCAGGTCTGTTGTCCTAGGCAGTGTGTGGCAGAGCGGCCTCATGAAGACAACTCGGCATTTTGCCTCTGACTCAGTCTCCCTGTTCAGAATTTGCCCCTTTTGAGGGACGGAGTATTGGGACAGAGACATGGGGAGTGCTGGAGAGATGGCAAAAAGAACATGGCAGACGTGGCTTACCTCACGTACAAGCGGCTGTTCACTTTGTCTCATGGCAATATTCCCCCCTGGTGATGTTCATTATTTCCAGAGTAAGTTTGGTTTATTGGTGGATATAAATTTTTAAACATAATTTTGCCTTGGACAAAATCCAAGACTACCCGAGGGGGCAAACATTCTTCGGAAGGAGACGCACATAAACGAGTAGTTTTTATCGAGCCTGAATCATGACTCCATTGTGGCGCCAGATGAGCACGGTCAAGGCCTTGGTGCTCCAAGCTCATGCCGCGAGCTCGCCTGTCCTCGCTCTGCCCTCTGCAGGGCACCTGTACCTGCAAAGCTGATGGAAAGTAAAAACAGCAAGGTCGGTCGTAGGTCTGTTTCCTATTCTATCTAATTAAAAAAACTGTCTTGCCACCGTGAATCTTCCTGTAGCTCTGAAGTAGGCTCATCACACTGAATATGAATTCATCACACTTCAAAACCAGCAACGATCCGTAACTGTGTTAAACTGAGGTAATAAAAGGTTTATGTCCTTTCCCCAGGTGAGTTACATACGAAGACTGCCTCCTGGAAGACGGAATGAGTTTGAATCACTACACTTCGTGTTCCAGCTGGCAGAACCACATTAGCCATCACACAGCTCAGTCTTTGCCAAACGGGTTTTCTGACGACAGGTCCGAGCACACAAGCACATCACCGTTACAGAGCAAGGCTCTAGGATGGCAGTGGTTGGATCTCTCCCAAGGTAATCTAATTACTCTAACATTTCAGGACCTAGAAATATATTCAGTCCGCAGTCCGCATCATAAATGCATAATAAATGAGATGCAAATCTAGTAAATTCATCTATAGTTCGTTTTATGGTTATTAAGTTCCCGAGGGGTCATAACTGACTTCCTTATCAGGGATCTCCAGAACCTGGTGTGATGCCTCCTGCAGGGGCTGGGACAGAGGATGCTTCTCCACGAAGGACATGAAACAGGACTGTGAAAGCAGGTAGAAAAGGCGATTTCTCTCTCCGACCACACTGCCCCGTAGCCCCACCCCGGTAACCACCGGAAGACGAGGAATTAAGCGCTCGTCTGATTTGAGAGTGACGGTTTACAGTCAGCACCTGTAAGGCTTCTTCAGTTTTCATGAGTTTCCTTTGACAGCCAAAGTTGAAAAGATGACATTGGAATTTAAAAAGATAATCTGTTAGCTCGTTAGCTAGCAGATTAATTTCTGTCAGCTTAACAACTAGGGTCACTTGCTAAAAGCTATTGAAAAATAAATCTGCACTTTGTAAAGTGGGACTATAGCAAAATAGCGAATGTGATGGGTAAAGACAGATGCACAGGGAAGGAAGAAGCCGGGCGGCAGTGAGTCTGACCTGCCCGTCCCCCTCTGTCCCAGGTGAGAAGGCAGCTGGCCACCAGGAGGTGAGTCTATCTGGCAACAGACAAAGGTGACAGAGGCTTTGGTGGCCCCGTGTACATGCACAGAGGAGGACTGGCAGGGAGGTAACTAAAGCCAGTGAAGGGCTTCTTTGAAAATAAAATGCATAGTAGTTCACTGGTATTTACTTATTAGGTTAAAATATACAATTAATTACAACTAATCTATAACATGCTATTCGTAAGGCGACAGCTGGGCCTTTCTCCACATTTAGTGATGAACAGGCAAGAGAACATGACCATGTTGTTCTATAAGCTGGATGGCACACCCGGGACACTCACCTGGGACACCACCTGCACACTCACCAAGACACTCATCTGGGACACTCACCTGGGACACACCTGTACACTCACCTGCAGATACTCAAGTTGCTTTTCCTTTACTTGCATCATGCTCTTCCCTGTTTGCTTTTCTTCTCTGCAATTCTCTTAAAAAGACTTTATTTATTTGAAAGCGAGAGAAAGAGAGCATGAGCAGAGGGAGGGGCAGAGAGAGAGGAGAAACGGGCTCCCCGTGGAGCAGAAAGCCCGATGCGGAGCTCAATCCCAGGACCCGGAGACCATGACCTGAGTAGAAGGCAGAGGCTTAACCCACCGAGCGCCCAGGAGGCGCCCCTGTGAGTCTCTTTCATGATTTATGCTCTTGTACCGTCCAGAGACCCTCCCAGGGATGCTCGTGGGGCTTTCCCTGTTGCAGGACACGCTGTCTGTCTCGAGGAGACGTTTCTGGATTGCCGCGGCCACATGGAGCAGAGTCGGGGCTGTCTTGAAGCCTGAGGGGATTCCATCGACACCACTGCCCTCAGGTGCCCGAGCCCCGCTGCATGCATGGGACAAGACGCTGGTGCTCGTGTCCCTTCGTCCGTAGGACCGCAGCCCCTGCGCCTTAACCAGCAGGTGGGGTGGCCCTTTCCAGAGCGATGAATCCACCAACGCAATCTTGGTTTCCACTCTTGGGATTGCACATTCTGTTGCACGTGTTTGATGTCCTCAGTAGCCCCCTGAGGACAGTGACAAATTTCACCCCAAATCAGCCTTTGCTCTGCTCCTTGGCAGTAAGGGTGTTGTGTGGGCGTTTGACTTGCCCGTCACCGGCCGGCTGTGTGCAAATGACGCCACTTCTACACGTCTGCTGCAAATGCAAACGGTAACAAATTTCAGAAAGACTCGTTGTGTGTGCGTTGTTGTTTCACTTAGCTGTGGAAGCAGTGACAGATGACCCCAGGCAAGAACCGGAAAGCAAATGCGGAAGGAAATTAACCACAGCCGCTTCCACATCAGACTATTTCCATTCATCAGAAGTCCCAGGCCAGTCATGCCTCCGTTTCTTCTGCAGAAAGGGGAAGGCCCGAGGTTTGCCCCACATCTCTCCGCAACCAGGTCTCTCCGCTGAGAAGAGGTGTCTCGGCTCTGCCATCGCCCAGCGGTGACTCCTGACCGAGAACCCCTCCTGCTCAGGTTCCTGAATGTCGTTATCTCTGCACTTGCAAGACCTCTCTCTGGGCACAGGATCCCTTTTCCTCACGGGGTGACTTTTCTTGGCCAACAGCAGACGTGGGAAACACTGACAACTGCTCGTTCTCAGACAGAAGCGAGTTAATCCACCGAGAAGACATTTGGCACCTGGTACGGATGGGATAAGAAAGGGACAGAAAGGCTGGAACACCCCAAGGAAGACGAGGCGTGGCCTTTGTCCACATGACAGAGGTCCCGCTCTGTTTGCCCGGCTTTGGCGCTGGGGCACAGCGGTGTTTGGACTCCAGCAGCGCTTGGACCTGGCTTCTGTGCCTCCGCGTGATGTTTCTGTCTGTGACATGGACAGTGCAGCAGTGGCAAAAAGGAAATTGTTCAATCCAATGAGTGAAGGTTTTAAGAGCCTCCCACATCATCACTGCCCCCACCCCTGTTCTTGAACTCTCCTCACGTGGCGGCGTTTGCCCGTTTGCCTCTCGGCTAGACAGAGTCAGCCAGGCAGTCTGCACGGAGCTGGCCTCGACCTGGATTTGGTAGGGTGCAGCGTTTAGAAAGGGAACAGCACTGTACCAGACTTGCTGGGGGCAGAGCTCAGTAAGAGACGAAGTGAAAGGGAGGGAGCTCCCCAGGGAAGTACAGAATCCAGAAGGAGAGCTCGTGGCCCTTTGCGGGACCTGAAGGAAGTACACCAGGAGGGGTGGCAAGGCCAGGGGCCGATCGGGGAAATGAGTGCTGTTGTGTCGAAACAGGCCTTGAGTCTCCGGGACAGAGCCGGGACCTCTTCCTGGGGACAGAGGGCAGCTACCAGGAAGGGGAGCTGCCGTGACCAGGTGAGAGTTTGGGGGAGGGGGAGGGCCACCGCAGGCACAGACAGGAAGTCAGGAAGCTTTTCTCCCCGGGGTGGTCCAGACTCGGAGCGGGGATGTGGGAGGAGAGCGGATATGCAGCTACGGGAGTTTGGGAGGTGGCTGCATGGGGCAGAGTCCGAGATGACACACACTCTGTCTTGGTGCTGGCTGACATGCGGACACAGCAGGTGAGCATCCCGGCTTTGAACTCCCGACGGGGCCACCAGGACATGCCCAGGAGCATGAGTATTAGGTTCTCAGACTTAGGAAAGAACTTAGGGTTTTATCTTCTGTTTAATGAAGATTAGACAGAATCTTCTAAGATTTCTTCTAAGATTTCTTCTAATCTTCCAACAATTTTTCTGTCCTAAGAATCGGACCTGTTCTCTGCCCCGGAAACCAGGAGTTCATTTCTTGCAAGAGCACTGATGGGCCCATGTGGTTGGACAGTGCCAGTGGGTGAGGATCTGGAAGACGGCACCAGGGCCCAGAACAGAAGACCCCACAGGCTCTGAGTGGGTCCTTGCTGTCTCTGAACCCATCACAGAATTTGCCAGAATACAATGAATGGTCTTATGTCCGTGAAGGGACAGCGAACCTCAGCCTTAGAAGGCGAGCGGGTTCTGCATGTCAGAAATGACAGATGCTGCAGATGTCTTTGCTGAAGGATAGAGGTTCCTTCCCATTCGGGGATTCAGAACATTAGAAAAGGCCTGAACAGAGGCCCCCACCCCCGTTTGGAGGAGACAGCAGCATCAGCGTCGTCTCTTCCTCTCCTGGGTCTGGGGTCGACGTACGCGCAGCTGCTCTTCCAAAGGCTGACAGATTTTAACGCGGAAACGGTCTGTTCTCCTGAGACCTCACGCCTCATGCCCCGACCTCCCTAATTCCACTTCTTCCTCAGCGTCATTGAGGAATAATTGACAAATAGACTTAAAATATACATATATATTTTAATTTTATTTTTTCAGTGTTCCAGAATTCATTGTTTATTCACCACACCCAGGGCTCCATGTAATCCGTGCCCTCCACAGTACCCACCTCCAGGCTCACCCAACCCCCCACCCTGCCCCTCCCAAACCCTCAGATTGTTTTTCAGAGTCCGAAGTCTCTCATGGTTCACCTCCCCTTCCAATTTCCCCCAACTCCCTTCTCCTCTCTAACTCCCCTTGTCCTCCATGCTATTTGTTATGCTCCACAAATAAGTGAAACCGTATGATAATTGACTCTCTCTGCTTGACTTACTTCACTCAGCATCATCTCTTCCAGTCCCGTCCATGTTGCTACAAAAGTGGGGTATTCATCCTTTCTGATGGAGTCATAATACTCCATAGTGTATATGGACCACATCTTCCTTATCCATTGGTTCAACAAAGCAGGAAAAAATATCCAGTGGAAAAAAGACAGCGTCTTCAATAAATGGTGCTGGGAAAACTGGACAGCTATGTGTAGAATAATGAAACTGGACCATTCTCTACACCGTACACAAAGATAAACACGAAATGACCTCAATGTGAGGCAGGAATCCATCAGAATCCTAGAGGAGAACACAGGCAGTAACCTCTTCAACATCGGCCACAGCAACTTCTTTCAAGACATGTCTCCAAAGACAAAGGAAACAAAAGCGAAAATGAACTTTTGGGACTTCATCAAGATCAAAAGCTTCTGCACAGCAAAGGAAACAGTCGACTTACAACATAATTAAAGCATACAAGGTAGTCATTTGACACGCACGCACAGTGTGAAGGACCCACAACTCAGTTACATAACATGGTGTCAGCTCACCTCACGTATTCACCTTTATCCGTGAGAACCAGGCCAATTCTCGATTACCACAATTTGAAGTTAGGTTTTGATGGTAATAACGTGCGATCCAGGAATACCTGGTTTCTGTTCTCTTCGTGATATTTCTGACTGTGACACGTACAGTGAACAATGGCAAAAAGAAAGATTAAAAATTGAGTTTGCGCCTACAGTAATGCTGTTCAGGGAGCTGTAAGGGCTTCACATATTGTCTGAGCCAAAACTCAAAGCAAAGCCTGGGCTGGCTGTGTACGAGAGTTCTCAAGACAAGAAAAGAGTGATAGGACCCAAAGGTAAAGACAGATAGAGATGGAGGCAGAGATAGGAAGGAGGGGGTGTGCCGACCTTCTGTCCTGTGAGCTGTGCCCTTGGGCAGTGCGGTCGTGTAGATGGAGGAGAAGAGAAAGACCCAGACAGTAGTTCCATCCATTAGCAAAGCTGACAATCAGCGTCTTGTTCTCTGACCCAGTATATTCCAATTTCTTCTTGCTGGGGAAGAATGAAGAGAATGGAGACTTCCCTCTCCCCAGAGAAGGCCTGGTTGTCAGGTGCATTCTCTTGCTGGGTGTGACGTCACTGCCTGTAACCCATGAGCCCCTCCTCCCCCAGAGTTACTGTAAAGCTCTCCACGGGTACCGCACCTGAGTGTTGGCTGTGGTAAGCCGAGCCACAGGAAAGGGGCCGTGTTCAGGGTATAATTACAATTACAGGCTCTCTAGAAAAATGACCAAAGATAGCAAACATCTTTGGAGGAAATGGACATTCAGGATCTCAGATGCCGTGATTTTTGCTAACCTTGCAGCACACTGACAACATTAGCAACAGCTCAGGCCTTTGGCTCTGATGTCTCCTTTTCACTAGTGCCCTCATGGCAGCTCCACCGTGCTCTTGCCTCTGCTGTGGACGGACTGTGCCTTGCGCTCGAGATGTGACTGATAATGCAGTAGATGCTCGCACGTCTCAGATGTGCACTGAGAGGGATACCGGAGGACAGGGCTTCAATGAGAGCATTTTTTCCCTGCGCTTATCCGACATTTCCAGCAGAGGGTTAGCTCCAGTTGGCGGCTCTGGGATATGGCCTCAATCATAGCATCATATAATCCGTGTCTTGTAGAGTGTTTGGGTGCTATCACGTGACTCATGATCCAGTCACTTCAACATTCATGTAAAGTTTAGTCTCATACTTCTCCATCTTCCGGTTGAGTCTCAACTGGAAATCAAAGTTTTCCATTACTTTTAGAAGGAAATATATCTTCCTGGGGGAATATCCCCATTTGGGGCTAAGTTTTACTGAGTTTTGGTTCAGTGCAGTCACGTATGTAGGTTAGACTCACGCATGGAGTTGTTCCTCTCACTAACATTTCTGACATGATTAATATGTGTAATGTCTGTAACTATTACATAATTAATACCTGAAATTCAGAAATAAATGGTTTCCTCTCAAACATTTCAGTAGCTGGGTGTCTTAGCTCATGACCTACAGACCAAATGGTCTGTCACTTACCCAACAAGAGACCTGCTCTTCGGAAGGCTGGTGATTCTCGCGTAGAAGGGACTGGGAGGAGCGAAGAGCCGGCCCTGCAGGATGGTGCAGGCTGTGTGGCGTTCCCTGCAGGCCCCTCTTCCCACCACGCCAGCGGAGGTGGCCAGCGGAGGTGGCCAGTGGTGAGGAGACGCGCCAATTCACTGTCCTTCCCCCAGACGCCTCCCACATTTTGTCTTGCTCAGATTTATAGTTTCCGCAGAACTGGAAGTGCAGCCCTCAAGCTGCCCGTGCACGCTCACCCACGAGCTCATCTGCGATTCGTCCACTGGAGGGGGGAGGCCAGGGAGGGCTGACCTCACCATCCAGGGAGCTGTGACCGCAATCGCTGCTCAGGGCCCGTCACCCGCTGGTCTTCGTGCTCTGCCACGAGCTCCGTCTGTGCGGGACCTGTGCGTGTCTCCATCGCTTGCGTGTCTCCATCGCTCGCGTGTCTGTAGAGCTTGGCTCACGTCTGGAGCTCAACGAACATTTGCTCAGTGAATGACTACATCGTCCGTTGAGGATTCAGTAATGAACTTTGGGGGCAGGGCCAGCATTCCAGGGGTGAACTAAGAAATCAGCTTAAACACGTATATTCTTTAGTAATTTCAATTCTTCCAGGCTCAAAGACATTCTAGGACCGTGTTCATATTCTTTCTCATCTCCAAAAACATCCACAGAAGAACCCATGAGAGAATGTGGGCAGCACTAAACGGCTGTTACTGAATCTGTTCAGGGCTGGACGCACAGGTGGTTCTGCTCCCGAGACCAGATCCCAGAAGGCGGTTTCCACCGACCCGCAGATGCCAGGGCCATCCGGTGACGGGACAGCAACAGGGACAAAAACCTGCTCCCTTCAAATCTGTTTGCTCTGCAAAGAGTTATTTTTGTTGGGATTCATAATACAACTTTTTTCTTTGCTTTGTTTTCCTCCCTCCCTCCCCCCTTCCTTCCTTCCTTTCTCTTTCTCTCTCTTTCCCTCTTCACTGGCTTCGTGTGGTTCCACGGCGAGCTTGCCAATTGCGTACTCACACGCCTCTGCTCTTCCTTTCCAGATGCCGCTACAAAGTTGGAAAATATTTCAACAAATGATCAGGAAAGCGCAGATTGCATGGCCTCCTGCTGGACTGCCCCTGTCTTGCTCTGAGTTCTCTGCCACAGTCGTAGATGCTGGAGTAGAGAATGGGACCAACCCTTTCTGACCAAGACGTCCAGCACGTCACAATGTGTATGCGGTGATGTCCCTTGAGAGGGCACGTGAGTGACGATCGGAGACTGACAAAGGCCATGAGCAAGCACACAAGAGGTTGGCGAAGGTGGTACGCATGGGTGATGGCGGAAATCCATCAGTTCACGCAGGAGGGGCAGAAGCTGACCTGCACCGGGTAAGGGGGAATGAAGGGACATGGAGGGGCAGAGGAGGCGGGGGTGGCAGGTGCATACCACTGTGGACAGACACTTGCTTCTGGAGAGAGCAGCCAGCCGGGGCGGTGAGGGACGGCCCACGGCACGTGTCTGCTCCTTCTTGGCCCGTCTGGCTCCTGTTGAGCTCAGACAGACCTCAGCGTCCGCCCAGGACAGGGTTGGCCGTGAAGGCAGGGTCTGCCCCCCGAGGGGGCTCAGAGGAACTAGCGCAGCTGTGGGAGCATCCCAGGGAGAGAGGAGGTGCGCTGAGTGAACGTGCCTACATGTGGGCACCAGAGCACCGGCCAGGAATGAGTGCGGTCCGGCTGGTGGCTCCAACGGAGCTCACCTGCGCTTGGACGACAGCCCTGCCTCAGTCTCCCTATGTAGGGATGCAGGGCCACCAAGCCCAATTCCGGACCCAGGCTTTGTAGGGATGCAGGGCCACCAAGCCCGATTCCAGACCCAGGCTTTCTATTAATTAGTGGATGTATCAAATCAGTCTGAGTGAGATTTTGTCCCCATTTTCCCTGCTAGTGTATCTTTTTCAGATCTCATAGTGATTTTTTGGTTTTATATGACCACCGAGAAGAATGTCCTGTGCTCTGCATAACCAATGTTCACTTTTAGAATTATTTATTATAAATGAACATATTTCATTTTAGAATTTGTAGAAAATAAGAAAAACCGTACCAAAGGAGGAGAAACGATTTCAGTAACAAAAGGTAACTCCTTGTTCACCTTTTAACATGTTTTTATCTCTCTTTCTACATACATCCATATTTATACATGATTTTTGCACTTTTATGAGGTTTTCTACTATAAATTAGTATTGAAGATATTAATACTAATGCGATTTTATGGGGACAGACATGTCGACTTAATAGAAATGCAGTAAAAGTAACGCTCAAAGTGTTGCTTGAAGGCGAAGAAAGGCCCAGGACTCCAGAACCTAGAGGTTCGCCGAATGCTCCTGACCACCTGCTAGGAAGCCTCAGGATACCCAGGCTGGAAGACAGATGTGCAGACAGACGGCGGGGACGCAGAGTGAAGCGGGTCGTCTCGCACCAAGACGGTTCCCAAAGAACCTCCTGCTGGCAGGAAACCGTCAGTGTTTTCAGGCTCGAAGAGACACAGGCTCAGACCTGGGGGCCGGGGGTGGAGGGGGCATCGCCGGTGAGAAGGGGACACCGCCGGTGAGAAGGGGACATCGCCAGCAGCAGGGGCCGTCCAGCAGCAAACTGGAAGGAACACCGCACTCCCGAGGGACGCTCCTCTCCAAGTCTGCATTTAGAATGAAGACGGCGTTTCATGAGATGATGCATCGCACGCCTGCCAGTGTGTCTGCACGCGGTGCAGGACTGCGTCGGCCTGGCCGACAGGCGGCGGCAGCTGTGGGTCTGCAGGGGGACTCGCTCGATGCTGGCGCCGGCGAGGGCAGGTCTTCGCCGTTAATTCTCACCCAGTGGATCAGTGGCTGTCAGACGGTTTGACTGCGCGCTCCGGTTACTTTCAGACCCGCTCGTTGTAGAGTGGTTTCTGGTATAATTCTCATTGTAAAAAACACAAAGAAAAGATCTCTGAAGAACGAGGTAGGAATTTATTCTAAACACTGTGATATTTTCTTCTTGAGGCCCTTTCAAGAGCTGGTGATGCCCTCGGGGGTGAGTGGCAGGAGGGGCGGGAACACGGTCTCTGGTCCCCGGGCCCCTCGGCTCTCCGGCGGGACTGCATTCACAGGGACCCGACTCTGTACATGAGAGCTCCATCAGTTTGTGCTTTTCCCCCTAATTTCCCACCTAGGATACAAGCCCATTGAGGCGTGGTCAGCTGGTGTCATTTTGTGCCCTGTGGACCCTGGACTAAATGAGCATCTGCTGGAGGGGAAAGGCAGCCACAAGTGTTCAAGGCAAGTGCTGAGTCGCATTAAGACTTTCCCGACCCGACATAATCAAAGGCCCCAAAAAATGAGGCTCAAGTCTGGGGTGTGCCACGTACATGAAGCAAAACCTGCACTTTAAAATACAACCTGCCAACCTGTGATTTTTGGCTCCTCCTTCTAGCAGAATTTGTTCAGTTCTACAATCCTTTGAAGTCAACTAAATTAAGAAGGGAACGTGTCAGATGCCTCATGGCTCAGTAGGCTGTGGGGTCACGTGGTTTAGCAGACATTCCAGCAATCTCACAGATGCCGTCGACTTCTTAACTCCTCAGGTAACTAAGGTTGGCTTTGATGAATTACTTCGCTGACCTGTGGATTAAGGTGGCGCAAGGAAGCAGCACATCCTAAAGGACTGAATTCGGGGCCCACAGCAGACGGCCCCGGTGAACACTTCAGGGCTGCTAGCCTGTGGTCCGAGAAAAGTCACATCCGTGGTCTGCTTTCCAGTTTTGCCTGTCAGCTGGGGAGGGCAGTCCCAGCAGGGATAATGTCATCAGGTAAACATGCTTCCAGCATCCCGTGCTCAGCACCACAGACTATCATCCACCCCTTCCCCCTTCCCCGAGCTCCTCTCGCCGGCAGCGCTGGCCTGTGGCAGGACCTCGACGGTAAGACACAGGAGACGCACAGTGAGCGTAGAGGACTGGAGGAGACTCCGATCGGAACGACAGCCACAGTGTCCGTGAGCATCTAGGGGCCGTGAGTCTCATTCACCCTCACGGCAACACTGTGATGCGTGTTCTGTGTCCTTCTTCATAAATAAGTAGGAAAGTGTTATAATCTCGTCCTGATTTACAGTCAGGCCTAAAGTAAGATAAGCCCGACAGCAAGATTTTCTGTGTAATTCTAGTTAATTCTGCCTAAGAAGTAAGGGGAGTTTTTAGATATAATAAAAACAATTTAGTTACCGTCGTGCTGGCGGCCGCAGCAGCAAGAACCATCTGGGCGCGGCAGCGGCGCTGACCTGCCTGGGACTCGGGGGGCGCAGTGCCCTTGCGCGGCGTCCTGGCAAAGCCGTCACCGCCGTGCCGCAGTGTCCCCCGCACACGTGCCAGACCCCAGACCTGCTGCTCAAGCACAGCCTGTTTCTTCAGTTTTACAATCTGTCCAAACTATATTTTTTAATTAAAAAAGCTTTGTGTTGTTTTCACTTGGAATAATCTAGATCCCAGAGATCCTGAGCTCCATATTGCAAAAAGGACACTGCAGTCAACAAGCACCCCCAAACCTATCTTTTCCAAGATGGCATTTTCACTCGGTCCGTAGAGGACGTCCCCAGCCTGCCGAGGCCCTGCCGCTGTCACGGGCCGTTTCCTGCGCTCGGGCGGGGACGGGGGGTGCTGAGCCTGTTCTTTCCTCTACCCCGTGTCCTCCTCCCGCGGCTTCTCCAGGGTCTGAGTGGCTGTGGGCTGGCTCTCCGCGGTCGTCTCCTGACTTGGTTTCCCCGGGGTTCCTCATGCGTGAGCTGTGCTGTGCGTTAAGGGTGAGCGATGGAAAGCAGGTCACGAGCAGCGGGGCGTAACAGGCAGCTGCTGTGTCCACGGACGTGTTTCCCGCTGGGGCCAGCCGGGGTGTGAGGACCAGGAGCCAGCCGGAGGCTCGCTCAGACGCCCCTCATGCGGGTGCCTGCCCGGAACCCAGTGTCCTGAGAAAACCGTTTCCCTGGGTGCAACCGGTCAGCGGTGGAAAGCGAGCACGGCCTCCCCCAGCCGTGAGGGCCATGACATGAAGCCAGGGCGCCTGACCCCACACTGGGCAGCGACGAAGGACTGACCTTGTGTGCGGGTCCCTGCGGCAGACACGGCAGACACGGCGACATGGGCCGGAAGGGAGGAGCAGAGAGGAGACGGAGACGCAGCTGAGAAGGGCTCCCGTGAATCCCCTCGACGTGGTGTTTCGAGGAATTAATTTTGGAGACTGTTTTCAGAGAAACGGACTACACGCCGCAGGCCACTGTCACGTCCCACATGCTTCTGCCCTGCTTCAGAACGGCTATCCCTTGTCTGATAATTCCTAGTATCATAAGCCTGATACGTATTTCTGGGGGATAGCTTTCATTAATATATCTCTTAAAACATTAATTTGATGTTTTCTGAGTTTAGAAAACATAGAACAATTAAAAGCTTAAAAAATAAAGTTTAATCCAAGTTTAATATACACAGTAAATGTGAATTACATTAACCATCGGGCTTCCAAAGCATACTGGTGCCCATTTCTAAGTGACGGCCGAGTCACCGTGCTGGAGTTCGATGACCGGCCTGCAGAGCTGGGATGACCCTGAGCCATGTGCAAACTTACACAAGCTGTGACGCTGTTCTTTGCAGCCCGGGAACTGGCTGAAGGACTGTGTCCTGGGAAGCGGGTAGATTTGGGAATAGAGTCAATTACCCTAGAAATCTACAGCCAGTTTCCCTTTATCGCTGCCTGGGCCGGAAAGCCGCTCCCCTCCCCCTGTGCCATCTCACCTCCAAGGACGTGAGGGTTAGGACAGCAGGAAGACTCAGGGCGTGAGGAGGGTTTAGGACTGGGGAGTGACAGGGAAGCAAAACCACCAAGAGTGTGGGCAGGGAGGCCAGTAACCCATCCTATGCAATGCAAATAGACAGGGTCCCAAACTTGGGAGTTCATGACTAGTATCATTAAAAAATGATCCAAAAAGAACAATGTCTACAAATCTTTGATACTCTTACAGGTAACAAGTTGGAAACTCTGGAGAAGGTACATTATATTGTGGTCTAGAAGTCAAGCAGCCCGAGTGGGGGCTGGGGGTGCTGCTGAAAGGGGGCTGTGACTGGAGTCCTAGCCCACCACCCAGGACTCTGTTGGGCCAGGCGCGGGGCATGCCTCTGCTGCACAGAATTAGGAGACATGCATGGGCCCACGTATGTTCCAACCCAAAGAGGAGCTCCTCCTGTGGGGAAGTCTAGGCCAAATCCGAGGGTGCCTAGAGGAGAAAGGAGGAGTGAGCTCTTCTGCAGAGGGTGCAGAGGGCCAACCAGTTAGGGCGGGAGTTTGGGACAGAGAATCCCCGACCGGCCGGTGCTTGGTTGCATGTCAGCCATGGTCCTGCCACCTGAGGTCCAGCTGAGTAGGACCTGAAGGAGAAGCCCTGGGCCACCGATCTCTTGCGGGAGACAGGACAGGGCGTGTGGCACATGGCGAACAGGGAGCTCCTCAACACTCGTGTGGAGAAGTGAATGAAGACAAGCGATCAAAGAGACCGTGTGCCTACGTGGGACTTCCGCACATGCGACGGAGCCCCCGAGGTAGAAAGTGTGGGTAGACATCAGAGACATGGTGGGAAAACCCTCAAACTGTCACCACATGCCCCCTGCCTACCCCCTGCCCACCCTCCGCCCACACACCTGCCCACACCCCTCCCCACCCCCCACCACCCCCTGCCCGCCCCCGAGAGCAGCGCAGCCTCTAGGGTTTGACGTCTCTGAAACAGGAAAAGACCAAACTAAAAACCAAAGGAAAGCTACATGGAAATCAAAGGCAGAGGAATTCACATCAGAAGAAAACACACTGTAATCTCTTTGTGCAGCTCTTAAAATTGCCCGTTCGAGGACACGCCTGCGTTCTGGGAGTGTAGAGGACAAGTCCGAGAAAAGAGCACGTGAAGGGGGGACGACGCTGAAACCGGCCGACATGCTGAGGAGGCAAAGGGACCCCCTGAGCACCACTCACTGTCCCGCAGGGACCCAGCAGGACGAACGCCGCCTCGAGGGCAGCTGGTGAGCTGGGTGCGGGCAGCCCGTCCTCCGGGGAGGAGCCAGCCGGCCCCTCAGGGCTCTCGGAAGAGAGATGTAGGTCAGTTAGTTACGACCTGATCCACTTACCATATAAAAAGCCAGAGCCAGAGAAGACAGTCTCACACCTGACGGACTGCAGAAGCAGGAAGACGTCTTCTTGTAAAAGTCCCTTAAAACCGAGTGAACAGCAGGAAAGTAGGACTCGTGGTTCGAGAGTGAGAACAGGCCGTTCCGGACACAGCGGGCCTCACGCACTTCGGGGAAGGGCTCCGCGCCCTCGGTGGCCACAGCCAACTGAACAGGCCGCGAAACGCGAAACAAGAGCACGGTTACAGGAATGGCTAAAAACGAGATGAGACCTACTGGTGCGCCAGTTTCGGCATTTGTCGAAGCAGAATTTTGGACATAAATTTAAAAGCTCATAAATTTTTAAAGAGTATGTACTTATGTAAATTCATAGGGCCACATTTAAAGATGTTACTACGCAAAATCAGAAACCACTGGGAAAGGGGAGCTTGGAGGGGACGGCCGTGTCGATTTAGTTTCGTGTATCTGAAATGACGCGTCACTGTTCTAAGATACTGAAAACTAGAGGTTTAAGTATGTTACTGTAAGTTATGTCTCCCTTATAGGGTTTGTAGGTCTGGTGGGTGGGCTCGGGAGGACTGACCATGCGCCTGAAACCCCAGGAGGAAGGCGTGTGGGCTGGCGTCTGGGATTAGATGTGCCAAGTCCAGGCTCGAGGAGTGAGACTTTCTCGCAAAGAAAAGAAGCCCCTTGACCAGGGAACTGCTGATGAAGGGCTGCCCGGCCCTGTGGTCGCCAACTTTAGCCTCTTGAATACCCAAGGCAGAACTGAAGAAAATCTTTCACTTAGTGACAGCCGTAATTGGCATCAGAAATCACAAACCTCTTCATCTGTCACAAAACAAACCTTCTGATGCTCCTAGTGAAGACTTTGTACTCGCCTCGTCTGACCTCCAGGCTGATTCTCCTGCAGCTGGGGGCAGAGGTGGGTCCCCAGCTCGGACGTGTTCTTGCTGGTTCGCCACACCTCGCCCACGCAGCGGACGGCCTTCCGCGGGGACCACCTCCCTTCTGCATTCTTCAAATTCATCAGCAAGTCTGATGTGGTTTCTCATCAATATTTCCTCTTACCTTAAAATTATTACTGAAAGGAAATCACAGTCTTTTGTAATTCTTCAAAAGTACAAACAAAGAGGACTCTGAGAACGCATCATTTTGATGTGTCCAGTAAACACCCGGGGAACATGTCCAGGTGCCCCATCCATCCGTCTGGGGTTCAGCGGCTTGGTCTGCATTTTTAAAAACGACCCACGGTTACCTTGAAGATGGTAGTCCAGAGAGCACGTGTTAAGGGTTATTTTTCTAAGGATTTTAATGTGAATATTTTTTGTTTCCATTTAAAAATGCTCTTTTGATTTCTTACAGCTATAAAGGCCTTCGTGTTGCCTGTTTTTAGACGAAGTTGTGTGTACTGGATCATCCCCTCTGTGTCTGGCATCGTCCCTGTTTGCAAAGGCACCTGACCCCCGGGCCACGGTCCCCCTGTGCTTCCACCCCACGGCCTCCTCCCTTCCTGGGGACGGAAGACCCTGTGTCTTTAATAATAGAGACTCCTCCACTGTTTGTGGTTTTCATTCTAAGAATGAATATTGGTGACACACGCTTGTAGGAGTTTTAAATTGAGACAAATATGCTTGACAGGTTCGGATGGTCGATGCTTCGTAATTATCTGCGGTGGCGCTTCTGACTCCGTGACCTTCCCAAACGGTGAGGTCTCATTTCCAGTTCTGGGAGCTCCTCGTGTATTTAATTCTGGTTTATTGAAATGTTCTTATAGGGCTGACTTTAGAAGGAATTTTAACAATGTTTAATAATAAATAATGGTTAACAATGTATCTATGAAGCAATGTTCACACCCATGCTATCAACATTTATTAAAACTGAGTGAAATACTGGATTAATTATATCAGTTTCCCAGGTATCTGAGTGTCTCTGTGTACTTTCCTGTTCTTATCTATTAAATCCCCTTCTTCTTCTGTTTCAATAAGAATTTCCTCCCTTGCATTTGGTTTGAGCATTAATAAACCAGCATTTACCGTGGAGGAAAGTAAATCCCTCGACACTACAATGGGAGAAGCTGTTTGGCAAAAATCACACATCATCAAGCCTTTTCCAGGGGCTCATGAAGGTACGTACGCTCCTTTAGGGACAGGCAGTGAACTGGAAAATCACAGTTTTCTTTCAAATGACTTCATGCATTTTCTTTAATGCTAATGGAATGCACATTTGATAAAAAGGTGTTTTGAGGCTAACGTTTTAATGAGGAGCTTTTATAAACTAAAACCTGGGAGCCCCAGGCCACTCCCCAGCACCTGTTCAGATCACTTGGGAAAGTGGCAAGGGCAGGGAGCCAACAACCCTGGTCAGGGCCCCCGGAGGCAGGGCCACCGCGTGCCACCGCATGAGTTTACACGGGACCCCATTCAGCAGGCGGCTGACAGGTCCTGACAGGTGTCAGGCGTCCTGCTTCTCCGGAAGTCGGGCAGCGAGCCCTAACCCCTGGGTGTCTGCGGGCAGTGAGCCCTGGTGTCCAGGAGGCACCCCATGGTCGGTGCAGCCCTGGCTTCCCCACAGGCTGCATTCCTGGGGGCCCTGCCCCCCAGGGAAGCTGTCCACTAAGCTTGCTTTTGGCCGGCAGGTGGCTCTGAGGTCATTCTGCTTCTGCGAGATCCTGAGGGAAGACGGTGGGTGTCCTGTCCAGACCCTGCCAGCTCCCCAGCCTCCCCAGTCCTGCTGGGCGATGTTCATGTCCACATCCCTCCTTCACTGGTAACAGCTTCAGGAAAGGCTGGCATTTGTTTCCAGACGGGGACAGACACTGTTCTGACCCGAAGTGCCCGGACTGGGGGGGTTCAGGTCACGCATGGCTGGCCTGGAGACTCAGTCAGACCTGGTGAGCAATTGCGAACAGGACGCTAGGCTTGCACTGTCCACAAACATGAGGGTACAGCCAGGGCCTGTCCCGGTTTCTCCTCGTGGCTCTGCCTCTTCTGACGTGGGCCGGTGACAGGGCTTCCAGCTGGGTGGCGGCCGGAGAAAGCCAGGGCAGCACCTCACCTGGGCGGCTGGTTTCAGGTTTGAATGAGACCCTCTGAGCCCAGTAGGATCGCGCTGGCACTTAGCACATGATAGCCATCGAAATGGGTGCATTCTGCGATTACCGTGACGGCTCTACAGTATGTAGTACACAGCTGTACGGAAGTCGCAGAGCTCTGACTTCGTGCTCACCACCCTCTATGGGTCCCTGATCAACCCAAATCTGGGGGCTCTTGTTTTTCTATCAGGGCCCTGAGGGGCCCAGGAAGCATCTGTCCCGAGCCCGCAGGCCCTCCAATGCCGTCCCCGTCGGTGCTCGCAAACAGGTGTTGAGAGTATGACTGGAAAGTACGTGGCTGTGCTGACAACAGTTACTATTTCTAGCTGCAAAATCTGGACGGCGCTCATTTTCTGTAGCCATCCGTATGCTCACTAGAGGACGGGTCTCTCCCACAGCGATGATACCACCTAGAGCCACAGAAGCCACACGGTGAGGAAGTCACACTTGCTCAGGTGTGTGTCCCTCCCCAGCTCAGGGCCCACTCGGCCACCTGCCTAGCTGAGCGGCGGAGCAGTCCTGAAACGGACTTGAAATAGAGACCGCGGCACTTGTGTTCTGTATAATGAAACGTTTGGCTTTTGCATTTTTCACAAACACACTTTTATTTTTAAATCGGCTCCTACCATATGCGTGCACACACACGTGCTACTTGGTGTGGGAGCTACCTGACACACAGCCCCACGCTCCAGGACACCGAGCAACCTCCTACTTCAACCCGAACTTTCATATCTTTAAAACAACTGCTTTAATCGTTTCGCGAAAGGCAGGAGGTAGGACCCCTGGGCTCTCACGTAGGTTTTAAAAGAGCAGGAATGACTGGCTTTGGCTTTGAGGCCTCAGACTTGGTGCTCTAGCAGTTTGGGTCTGGCCACGCGTCCCCTTCAGAGCCGGGTGTGAATATCTCAGCTTCATCCATTTAGACAATGAGAAAGCTGTCTGGAGTCTCAGGAACCCGCGTCTAGGTCTAGTGCAGGCGGGTCTTGTGACCCCAGGACTGCTAGCCAAACCCTCTGGTTTTTCTCTGTGTCCGTCTGGTCCTGACTCATAGGGCCCTCGCCTCCGGGGCTTGTCCTCACCGGCTGCAGAGGGACCCAGCACTTGCATGACTGTTCCCAGGCATGCCCAGAATCTCTCTCTGTGGCGGGCCGCACACAGCCGCACTGACAGCGTATTCATGGCTGGACAGTTTCTTCACGGTGGGCTCTTTCCCAATCACATTCTCTATCCTTCTGGAAACGAATTTAACTTTTCCACAGGTCATCAGATCGCTAGCTCACAGCGTGACAAAGTCCATGATGTAGGAAAGACGTTAGGGTTCATAGCCAACAGCCAAGAAAGAATTCTTGAGGTGTCTTTGGTGCAAAAGTGTAGTTTTATTAAAGACAGGACCCATGGCATGCACAGGACCAGGCACTGGGGTCGAGAGGAGTGGCCCGTTATATGTTTTCAAATTGGGAGGAGGTTTGGGAAAGTTAAGTTTCTAATGAATTTTGGAAGCAAGGTTTCCAGAGCCTTGAGGGGGCTAGGTTTATTGTCAGGAAAAGGTCATTTATTACCGTATACTAAAGCCTCAGTCATGAGACCCTTTACAGGTGTGTCCATGAGCCATATGTGTGTGGGGGGGGGTGAGTGCCAATATGTATCTTGGAGGGTTTAGAGATCATGGAAGTTTCCAAAGGAATTTTTATGCATTAAAGTAGACTTGCAGGGTCCTGGGGGTCGGGCCAAGATTGCCTTTTGCCTCAGCAGAGTATTAACATCAAGGCAGGTCAGTCCCCAGAGGAAGGTCTCGCTGCCTGCTTCAAGGACTTGTCAGTGGGCTGTAGGTCGTAGGAAATTTAACAATTTCTCTTCTGCCTTTGTTTCCCATGTCAGTCTATATTGTAGGTTAAGGATTTTATTTGAAGATTTCAGGAGGAAATTCAGGAAACCGGTAAGAGGCTCCAGTCCCATAAGGTCGGGAACTTCCGCGTGCTGTTCCAAGCAAGTCCTGCCTGCGTCTAACCTCGCAGCGGCCCCACACAGGAAACCGTGCTGGTGCTTTCTCTGACACCGAAGTGAAAACCCTGAGAGGTCACACGGCTTGCCCAGCCCGCTCTGCTGGTCGTGGCCAAGTAGACACTTAACTCAGCTGGTCTGGTGTCCACTTCCCGGACTGAGAGTTTTCTTAAACCATTCAGGAAGCTTCTGTGGAAAAACCATCTGTCTTTTCTTCCTGGGGTCTTTTTTTTTTTTTTTTTTTAAACATTTTATTTATTTATTTGACAGAGAGAGATCACAAGTAGGCAGAGGCAGGCAGAGAGAGAGGAGGAAGCAGGCTCCCTGCCAAGCAGAGAGCCCGATGGGGGCCCGATCCCAGGACTCTGGGATCATGACCTGAGCTGAAGGCAGAGGCTTTAACCCACTGAGCCACCCAGGCGCCCCTTCCTGGGGTCTTTTGACTCCGTTTCCCCACAGGCCTTTACACTGGGCCTTCTGTGCCTGCCCATGTGGTCGGTGGGAAACAAGGGCCCAGCAGAGCGGGCCTGTCCCTCCCACAGTGGGTCCTCTGTCCCGCACATGCAGGCGGCGTCTGGGGTCAGCGGGCCCAGCCAGCCGGTGTGGAGGGGACCCCTGCAAAGCAGTGCCTTCTCAGCGTCAGCGGCAGTAACTGGGCTCACGATCAGATGGGCAGGTGAGATGTCGTGGATGCAGATGAGATGCCGTGGATGCAGGTGAGATGTCACGGATGCAACGATCTCAGCCTAGAGAGTCTCCGACCATGCGAGCTACGTGACCCTAAATGACACAGGTCGTCACTGTTTGGGCCTGGAAGTGGCTGGAATAGACGATCTCCTCGCGGGTTTGCTCATCCGCACGCGCAGACGCCGGACGCTTCTCGGGAGAGTCTGATACGCCCTGGCCTGGCCCCGAGCTCTGGAAAGTCCTTACAGCGGCTGAGCAGAGGGGGCAGGAGGCTGGGTTGCGGCACAGCCCTTCAGGGTCTGTTCTGTCCTTCGCGGTCGGGGGGGGGGGGGGCTTGTCGCCACCACGGGTCTCAGAGGTGGGCACAGAGTGGAGGAGCCACTGGTTTGGCGCAACCCGCTGGTCAGTGGGGGTGGGTGTGAGCCTTGTCCCGGACACCTGCTGCTGGGGACCCCGACAACGGCGGCGCAGGTTCGAGGGAGAAGCCCCGGGGCTGGCGCAGAGGTCGGTCGGGGAGACACGCGGACATGCGACTGTCAGCCTAGGACAGGCCGGGCCCATGCGGGCCCACAAGAGCCCACGAGAGCCGGGCCCTTGGCGCAGCGGTGCCTACGGAGAACTGCTCCGGAGTCAGAGCCGTGCGAGAGCCGCGAACCCCGAATCGACGCGTGACACCTGCGCCCCCAAGGCCCCACGTTCGAGCCTCCGGGTCACGACGCGGGGAGGGGACCTGGGTCCGTGCGCAGCGGCCTCCCGCCTCTGCCGTGATTGCCCACCCCGGAGCAGCTGCTGTGCCCGCCCGGAGTGGACCCGCCCCGGAGTGGACCCGCCCCGGAGTGGACCTGCCCTGTGTGGACCCAGGCACGCGGCTGCCCCCGCACAGGGTGTTCTCTACCCTGTGCCCTGCCGCCCGCCTCCCTTACTGTATGTGGCAAGTTCTCCATACAGGAGAGTGCACGTGGGCTCCTGGCTAAGAAACTGCAGAAATAGGCCGTTTATAAACTGACAAAAATTCTTCTGCTAATGCCAGGAATAACTGAGGATTTCCAGAAAGAAAAACAGGAATATGTCCTCATATAAATAATAGATAAAGAATGAAAACGAATAAATGAACATAATCCAGCAGTCATCCCCTCAGGGGACAGTAAAACCCGAAACCTCCAATTTGTGCAGCAAGACCCATTAGGCAGGAAGTTAATAAGCCAGACACGTCCTGTGCTCTGGAGGGAGAGACCTGATGTGGGGTCTGACGTCTTGAATAAGAAACTGCGGGAGGAAGGGATTTCAGCATTTCACTCTTTCGCATTCATTCAGGGCTCTGGGCCGGAAGGCCCCTCTGGCCACTGGTGACCACAGCCACTGGGCAGAGCTGGGCCCTGGGCATCGCGTCTCCACTCACCGGGGAAACGGCCTCCTGAATTCTCAGCTTCGGTGGCTTAAATTAAGCTACTTATTCTCCTTTCGTAGGTATTTTCTGTTGGAGGTGAGTATCTTACTGAGAAAAGTAGTTAGTAGAAGGATAAGATAGGTTTATGCAAGTTTGAACTTGTATGAATACACGTTTTTAGCAAGTATTTTTCTTATATAGAAAACAAGTAAAATACAAGTTTAAATCATATTGTGTTGTAAATGTCCCACATTTCTATTTTCAACAAGAAGGAATTTCGGAAGCTTAAATATTTATTCTCAGTCCCCTGGGTCATTCTAGCAATACCATTTACCCTGCGTGAGTGATTGCAAGCCTTAATCTCAGGGCCTCCAGCTCCCCGTTTCAGTAAGCCAGGCTCTCCACGTGTAGGATTTCAGCACACCGTCTCTGGATTGAAGACGCAGCACATACGAGACTTTGTTATTCTCCCTGCAATGACCATGAATTTCCCTAATATTTGTAACCAAATTCCACTGGTGGGCAGCGGGGAGAGGCCATGGGGCTGAGTGAATTCCACCAGCGGGGGACACACAGAAGTGCAGATTCCCTCCAGTTCGCCCTGAGTCCATGGCCCTGTCCAGCCTCTCAGGGTGCTGACCCGACTCAGACACTGTCCGGCTGGTCCTGCTGGGGACCACAGTGACTGCTCAGAGGTCTTGCTCTCATGCTGCATCTGGGCTGGCTGAATGTTTGAGGTGAGATGACCAGAGGAGACACGATCACCGTGTATTTTTGCGTCTTAGACGTCTAACTCATATTTAATGTGCCGGATTTTATAGCAGAGCTGATGAGCTGATGAACATCTCTCCGGATTTCTAGTGCCGCCTGCAGATGAGGCATGAGCTGTTTGCGTGTGGCCGGATTGTAAAACTGTGCCTCTTTAACTCATTTTCTTCAAACCCAGTAGTGCACTTTGACTATCTGACTAGCTACTTTTTTTCTTCATTCTCATGCTTTCCTTCAAAAGATGTCCTTGGTAGGAAAGATACATAAACTTGCACTATACATCTTTGAATAAAATATTTCAGTTACCAAAACAACTCAGCATTAGAGGTCATTGGGATGTATGTGAGTGTGTTTTAGGAATGACAATCCTATTTCTTTATGTATCTGTAGCTTGGGGGAATTCTTGAAGGACCCTAATAATGAGCAAATAAGAAATATTTGTGCTGTAGCATTTCAGTTATCTCCTGAAACATGACTAGTTCCTGTGTGTCTCAGAGGTAGGATCTGGGTTGGCTGTAAGCCAGTCCACCAGCCAAATATATAACAACCTTTAAACAAGAGTTTATGACTTGCTGAACACACAAGGTAGTGAACCACTACCTTCCTTTGCCTCTGATCCCAAACAGATGTCAGAAAACAATCAAAGCTAAAATAAGTTAATTTCAGAAAATGCTGGAAGGGAAGAACGAGCTGTCAACATACCAATTTTATTTAAAATTTTTAGAAATCTCCCAAAATGAGAAATCGGGCCATAATTTTAGAAAAAATTAGTCCTTTTTTTTTAAGATTTTATTTATTTATTTGACAGACAGAGATCACAAGGCAGAGAGAGGGGGAAGCAGGCTCCCCGCCGAGCAGAGAGCCGGATGCGGGACTCGATCCCAGGACCCTGGGATCGTGACCTGAGCCGGAGGCAGAGGCTCAACCCACAGAGCCCCCCAGGCACCCCGAGAGAACTAGTCCTAAGGCAACTCCCTTCTTTAGCATGGATAGCATATAAAACGCGGCTCCAGAGATAAGAGCCGCGGACAGAAGGCTCCAAGCAGAGGCGGGTGAATGGAATGAAAAGGGTGGGGGGATGGCCCTTCCTGTGCAGGACTGGAAAGTACCCCCCCCCCGACACCCCGCACACCACCACTACCACGGTTTTAAAAAGGAAAACACGGAGCTCGTCATCTACCTTCTCATGTCACCCCTGGCCAGGTGGGCTCCAGGCCAGGCAGGGAGGAGCGGCGGTGCCGGGTTCCCCCAACAGGACAGGCTCGTGGGTCCGTCCTGGTCCAGCGAGGACAGGTTTAACCATGCTGCGTGCGGGGGCGGGGGGTGGTCGGCACTCCTGGCCCCATGAGCTGAATGTGTCAAAGGGGAAATCTCAAAGGAATGAACCGCACTAACCCGAGTTCTTCCCTCAAGAAGTTTGAAAAAGAGGAGTTGGGCGGACCCAGAACATGCGATAGGCAGGACGTGATAGCCACACGTAGAAATCTACGAAACTGGATACAGGAAAACATTGGGGAAACCAGTGAAGCGGATGAAAAACCTCAAAGAAAGAAATAAAAGTCAGGATGAGAAAGCAGATGGGACACGAGCGGTTAGCAAGAGCGGGGAACCGGGAAGCCGGCGAGATACGGTTCCTCAGCCATGCTGAAGACGCCACGCTGGGGAAGGCCACGGCCACGGCGCGCCCCAGACAGCCCGTGCAGGTGCCGTGGGTCTGACGGCGCAGTCAAGGCTGAGAACGCAGGTATCGTCGGAGTCCGTGTGTGTGTCTTCGAGTGTGGACCCCACTGGCTGCGTGGGCAGCCTCTGGGAATCAGAATCCGGCAGATTCTCCAGCCCCATCCCAACCTTGCAGATGAGAAATCTCTGTGCAATGGGCCCAGAGGCTGTGCGTGTGCTTCTGAGTGCAGTCAGCTTTGAGTCGGCCGCTGTGTGTGAAACATGGATTCCTTTCCACCCACAGAAGCCGGCCATGTTCTCTCCGCCGCCGCTGACTCAGGGGGTCCAATTTAGAGAACCACCTCCCAAACGCAAAGACGCAAACACATTCCTGCCGGATACAGAGTGTGGTCTAACAGGTCTGGGCTGAGGCCGGAGGCAGGGCATGTTTAATAAGCTCCCTGGGGACGCCAGTGCAGCCGGCCTGAGGACCACACGAAGCATCAGGGGTCACAGTGGTGGCTCTCAGTCTCGGCCGCATCGCCGTCACCTGGGGAGAGCTGCACACCGCCCACACTGACTCCCACCCGGGAGCGTTTGCTTAATTGGCCTGGTGTGTGGCCTGAGCTCTGAGATCTTTAAAACTCCCGAGGTGATCCCACTGCATTGCCAAGGTTGGAACCTCAGAAGCCGGGGCAGCAGAAGGTGAGTGTTCCAAGCGGTGAGTGGAGAGAAAGCGAACATTTACATCCAGTAACGTGAACACCGATCTCCTTCTCCAGCTCAGCTTCTAAGTGAGAGCTTATATGGCTGCTCCGTGGGGAAAATTTACCCAAATGAAAAGAAATGCAGAAATAATTTTAATCACCACCTGATCAGGCAATATGTTCTATCCAGGCTTGTACACAAATTGGTGAAGTGAACACGTATCCAGGCAAGTAATTTTCAGTTGTAAAGTCTAAAAAGAATCCTTTCTAAAGCATTCCCCGACATATCTGGAAATCAACTTAACAGGAATTGTGCAAGATACACAATCATGTAAAACTGTAAAGCCTAAGAACATAAAAGTTGAACCTACCTGAGGAGACGATCGTACCGACTAGAAGAATTCACCTTTCTAAAGCCGTCAACTATTCCCAAATTAATTAAATCAATTCAAGTAAAACACCCGTCTGTACCTCAATGTTCGTCGCAGCAACGGCCACAGTTGCCAGACCAGGGAGAGAGCCAAGGTGCCCCTGACGTGGCAATCGCACTCCCGGATATTTACCCCAAAGACATGAAGGCGCTGATTCTCGGCCTCTTTTGTTTGCTTGAGATCCGTCTGCAGGGCGTGGTGAGCGCGTGGAAGTCTGCGGCTCCGGAGATAAGCTCAGGAACCGCCTGTGGCACCCATGGACTTTGCTGCCGGGGGACGGAGAAGGACGCGTTTCCCGGAGGGTCCTGAACACCAGCGTCTTTTGGGCGCACGCCCTCTGCTGTGGCTTTGTTGTGGGTGGGAGGACATGTGGTGGCCCCTGGGCCGGCACGTTCCAGAAGCAGAGAGGAAAGGAGCCCGGTGATGTTACCGCTCACAGTTTAGATCCTCCCCTAACCACACGGCCTCCTTGGCCCCGTGCCCCTCGGCCCCTGGCTGTGGGGGGTCTGCTGCCCGGAGCCCGTCTGGCTGTGCCCCTGCCGTGCGTTGGGATGGAGAAGGGAGGGTCCACAGCCTCCTTCCGAAGACTCAGTCTTTCTGTACTTCACCTGACTTCCCACTGGGATTTCAAACCAGAATGTACCTGGTGTTTCTAATCTTAAGATTATCTCTGTGATTTATAGAGATAAATCTCGTTGAATGGGTTTTTTCCCATATCTCGTTTGACTTAAAAACATCATAAAACGGGGCGCCTGGTGGCTCAGTGGGTTAAGCCGCTGCCTTCGGCTCAGGTCATGATCTCGGGGTCCTGGGATCGAGTCCCGCATCGGGCTCTCTGCTCAGCAGGGAGCCTGCTTCCCTCTCTCTCTCTGCCTGCCTCTCCGTCTACTTGTGATCTCTGTCTGTCAAATAAATAAATAAAATCTTTAAAAAAAAAAATCATAAAACAAAAAAATTAAAAATGCCAAAAGAAAAAACAATATATCCCTTTAAAGAAGGGTCATGATTCAACTGTTAGCAAATATGAAAAGTCCGGGGCACCTGGGGGGCTCGGTCAGTGAGCGCCTGCCTTCGGCTCAGGTCACGATCCTGGGGTCCTGGGATCGAGCCCCGCGTCAGGATCCCTGCTCGGCAAGGCCCTGCTTCTCCCTCTCGCTTTGCGGCTCCCCTGCTTGTGCTCTCTCTGTCACTCAGAAAAATCAAATCTTTAATAATAATACTAGTAATAAAAATATGAAAAATCCAAGGTTTGTTATTATGTTTGCTCTAATTTAAAATAAACCAAAGCAGCAGAATTAGCAATTTTGATACATGACTAATTTGATCAAGAGCTGTTTCCAGGCCTCCTGACAGTCAGCCTGTCTTCCTCGCCCGCACACGCAGCAGGACGCTGGGCCACAAATCCTCATAGTCCGCACCTGAGGGAAGAAACGTGAGTACAGTGTATGAGGGCCAGTGGTCTGCGAGTGAGCGGTGGCCACCGTCCTGTGGACCCTCCTCAAGGAAACTCCTTTCATCCGAATTAAACAGGGGATGATACAGCATTATTACTCGACACCCGAGGTTTTCATGATCTTCAGGTGACAGAAATGTACACTTTGCCACTATTGGGATGGCTGATGGGTGGGAGCCATCGTACGTATGACAAGGTCATTTCTGGAAACCTCAGTAGGACCTTCCCAGATTCCACGTGTGGATAGCAGCTCAGGGGCTGAGCAGGAGCTGGCTTGCGAGTCAGCCCGTGGTGTGTGTACGCCTGTCACTTTGCATTGTACAAGGTTCTGTGAAGCCAGAAAAACAGTTTCCTACCTTCTACCCATGTTGAAGGTGCAGTGGAATAATTCTAAAGATCTTCGAAGAGGGAATGTGATTTCCTGGATGGGCAGAGGACGTGGTGTCCTGGTCTACCAGGTCACTAAGCAAACTCCTCCTCATGCGAGTCAGGGCCCGCCTCAGCCGGAGACAGAGACTCCCTCTAGAGTCTGCATCACGTGGACTAAGACTCTCTTCACATGCATGAGGGGAAAGTACGTTTGCTAGAAGTTTGTGGAGTCTGATATTTTTCACACAAGTCATTGCGTCACTTGGGCAATCATGAAGACGTGCAGACGTTGTAGGACAGAGGCCGATGGTCATGCACAGACCCCAACAGCCACTGAGTCAATGCGTCAGAGTAAGCAACGGGGTGCAGTGAGGAAAGTCCTTCCTGCCCCGTGTTTCTCTCCATTTGTGGGCAGAAGAGTGATTTGCAGGTTGGACAGACCTACGCATGGAGCCACATGAGGATGCGAACCTGGAGAGCTGGGCCTGGAGGCTGCAGGCACAGGGCTGGGTGGGGGAGCCCTGGAGGGGGAGGAGCAGGTGAGCACCTGAGGGGGGGTGGGGGAGCCTCGGTGGAGGAGGGGCAGGTGAGCACCTGACGGGTGTGGGGGAGCCTGGGAGGGGGGAGGGCTGGTGAGCAGCACGTGGGACCAGCCCTGGTACAGCTCACCAAGACCACAATGCTAAGTTCTGTGGGTTCATATTTAGGATTCAATGAGACAATTCCTACTTTCAAAGACTCATTAGTGTTTAAAATATGAATTTTCTGTAAGATAATCAAGGAATTGCACTCAGTGTTATGGAGATGAGTCTGTCTTCCCGGGGAGCTTTAGGGAACAAAATTTTTAGGACCTCAAAAACACATCATAGAAAAAAGGTTACAAGTAAAAAGTCACATTAATAATAACAATAATAATACCACAGTGGTGATGACATTCCTAAAAAGAATTGACCAGAACTTCTTGACATACCTGTGGTTACAAAACTTAATATTTGGACATTAACTAGTGGTAAATAGTAACATAGAAAGTGGGAAGCCACGAGCTGAAGCTCTAACGTACGTCCCCGTCCGGAATGCTGTTCTTGTCCATGATTATTTTAATTCTAATGAGGATCTCTCAGAGTTATGATGATGTTACCAACATAAATAAAATATCATCAGGGTCTATATCAAGACCAGCAAGAGTAGAAGAGACTGTGTTTAAAACAAAGTCTCAAACACTCAAACAGTGTAGGTAACACTAAGACCATTTCCCCTTAGAATTTGCCAATAAACTCATCATGGTGATTTTGAGTAGCTTTGCCCATTCCTGTTAAAATCTCTTATCAGATCCGTGTAGAATGAGCCCGTATCACACCCTTCACTGTTGGAGAAGATGCAAGTCCCACTGTGCCTTCTCCTCCTTGGAGCCGACGGCTCCTTGAGCCCCATGGCCCTTCCCTCCCGTTCCTTGCCAAGTCTTTGGTCGGCTTCACGTGAGTCCTTCTGGGTAGAAAACTCTGAGTGGGGACCAGGGGAAACGTGCTGAAGATGTTACATTTTCTCTGCTAAACTCTATACTTGGGCTGGTGTGGGCTGGAAGATACCACCTTTTGGACAGCTGAATTACAGTGTTAAATTATGTTGAATTCCAGTTGAATGAAATTCCCAAATACCTCTGTGAAGCTGGGTGGAGCCTCAGTACTTCTCCAGCTGCAGTTTTTGGAAACCGTTGGTGGACCTTCCGTGCAGCCGTACTAACCATCACCGGGTTGTCCCATCATGCCATGCCGGCCGACTGAGGTCCTGCAGGCAGGCCCAGATCTGCCACTTAGAATACTCTGTATTTTGCCTAAATTTCTGTAACTTCTAAACCATATTCACGCACCATCTTCTCATTCAAGGCGCTCATAAGCAAACATGATGTGTACCCAGGGCAACGACCGCACACGCTTTTATGGACATCTTCTAAACATACTCATTCAGTAATGAAAACCCGAGACATTTTGCATTGAGATGTGAAGTAAGTGATGATCTTATAAATAACCTTTTTTTGTCCTTTGGGAATGATTCATCCATAATTTCATTAATTAAACCAAAGTAAGCTGTTTGAATATTGGAACTCCGTTATGAGATCTCACTACTGCAATAAGACGTAACTCGCACCAGTTCCTCTCTCTCCAAATGGCGTCATGGAAATGGTCACTGCTGCTCTTTGTGCAGTGCTGGGGAGGACAGCGGGCTGGGTTCAGAGCTTGGTGTTTCTCTGACGTCGCTGCCCAGACCAGGACACTGCCCAGCCCCTCTTTGCGTTGAGGCGTGGCCATGAGGCGGGGCTCACCAATGAAACGAGCTGAGTGCTGTCTGTCAGTCTCAGGTCAGCATGGCTGAGAAGAAGGGATGAGTTCCTCATGGTCTACCCTCTGCCCTTCATGCTGGAAATCTGCGGAAATCTGGAGAAAGACAGTTACTGTTAGGACAGAGTGGAACCGTAAGTTTCTGAATCCTCTTGGGAGGTCCGAGGGCTGAATACCCACACTGAACTGTTAGGAGACAAGAGACACACCTTTGGCTTTAAGCCTCCGCAGCTGGGCTGTTGGGGCACTGGCTTGTTCAGGCACTTCCTATGGGCTGGGGAGTGTCCCTCACGCATCTATAGATGCTCACAGATTTAATTCCAAATGAAACGCAGCCATGAGGCAGGTCCTGCCGTCGTCTGTGGTTCATGCTCAAGAACACTGAGGCCGAGGAGGGACTGTCCGGCCAAAGGACCCCAACTGCCATGTGTCTCTGAGTCCAAGGACTGACCACTACTGTGTGCCTCTCTTGAGGAAACACACTCAGGATCCTTGAGGGAACATCTCCATCTTTATCTGTCTTCCTCTCTTCAGTTGCCAAGTCTGTATCCTCCCCAGTCCTGTAAGACCATGAGCCCATCTGTGCAAATATATGTGCAGCTGTGCAGTTCTGTATGGCAGCTGTGACCGTGGCAATTCATACAACACGCATGTACCTTTAAAATGCATGTGACAGGGGCGCCTGGGTGGCTCAGTGGGTTAAAGCCTCTGCCTTCGGCTCAGGTCATGGTCCCAGTGTCCTGGGATCGAGCCCCACATCGGGCTCTCTGCTCAGCAGGGAACCTGCCTCCTCCTCTCTCTCTCTGCCTGTCTCTCTGCCTACTTGTGATCTCTGTCTGTCAAATAAATAAATAAAATCTTAAAAAAAAATGCATGTGACAGTCAAAACACGCTGTAAGGCAGATGCAATACCAGTGATGCACTAAGTGGCTTTCTCAGGACATCTGGCCGGTTAAGGCAGACAGGGCACTTGATTCACAGCGCAGCCTCATGCTCTCGGTGCACTTGACTGGGTTTCAGCCCCGGGGGCTCAGCCTCCTGTGAGCGGTCCTTCCAGCACCTCGTCCTTGGTTCCGAAACTGCGTTTGCGGAGAAGCAAAATCCAAAGTTCATGAAAATGGTTCAGGGAACACACCTGCAAGCTCTCAGAGCGCTCTCTCGGCCGGCTCGCGAATACCCCGAAACCAGGGACTGTGATTCTGGCTCCAACTCAGGCCAGTGAGGTCTGTTTCTCGAGTTCGTGACCATTGGATTCCTTCTGGCTCCTCTATTTCCTACCTGCGGGGGCCCTCTCCCCTTGTGCCAGCCCCCTCGGTCCACTAACTCAAAGCACACAGCTGCATGTACTGTTCCTACCCCAAAATATCATTGTGATTTCCTTTCCTACAGCTCAAAATAATTTTTTCACCAAATATTCATTGGCTCTCTACCATGGCTAGGCCTCTTTCTAACTGCTAAGCAAACACGATGATCTATCTTCATGTAGCTTAACTTTTAGTGTCGGGAGACAGAAAATAGGAGAATGCAGGTCACTTGGGAGGTAAAATTAAGCAGGGACTCAAGGAAAGCAGGAAAGTTGGGAATTTGGTGAACTGAAGGTATGGCACAACTTGGTCCCATTCACCTTCCAAGTTCCGCTTCAGTCTTACCACATTGGCCAACCTCTCTCGCACTTGACTTGACCTAGAAGGATTTTTGAGGCTTGTCCCTCGTTCCAGCTCCAGATCCTCTCACCACTCTGTTCTCCCATCACCACCACCAGCGCTCCTCCTCCCACAGTTCTTCCAAAACTCACCTCCAATGCTCTCGCACCGCAAAGATGTCCTGTTCTTGAGGCACAACATCCTACATGGTTCTTTTTTTTTTTTTCTTTTCAGCATAACAGTATTCATTGTTTTTGTACCACACCCAGTGCTCCATGCAGTCCGTGCTCTCTCTAATACCCACCACCTGGCTCCCCCAACCTCCCACACCCCTGCCCCTTCAAAACCCTCAGATTGTTTTTCAGAGTCCATAGTCTCTCATGGTTCACTTCCCCTTCCAATTTCCCTCAACTGCCTTCTCCTCTACATCTCCCCTTGTCCTCCATGCTATTTGTTATGCTCCACAAATAAGTGAAACCATATGATAATTGACTCTCTCTGCTTGACTTATTTCACTCAGCATCATCTCTTCCAGTCCCATCCATGTTGCTACAAAAGTTGGGGTTCATCCTTCTGATGGAGGCATCATACTCCATCGTGTATATGGACCACATCTTCCTTATCCATTCCTCCGTTGAAGGGCATCTTGGTTCTTTCCACAGTGTGGCGACCGTGGCCATTGCTGCTATAAACATTGGGGTACAGATGGCCCTTCTTTTCACTCCATCTGTATCTTTGGGGTAAATACCCAGTCATGCAATTGCAGGGTCATAGGGAAGCTCTATTTTTAATTTCTTGAGGAATCTCCACACTGTTCTCCAAAGTGGCTGCACCAACTTGCATTCCCACCAACAGTGTAAGAGGGTTCCCCTTTCTCCACATCCCCTCCAACACACGTTGTTTCCTGTCTTGCTAATTTTGGCCATTCTGACTGGTGTAAGGTGATATCTCAATGTGGTTTTAATTTGAATCTCCCTGAGGGCTAGTGAGGATGTTTCTCCTGCATAACCGTCCACGTCATATGGCAACAATCTTTGTAGACGGGGAACACCCTTGGCAGCAGGTGCTGTGGAAGGAAGATGAGCTTGTGCCCAAATTGTAGCCTCCTCTCCCATGACCTGCAAATCGCAGTAGAAACTACTGACGCACTCTTTGCAGCAGGTTCCCTCCCACTTAGAGAGGGAAATCCATGGCCATCATGCAGAGTAATTGGGAGGTTTATATGACTTAAAATCATGATTTGTGATGATCCCTGTGTAACGACTCCCACCCCTTAACACAGAACAAAGGCAGGCATGTACTGTGCACAAAATATTTTCTCCTATAAATGGCATCAACAGCTCTGGATTCTTAGGGAACCCCAATAGTTAGAGCAAGGTAAGTAATTCAAAATTCTGCATTGGCCCATCACACGTGGTGGACCCTGACGAGACTCCAAAGGGGGTAAGCATTGGAGAACACAACTGGTGGCTAATGTTGAGTCTCTCATAGAAAAGAAACTCAGAACGTCTGACCTTTATAATTTTATTACCAGGTGACAAAGAAAAGATGGTGGTGGTGGTGGTGGTGGTGGTAATGATGATGAGTGTATATGGGTTTGTGAATGAAAGGGTCTGAGTGGTGACTGCTGAGCAGTTCAATGGCTCCCTTATGTTCTAAGGAAGTAGAAGGGTGGCAGGAATTGGGTGAGGTGGAGGTTTATTTGGGACATGATGGACGTGACTGTCCCCAGTGGCCTGAGACTAATACTGATTTGGGAAAATTAACATAAGACTCTCTGACTGGAAATCAAAAACCTAAAGAGTATGCCCTCTGGGTTTTACAGTAATTAGGGATTTTACTTTTTTTTCTACAAAAGAGACAATAGGTTATTTTTATTTTTTTTTTATTTTTTTTTTTAAGATTTTATTTATTTGACAGAGAGAGATCACAGTAGACAGAGGCAGGCAGAGAAAGAGAGAGGGAAGCAGGCTCCCCGCTGAGCAGAGAGCCCCATGCGGGACTTGATCCCAGAACCCTGAGATCATGACCTGAGCCGAAGGCAGTGGCTTAACCCACTGAGCCACCCAGGCGACAATAGGTTATTTTTAATATTCAAGTAATATTCCTGTAGATTACACTGGAGCTCAGATTATCCCATGAGTAGATGCTATCATTTATCTAGGGTTGCACAATGACTAGGCTAGTCAGAGGAACTAGCATTCATTCATTCATTAAGTAATTTATTCAACATTGGTAGGCATTTAGCAGATAGTCAATCAATAGATGCTGACGTAAAGTATATTCAAATCCAATTACACTTATTCTTTTTATTTTATGTTTTGCCTTATAACAGTTTCTCGTACAGCTTTGTTCCACCAAACTTAATTTTCTTACTATTTCCCAAATATTCCTTTCGATTCTCATGCCAAGGCACTTTGATCATACCATTTCTTTCACTGGAATGACTCTTTTGACACCTTTATGCAGATCTCCACTTCTGTTTTGATCACATGAAGTTCATTTCTGACCTCACTTCTAACTACCCAGTTCTGTGATTTTGTCCTGAGTCTGCTGGCTTCTCTCATCAGCACCTTTGGTTCCAGTCATGGCCCACACTCAGAGGTCTCCCAGCTCAGGTGTGCCCTCTTTAGAATGCTCATGGCACTCTGTACCCAGCATGAATGAACCACAGCGTCCCTCCACTGCTCCCCGCTCCTCCATCACACTCTGTGACAGCACCACCCCTACACCCACTCAGTTGGGAATGTGGCACACATCCTTTACCTCCTTTCTACTCTCAGTGCGTCTTCTGAGGTGCATCCATCAGACCCTTGGTCCTTAACTTCCTACATATGCCTCAGCAATGCCCCTTCCTTGCTATCTCCAGTACCAATGTCAGATGGTTCTTACCATCTCTTCCCTGATTCCTACAGCAACTGCCTGGGTTCCACACTTTGGGATCGTGCCTGTAAAACTCAGCCTTTTCTCAGTTGCCAGACACATTGCTTGGAACACAAATAAGACCCTAGCAAGCATTTGCTGAAAACTGACAGGTACCCCCTCACCTGAGAACAACTTCAGCCCCTTGGCATGGTCATGCAGACTTTTCTAAAGTTCCTGATACTTACCTGTCCATTCCATAACCTGAAAATTACGTTCTTTGCACTTCAGACCACTTATAATTGCCTTCTTCTTCTTAATGCCTTTCATTCCTGTGTCTTTGTTCATTCTGTGCTGTCCATATAGAATGCTTTTTCTTCCCTCCTCCTCCCTGCACACCTGGGCAGTTCCTACTCATATTTGGAACTGCTCCAGAGGACTCATTTTATAGCTTGCTACCAAGCCGTGTTAGACCCACCTTCTCCGTGGTCCATTTACATTTTGTAAATCTCTTTGCACTTATTTCATTCTATTATCTCTAACTGGGTATGTGCTTATCCCACTAAACTGAATCCTGCCCATACCCCAGGGCTGGTGTCATTTAATATCTCTCATTCCTGTCCTAGAGCATTTATAATAAACATTTATTGATTGAAAGAGTTAAATGAAAATTCTGTCTACCTCATAGAATTTTTAGGGGGATAAAATGAAGTAATCTATACAAACACGACTTAAAACTCTTAAAACTAGTTTACAAATATTAGTGATAAGATTGATATAATATTGATATTGGTGCTGATGGCGACAGTGTTGATGATGGTGATCATGTGCTATTGATGATGATGATGATGGTGGTGATGGTGATGGCGCCTGTGACGATGGTCATGGTGATGATGATGGTGGTAGTCATAGTGATGATGTGATGATGTTGATGCGTTATTGATATGGACATTGATGGTGATGATGGTGTTGGTGCTGGTGGTGCTGGTGGTGCTGGTGATGATGTGATGGTGATGATGATGGTGACAGATGGTGATGGTTAATGGTGATAATGGGGATGATGTGATGATGATGTTGATGGTGATGTTGATAGGACACTGATATCAATGGTGATGATGATGGCGATGGTGATGATGGTGACGGTGGTACTGATGATGGCGGTGTTAATGAGGATGGTATTGATAATGATGGTGTTGATAATGATGGTGATGGTGGCAGTGGTGATGATGGTGATGATGATGGTGGTGTTGATGGTGATGGTGGTGATGGAGATGGTGATGTGCTGGTGAAAATGCTGATGACATGAAAGCAATCATGACTGGTGCACAGCACCAGGACTTGGGTGAGACCTCAGAGCTGGAAATTTAATAATATCATTCATCAGAAGACGAGTCAGCCAGGGACAATTATAGAAGCTGAGGCACAGAAAACAAGAGATCAGTCCTCTCTGAATAGCAACACCGAAAGCGTAGACAGAAGAAACCGCATGAGGTCGGAGGAGCAGCGGCTGGAGAAATTGAGTGAAAATGCACCCACTTACAGAGACACTCTGAGAAAGGAGAAAGGAGCATTAGTGGGAAAGTCTACCCGAGCTTAAGTCAGAGATGAGATATATTCCATTTGAGTTTGGGAATAAGACCCCACTATTAACCTGAGTAACAAGCACACTCTTTGGGCTAAATTTGCAACAACTGAACATTGATAAAATATTTACACTGGAAGTTTATTGCACTCTTTGAGGGTATGAATAGCGTCTGGCTTATATCCCCTTCACCTAGCAAATATGTGACGTTAGTAGGTCTTTCATTTACAGGTTTTTTTTTTTTTTTTTTTTTTATGAAGAAAATCAGATGGGCAGTGCAGGAGCTACTTCCTATTTGTCTTTTAATTAGCTTTCCTATGCCTGAATGTCATCCAGTGTTGGTATAATGAGATTTTTTCTGGAACATTAAGTTGGTTAAATTTTGTGCTCCTTAAGTCAAGACACTGCTTTGTAAAAATAAATATATATTAAGTAAAGTAACATGTAGTGATAATTGATATCTGACAGCAGTTGTGTTTCCAATTAAGTGGATGAGTAAAACCTGTTGTTTATGTGATAGTGGGATGAATTAGCATTCTGGCATCTCTCTCTTCTGTTCTGACCCTCCTCCCTCACCTCTCCTGCCTCCTTCCCCTCTTTCTCAGGGCAGGGAGATTTTTATCTTGGTTAGTGGAATTTAAAATGCTGATACTTCACTTCTGGGTCTCAAGAAACCCTAGAGCAATGATCATGTTTTAGATAAATCAAATGTAGCAGATGTTCCAATTGATTAAATATGCAATACATGAGGGTTTAATGCAGAAAAAGCAAGGGATGAGAATATTAGCCATGAAAAATGGTGACAGTGAAACATTATAAGGTCCAGGAGAGATACGGCATCTGAATGTTTGCAAGTGGATCACGAGAAGGTGGTCTGAAGTGGGTCTCAAAGGAGGTGACAGAATGTGCAGGACCTTTCCCCACTTTCGTTAGGAGGTGGAAGAACAAAGAAATACAGGAGGATGGGCCTCCAGCCCCAGCGCATTCCTCTGGACCCCGCCTCTCAGGCCCTGACCTTCTGTCTGCTCCCATCTCAGCTGCTGTCCCCGCACCGCTCCGCTCACTGGGGATGTCCTCTGAGCCCTTCTTGGCCCTCTCAGCCCACTGCCCCTTGCAGATTTGCTTGGGTAAGCCTCCCCAGGTTAGATTTAAATCTGCACTTTCTGCAGCCGCCCCAGGCTTGAACAGCCTTCGAATTCTTGGGCAAACCTCTCAGGGACCTGTCTTGCAACCATACGTGCCCCTGCCGGAGACGGTGCTGTCTCTGACCTCCCAGGGGATCTTCTCTTCTCTCCCCACAGCTACAGGAGCTCCTCCCCGTCTCCATGCCTGATGGGTGACCACACTTCGTTTCACCGAAGAAACAAAGCTGCCCCCTCACTCCGTAGCCTTGCCCTCCACCCACCCCTACCCCTACCAGCACAGCACTGAACAGGGTGGATTCTCCCTGGTCCGGGGGCAGAGTCCATCCGTTCCGTCTACTCAAGGACACGCCCTCACCCGGCCCCCTTTCTGCTTCCTGAATCATGATTTTTGTTCATTATTGGATAACCTCATCCACCAACTTAAATAATTTTCCTTGTCTTTAAAATAACAGTTTTGATTACACATACCCTCCCCAAACACTCCCCAGTCTTCTACTTTTCTTTAAGCAAAACTACCCTGAAGAATGATCTGTTCGCTGTGCCTCTTGCCTCCTTCTCTTCTCTCTCCTTCTCCACTTGGGCCTCCCGCTCCCTGGAACGGCTCCTCACTTCCACAGGACCTCATCGTACCCCACGTCCGTGCCCAATCCCTCTTTCACCGCGCACCTCCACGCCATCGGACCCAGGGTGCCGATCTGTCCTGTCTGAGCAATTCTGTCACTTGCCCTCCAGGACCAACCATCCAGGACCTGCCCCTCCTCACTGGCTCTTCCCACTTCCTCCTAGCCTCCCCCTCCCCCTTGCCACCTCTTGGGGTCAGCATGTCTCAGAGGAGGCCAAAGACCCTCTTCTCTCTCCATTATCTGACTTCCTGTCCCATACGACCTTCTTGATCTACCTGGGCACTGAGGGCGGCAGAGTCAGGCCCCCAGCCCAACCTCTCATGGACGAGAGGTCACCCAACCACCCACCTTCACCCACAGGCCGACTCGGACCTTGGGTGCTCCCCTCCCCCCGCCCTCTCTGAGGTCACAACCCTGACCCTGTCTATTCCTAGTCTTTCCCTCCTAATCAGTCTGCCTACACCGCCCCTCCCCCACGTTTCCTGCCCACTTTCCCGGTTCGTATTCAGTGTGAGCACTTAACACTGTTGAGCACTCACACGTTTTCACCCATTAATCATGTTTTTGTTTGTTTTCTTCAAGGAGGGCACAGCCCTTTCTCTTTGTTCATTTAGGTATTTCTAGTTCTTCAAGAAGAGTGTCTGATACAGAACGTCCCCTCGTTCAATGTTCCTCGAGTTTGCGAGTCAGCAGTTCCTGGCGAGTTACGGGTGCGGGGTTGAGGCAGGACTGCAGGCCAAGCGGCCTCGAGTCACACCCAGAAAAGAGACAGAGGACAGGCTGAGGGCCAGAAGGTTTCCGAGAGGCTTCAGGACTCCGCAACTACTCAGTGATCACATTGGTTGATCTTCAGGAGGAAGAACACAGAGGAGCCTCTCCTGTCATGCGGCAGGGAGTCTAGTTTTAATAAACGGCGATAAGAGGGTGACAAGAGGGGCGCCTGGGTGGCTCAGTGGGTTAAGCCGCTGCCTTCGGCTCAGGTCATGATCTCAGGGTCCTGGGATCGAGTCCCACATCAGGCTCTCTGCTCGGCAGGGAGCCTGCTTCCCTCTCTCTCTCTCTGCCTGCCTCTCTGCCTACTTGTGATCTCTCTCTGTCAAATAAATAAATAAAATCTTTAAAAAAAAAAAAAGAGGGTGACAAGACCTCAACGTTGGCGTTCCCAAGGTGGTGTCTTTGAACGCACATTTGATGAGGGAAGAGCCAGTGTGCCAGGGTCTTGGGGTCTTGTCACTAACTCTGCTTTATGGAGTTTGACATTCTCACAGTGTAATCGCACCTTTTCATGGGTGCCGTCTCCCTCCTTGGTGGGGCAGTCACTGTGCTTTCTCAGGGGCCGCACCCCCCGCCTCCATGCCGGCCTGTCATAGGTGAGCAGCTCCAGCAATGAGTTGTCAGTAAGCGTGTCGGAGGACGCACACTAAGCCAAGATTTGGCAGGAAGTTCCAGACTCAAAGCCATGATATCATTCGTGAGTTACGAGCAACAAGATGAGACGTTCCGGCCCTGGTTTCAGTGAGAATTTGGCCAGGTGTGCGGGAAGGTCTTCCCTCGGCTCTGTGGCTGTGGTATCTGCAGGGCGCAGCCTGGTGCCTGGCCCCGTTCTGTGGGCCTGTGGCGGCTTTAAAAGTGCTTTCTCATGAGGAACTTGCTGAGAAAACCGCTCGTCCTTTAACAAGTCTGGACACTCCTCGGAGAGGCTTTCTTCTTCTCCTTCTTCTCCTTTTTTTTTTTTTTTCTTGAAAATAGAAAACGAGCCAAACATCTGGCCACCAAATGCCCAGAGTCTCTCAGTAGGTCCTGGAGGTCACTCTGTGAAATGAGCAGGTCGTCAGCTCGTTCGCTTGGCACACCACCCTCAGCCCCAGGGTGACCTCAGTCCCCGGGGGGCTGGGAGCTGCTCACAGCCACGGGAACCGGCCTGAAGCAGCTTGGTGAGGCCCGCTGTCCGCCTGAGGACTTGGGTCCAGAAATGGATCAACTTGACAACGGCGCGGTAGATCCCCGGGTCTGTTTGCCTGGCGTTCTGTCCCTCGGTCGGGATCCCAGGATGTCGGCGTGCCATCCGTGCGGCTGCGGGAGAGACGGGTCAGGCGGAGGCTGACGCCTCCGTGCGTTCTCCCCGAAAGCCGGGCGTGTGGGCACGAGTTAGAGAGCAGGTCTTGGAGGACAAGCAGCAGCTGTTCAAACTGCGAAGTGCGGGGATTTGCCATACACGATTCGGCCAGATCTTCGTTAACTCCCCGTCGTGTTATCTTTTCCCACCACGTGTTCGAGAGACAAAGGAGGAGGAAGTGGCCGATGGGTCCTGAGGGGCACCTGTGTGCGCGGGGCTGTGAGTGTGAGTGAACAAAAGCCCGGGGTGGGTATTAGTGTCATCGTTAAAAAAACAAAGGAAGCCGACAGTGTCCCAGAGGCACGCTTGCTCCCACGAAGTCTGTGCATGACTCGGGAGAGGGCCTGGCATGTGGTGACCTCCGGAGGGGGCTGGCCCAGGAGGGGCCCAGCGACAGAGCTGCCTGAGGGCGGAGAGGGGTGTGGCGGGTGACCGGGCGTGCTCAGACGCTCGCCACCGCCTGCCCTCCAGCAGGAAGGAGCCTTCACCTCCTCTGGAAAGTGGGAGCTCCGACACCCTGCCTGTGGCTGTTATCAGGGCAAAGAAGAGCACGAGGGAATCCCAGGGCTCATGTGGGCACGTGAGACACACCTTCTATTACACGTGATGGTGTCACGATGACACGACTGGAAAGCCAGGTGACTTCCTGTTCCTCCACATTTTCCGCCACAAGGTCCACACTGTGCCCCTGATGGAGCAGCCGGTGCCCAGCTCTTGCGTGGGAGCCGGACGGTTCACTGCGGCTCCAGCACCTCCGCGCTCAACCTCCTCCCGTCGCCGCCTCTGACAGCCTCTGTGCCTCCAGCTGAGCCGGGTTTCAGGCTCGCACTCGCCCCTGCCAGGCCTCTGTCCTCTTTCCGTCCACGGCTCATCAGGCTGGCCCCTTGCGGCTTGTTCTGGGCCTGACGCACTCACAGTTGTATTAAAGGTAAATGACATTGGGGGACCTCATGGGCTGGGGGTTTGCAGCCTCCGTTCTGTGCTCACAAAGACCCGGGTGTCCCCTCCGCTCGGCCCCGCGCCCTCAGAGTCGTCCTGCTGCTTTCCCTTCGTGGCTGGAGACCCGGCCAGAGAGAGACCAGCTCTCCCGGCAGCCCGCTGCATCGGGAGAGGGGTGGCCGGTCTCCCTATGGCTGCCTGAGTCCGAAACAGCCTCCTTTCTCAAGTCTGAAGTGCACAGTCTTCCAGAGTGCACCATGGAAAACATGTCGGTCTGCAGGAGCCCGTGTGTGGGCGAGCGACCCCCAGCACTCACCTGACCCATCCTTCACCCTTTATCTGGATCCCGGATCCTGGCAGTGTGGGGCGGGTCAGAGAAGGTTCAAACTCAGCAACTTAGACGCTGTGGGAGCAAGACCTGCACTTCCTCACAGCTCCGTCCGTATGACTTTCCACAGAAAAGGAGTGTTGAGGGTGTAAGGGAGAGGACGGCCGCGCCCGGGGCCCTTGCACACCCACCATGGGGGCCCCACGTCAGCAGACGGGGCAGCCAAGCGCGAGAGGCAGGCCTCTTTGCGGCATGTTTTGATGGAGCAGAAACTGAAACTGGGATAAGGTAGTCCGGCCACGACGAGCAACGACCGCCTCGTGACGGTCAGGCCGGTTGGACTGGGAGCGTGTCCCGACGCTGAAGACCGTTCTCATTTTCCAGAGCTGGGGGTTTTCTGCCCTTACCAGGTGACGCAAGTCCCTCCTCAAAGAGCTTAAGAAGTTTGCAGAGTCTCCTGTTTCCCAAGAAACATTCCTCCTTTGTCCATAGTCTGATCCTAAATTACCAAGCCAAGGAAATAGAAATGATTCCGACCTATTCATGGTGCATGAAACATGGAGCATATGCCGTCAATTACAAACACCCACACTCTGAAATTCAAGTGAAACTGGGCAAGGCGTCCACTTAGGAGACCAGCTCTTGAGATGTTTTTAAATAACCCGAACAGTGCTCCCTTGCCAGATCCCCCGGGTTCCCGGGAACAGCACCGAAGCCTTATTGGTAGAAGGAGCAAATCTGATGACTCACCACGTTCCGAAGGCCACACACGTTCTGCATCTCCCCTGGACATGCGTCCCTCCGTGCACGGGTGGCCCGCTCCCCTGGGACGTTAGAGACCCTCCCCTGCCCTCAGAAGCTGATGCGGAGTTTCCCGATGGAGCATTGCTGTTGCCCCGGAGTTGCAAGGCCCGCTCTTCCCGAGTGTCGGAAGTCACAGGGTCTGGACGCAGCTGCAAGCGCCAGGTGGGGGCCTTTGGGAGCCATATCCAGGGAGCTGCAGGAGCAAAGTCTCTCTGCTGCTTTTGGAACAAGGCCGACAGATTAGCCGTGGCTCAGCGTGGGGTCCGTGAGATCCTCGTGCCTTGCCCAGAGCACCAGGACCGGGGGCCGCCGTGCACAGTCCGCGTCTGGCCTTCAGCACATCTTGGCTCCACCCCGAGGAGCAGCGCGAGTTTACAGGTGAGGACGTCTCTGTGTGTCTGTGCTGTGTCCACACGTGTGTCCCTGTGTGTCCTCGTTCACTGTCTGAGGAACTTGGGCACAGCCCTTCAGAGCAAGAGGAAAGGGCCTGGCTGCTGTCCCAGGGTTTCTCATTTATTGCGATTCGTTGTTCCGAGATTAACATAGAAGTAAAGCACGACAGGTTCGGGGCCATCTTGACCCTCGAGAGGCACTGGTCATCAGGCACTTGAAGACTGGTCGCCCCTGTAGCTCCCGCTCTTACCAGCAGAAACGCGGGACTTACTATTCTCACTCGTCAGGTGCGGTAAGGAGAGCGAAGTGCCCGTAGCTCAAGTGCCTAAGTAGCAATTAGTTTTCAAGTAATTCCCGTTGGTCAGGCTTAATTTTTTTTCTTCTCCTAAAGTATTCAGTTTAGACTTTGAACAGAAAATGAGTTGGGGAAAAATGACAGAAGTTAAAACCAGATGTTTGGATGTCTATGCAAATGTCCAGTTGGAGAAAGAGGAAAATATGCTAAGAAACTAGCTTTGCTTTGCTTCGATGATGTCTTCTTGAGATTGCACTCGTAGGAAGCCTTCCTGGTTGGAGCTGGTCAAATGCCTGACTGGTACTTGCAGTACCTCATGTTTTTCTGGAACAGACCTCTGGGAGGAGAAGCTGATGACATGCCGGGACAGAAGCTCAGGACAGCAAGATCCTGGAGCCACAGGACAGGAGGCCTTGAGGATGTGGCCTTGCGCTCGTCTGCCCCGTCACTAACTTGCTAGTAGACGCTGCTCAGGAAACAGCAGCTTCCAGAAGAGTCGGGCGGCACAGCCACGCATGAGCCACGGAGTCTCCGCTCACGGGGCCGCAGGGACACAGCTGTGACGCACGGCACCTTTGCTGCCCCGTGAGGCTGAGAACAGATCTGTGAACCGGGACCAGCGGCTGACCTGCGGCTTCGGGGCAAGCGTGAGCTCACGTAAAGCAGCGACTACACACAGAATCACGTCGGAAAGACGTCTGGCAGGTGGTAAAGCATGTCCCAAACATCTCCGAGTAGCAGCCTCTGGGAGGTTTGGAAGACACGGTTCCAACTTCCCAAAATGCCGCTCGACTCCCCTCGGCGCCAGGGGACTTGCGGCCACGATCACGTGGCCCGCGCGTTGGCTGTTCTCACGGACGGGAACGGCTTTCGTAATTCTCTACGATCGTTCCGCGCTTGATTCTTGCCTTGTGCATACACCGGCTTCTCTTCGACCCTAATGCTCTTCCGAAAACACGGCGGTGGGTTGCGATGGAAGGCGGAGCTCCCCAGCTCCCGGGTGCTAGATAGCTCAGCTCCCTCCCACCCACCCCTCCCTTCCCCACACTTTCCTATCCCTCCTCACTCCCCTCTCCCCTCCGGGCTGGAATCCTCATCTGAGCACACTAACTGGGTTTTCAGGGTTCTCCGACGTGGGGGCTGAGACCCAGCTGCCGGGAAGGGCTCTGCCGAGATGTCAATGTCCCGTGACAGTTTGCAGTTACGAATCCATCAGACACACTCATTCACACGCCCGCTGCATCACCCAACAGGCTGGGTCCTGCGTGTGCAAGGGTGAGCTCCGCCCTCCGGTTTCACACGTCCGCACCCGCTTCCGTTCCGGTGCCCTCTGTGGCGGCGGTCCCCATCGTGTCCCTGGCCTGGTGCTCACGGCACCGAGTGAATGTTTCCCCTGAGAACTTTCGATCCCTCCCTCTTTCAGCCTCCTCCAACTCAGGTGTCTCTCCGAGTCTGAAAACACGCTTTCCTTTCCTGCCACATGTGCTTCCATCCTCTCTGCTCCGAAGGCAACTGTCCTGCATAGAAAACCCTGGCGTTTGGACAAAGGTCTGGTCAGGGCGACTTTACGGAACTCCTGTTGACCCTGGGAGGGTCTCCGCTTCCTCAGCCAGTGTTCCCTATTAGATATTTGCAGACACGTACACTGTGTGGACGTCTTATCAAGATCCTCGGGAAGAGCGCACAGAACGCCACTGCCATCGAGGCAAGATTGTATCATAATTGTCCTATTTATGCTAAACCCAGAATGCTAATCTCACTACCTCTTTCAGCTCTAAATCTTCCAATTTATCTTTGGTTTAAAATGCCACATTTTCCGTGAATTGACATAAAATATAACCAACTGAAAATCACGTTGCCCTAATTCAAGGTGGGAGGCACTCTGCACTTCGCTAATGAGCTGCGCCTGGCCACTCTGGTCTCCTGTGTGAGGCAGTGACCATGGAGCTCAGCCAAGCCCCTTACACTCGCACTCCTGGAGTTTTGGGGGGAATCCTTCCAAAAGGAGTGTCCTCTAAAGACACAGTCTTGCTCTGCGGGTTGGCAAACCTTCCACGTTCACCCGCTCCACGCACAGGAAAAGGAACTGTTTTCAGTGCACTTTGAATCAGGTCCGGACGCTCAGGACTCCTCTGATTTTCGGTGTCCTGGGGCTGGCACTATCCCGGGGACAGGACTAACCCTGCCAACAATGCAGGTGCCCCAAGGCCTGGGGCAGAACCCCATGGTGTTTCCCACTGGACCCTGGAGGCAGCGTCTTTGCAGAAGAATCTGCGATGAGCCGGCAGTCCGCCTGGGGTGTAGACGCACTCGCGGGGACGGCACCCGCGTCTGTGCTCTCTGCCGGCTGTCCTGGGAACGGTGTCAACGTGGAAGGGTATGTGCACAGCCAACATGGAGGGACCATTCAGGGTCAAAACACTTCCTGACTGAGTGTGTCATGAAAGTTCTGCTTCTGCAGGGTGGGCAGGGGTGGGTGAGGAGAGGCCGCGTCCGGTCTGTGCTGCTTCCACGGAAAAAACCAGGAGAAGAGCGCTCGTTCTCAGAGGAGACAGAACGCATCAGGGAGCAGAGCCAGGTCTCCATCACACGTCCGCCTTCGGAGCCCGGCCCGTGAGCGGGGGCCGGCACTTCTGTCTTGTCCCCACGCGGCCCCAGCCTGCTCCGTCCCCCCTGATGCGGCTGATGGAGCGCGCGCCCCGTCTGAAGAGGGTTCATGCGCTCTTCATGTGGAAGCGCTCTGAAACGGGCTGTTGATTCCCCCACTTTACTGTATTTTGAATTGAACAGTGCAATCCTGTGTTTTATGGTTTTCTTTTCTATGACCCACGGCCAAGGAGAAGGATAACTGCTAAGTCTTTATTTTGTGAATTTGATTTAAGTTTTTCCCTCCATACTTGCTAGGTCATTGCAGCAAAGTCACTGTAGCTCGGCCAAAGCCATGGCAGCTCGATCATCGTACCGGGCGACAGTCTGGCAGCTGTGGGAAGTCTGGACAAGACCCAGTGACAGTGCCCAGAAATGAAGCATTTGCTGCACTTGGGGCAGAAGGAGGATGTCCAATGGGGAGGCACGGGCCATGCAGGGATATGATACTTAGCACCTGCAGGAGTCTGAGACCCTCTCGGGGGGCGTTCTAGGTCCTGGGAGTTCTGGCTCTTGTCTGCTCAGCACACGTGGAGAGGATTATTCTTTCTGCAGAAGAGTTTGGGTCACTGAACCCTAGAGCCTCACATTAGAAGGGATGGTACGGGTGGTCTTCCCAGCGCTATGACTGGGAACTTAGATACCGTGTCTGGATGCTTCCAGTGAAAGTTTTCTCTATGTTGGACTCTCTGCCCACCTGCTTGAGCATCACCTGGGAATCTGTCAAAATTCACCTTCTGTGTCTCCCCCACAGGCCGCCTGCACTGGAGACTTGGTGGTCCGTATCATCTAGGAAGTGCCGTGCAGCCCAGGTGGAAGGACCCCAGAACAAGGACGTCCGTTTCATTACGGGCAACTCTAGTTGTCAGAGAAATATAAAGGTACACTCAATACAATGAGGAAAGAAAGAAAGAGAGAGAGAGGAAGGGAAAGGGAAAAAAGAAAGAGAAAGAGAGAGAAGGAAAGAGAGAGAGGAAGTTCCCATCTGCGAAACGTTGTCCGTGTGACCCCCCCCAGCAGAGCTTGAATCTGCGGCAACAAAGGGGGCAAGTCTGAGGTCAGAAGCTACCGCTGCCTTTCCTGCATCTTAATCGGAAAAGCTCCGCTCCGATACCTGAGCCCTTGATATCTCTCTGGACTAGAGCCCCCACGCTAATTTTCCTGCTGAGGGCAGAGTGCTTCTAGGCTTCTAGGCCTGCCCTTGCAATGCCTACCCATGGTCCTCGAGAACCGGGAGGGTACTGTCAGAGAGACGGCTGACCCTTAACTAACATCCGAGTTAGAGATGCGGCAGCTGGGATCCTCATGTGAATGCATCACGCTTTATGCTCTTAAAGATAATTTTTGAAGTTTGTAAAATCAAGAAGAGTAGTAGTAGCACAATGTGGGTAGCAGGGATGCGTGTATCTGAGCCCCATCTGTCATCTCAACAATGATGAGGCCAGATTTGTAATTTAGCTTCTGAAGTCTAATAATCACCAAATGTTTAACCAGACCCCCTTGGCTAGCTCCCTTAGAGCAGGGACATGCAAATGTAATTCAACAGGAAAAAATGAAGCCTTTCTCGTCATAACAAAAATCAGCCCTCTGTCTTTCTTTCTCCTCCAGAGAGATCCCTTTGAGATATCACACAATTAATTCCCTTTTCCTCAAGATCCTGACCCTGCATCAGGCACACACGGGCGTGTCCCTGTGCAAACAGAAACGTGGGAACATGCACCCGTGTGAAAAGCGTTAATAGGCAGAATGACGCTGGGACGCGGGTGCAAACACATTAGTATTGTCTGGGACGGTAATTGCTTGTGGATAAGCCTGATACAGATTTGTCTGGGGGACGATTGAGATGCCCTTGTTTGTTGCCATTTAGTTGTTTTTTTTAAGAGACTTTAATTTTTAGAGCACTTTTACATTTGCAGAAAAGCTGAGCAGAGAGAAATGAGCTCCTATCTGCCCCCTCGTTCCCTACCAGCACGCTCCCCTCGGAACGTCACCCATGAGCGGGCCAGTTGTTACCGTGGATGACCCGTTCCTGACACGGTTTTGTAATGCGTGCACAAGGTTTGTGCTGGGGAGCATTTGTGCTGTGCAGGTTGTGACACATGCCACATGCCACCTGTCTGTCACCACCCTGTCGTGCGCAGTGGCTCCATGGCCCGGCGGGTCCCTTCGTGGGCTCCTTCTCTTCTTGTCTCCATTTAAATCCGAGTCCAGGCTTACACACTCTCCCTTCTCTCTGCAGAATTCTTGTAACAGGGCGGATGTACCGGCCAGAATCGATTTTTGTTTGTTTGGTAAAGTCTTTGTTTCTCCTCAGTTGTGAAGGATAATTTTGCTCAGTATAGAATTCTAGGGCAGCAGTATTTTCTGCTTTTAAGATTTTCTCTGTATCTTTGGTTTAAATGTGATATGCCAAGTGCACATTTTATGGTATTTATCTACTTTGGTGTTTTCAGAGCTTTCTGGGTCTATGGTTTGGTGTCTGCCACTAATTTTGGAAAATTCACAGCCAGACATTATTACTACAAATATATTTTTTTTTCTGTTTCTCTCTCTCTCTCTTTTTTTTTTTTTTTTTTTTTTTTTTTTTGGTAATTGTCTGACAGTACTTGGACATTCTGTTCTCTTTTTTCCTTTATTCAAGCTCACTGGTTTTTTGACTGGCCATGATCCGTCTGCTCATGAGGCAGTTAAAACAGTCTCCGTTACTGTTACAATGTCTCTGTTTCCAGCCTTTTAAAAATTCTTCCCCAGAGTTTCCATTCCCCTGCTTCCATTATCCGTATTTTCCCAATATTGCTACTTTTCCCATTAGAGTTGTCGGCATATTAATTATAAGTGTTTTAAATTCACGGTCTGATGATCTGAAATCTGTGTCAAATCTGAGTCTGGTTCTGCTTGCTTTGTGTCTTCAGACTGAGTTTTTGCCTTGTAACATGCCTTGTGATTTTCTGTTGGAAAGTCAGACATGATGCGCTGGATCCAAGGACCGAGGCCTTCAGTGTGAGGCTGTCAGCCTGCTAAGTCGAGCTGTGTTTGCTGTTTGCTGCGGCTGTGGCCTCAGAGGCTAAAACTCCTTCTTGCTCTTGGTTTTGTTTCCCTCTTCCGTTGGGGCTGGTGTCTCAGACATGCAGGTCTTCCTGGTGCAACATTGTGCCCAGCAGATGCCAGGATCTGTGGGGTCTCAGGGCTCCCGGTCCTGCGACCAGCCTCGTCAGCAGTCAGACCGCGCTCTGGCTTCCGATCCTCTTGCTCCGCCTACAAGGGGACATGGGAAGTCAGAGCCCGCTGGGGTGGGCTTTCCTTTCCCCAGGGAGGCTCCCTCCGACAGAGCCTGCCAGTCCGGCTTCTGTGGAGCAGTTTCCCCAGGAGGCCACCCTTGCAGGAAGGACAGAGGGCTCTGGGCATAAATCAGAGCATCTCCCTTTGCCCTCCCACTACTGTAAGCTGGAGGGAAAGTCTGTCTAGTCCTTTACTTCCGAGAACCTGGGGCCCCTCCTGGAGGTAAACCCACCACGGTCAGGGGCCTTCCAGTGGTGGGCCCCAAAGGGGTTTTACCAATCTCTCAAGCTTGTCTACACTGTGTCCAGCAGCTACTCAGTTCCCTTCCGGTGCTCTTGCCGTCTGCCGGCTTGAGCCGCGTCTGCTCCCGTGAGCGGGGACGTGCTGTGTCTTCCTGCTCCGGCCTCGTGTTCAGGGTGTCGTACACCCTATGTTCCCAGTTCTCTGACGAATCTGAGCAGATCTTTGGTCTTGTCTGGTTGTGAGGACAGGGACGGCCACTCACTGCTTGTTGTACTAGATAGCCAGAGTCTGCCATTGTGCTTTTCCCCGCAGCGGGCATTTCAACATTCAGACCTCAAAGTGTCTCTGAGTGTAAGCCCATCCGCTTCGCAGCTTCTGAAAAATGTATTTTAAAAGATTTATTTGTTTATTTATCTGCGAAAGAGTGAGTAGGGGGAGGAGCGGATGGAGAGAGAGACCGAATCCACAAGCCTCGTGCCCACCTCCATCCAGGACCCTGGGATCGTGACCTGAGCTGAAACCGAGTCCGTCGCTTAACCGACTAAGCCACCCAGGTCCCCCAGAAAGATGGATTTTAAATGGTTTGATTCATCGCTCGATTTCGCTCTGTAATAAATAATTTACTTGTGTAGACACTGTAATTTCCTAAGTAGTTGCATTATCCCACAGACCTTAACCATCTTCAGGTATATTCACTAAGTTAGAGGTTTTTCCCCTGAACATTTGTTAATCTTAATATTGCCAAACATGCAGAAATGTTTTAAAATCAGGCATATGGCTTTTGAGTCTAATAATAATAAATAGGGTTGGCAGGTAGACTCATCCTTTCCTGGCCATCCCTCCCGCGTGCCTATAAGTGAGCTTATCTGTTATAGACACAACGAAAGACAAAAATAATGACATTAATTTTTATTAAATAAATACCATTTATTTATTAAATATGTATTAAAATACTTATTTTAATACATACCATGCATATTTAAAATACACTTCATTGTATAAAATGTTTTGAGGTTAAAGGATACATAGTAATTCATTACGAATGTAATATACACGTACTATGTGCCTGGGCTCTGCCGGGGTCCTAGGGGTGCCAAGACAAGCGACTCCAGCTGCAGCCGTAAGGAACTCGAAGCACAGGGGACCGTGGAGGGTGCATTTTCTGACCTGGTGATTCAGATTGTCTCCCCAGCAGAAGGAATAACCTTGTTGCTCAAGTCTCCTGTTAAGGAGAGACCCACCATGTGGACAACAGAAACTCCCCACCGCAGACCTGTAATCATAAGATATGACACCACAGTCCTAGAGACCTCGGGAACCTGCAAGGCCATCGGCTACACCGCTGGGCATCGCACAAAGAGGCTGGGGCCGGGAGGGCTGACGGACCGGGGCTCCAGCCCCGACCCAGCCCGCCTGGAGCCCTGGGGAGCCCTTCCGAGAGGCCCTGCACTCCTGCTTCTGCCGCTGGGGAAGCACCACCAGGTAGGGGCAGGAGGGACCGAGTGCCCCCGACTCCAGCAACTTTCGAGGAAGAACCCGTTGTTTGTTTGGGCTAAAAGTACTAACTTACACATCCACCATGATGGTTAGGTTTATGTGTCTGTGTGACGGGGCCCTGGGGTGCCCAGACATTTGGTCAAAGGTTTCTCTGGGGATGTCTGGGAGGGTGTTTCCAGATGAAGGTACTGTTCATGTCGGGGCTTGGGTAGGAGATCGCCCTCCACTGTGTGGTGGCTGTGTCTAGACCCCTGAGGGCCAGAGCAGGAGGGGAACCCAGAATTTGCTGTCTCTGCCTCTTTTTTACATATTTTTAAATGAAAATTGCACATATTTAAAGTTTACAAGCAATGAAGTGAGGCACATGGGACGGCCCCTGCCCTCTGAGGACTCCACACAGTCTCCTTGCACGCCCCACATGGCCCGCATGCATCTCCCCTACACATCTCCACACACGGTCCCGGCACATGTCTCTCTGCACTCATCTCCACGCAGGGCCCCCGCACGGTCCCCGCAGGGCCCCCGCACGGTTCCCGCAGGGCCCCCGCATGCATCTCCCTACACGCATCTCTCCGCACTCATCTCCCCGCACGGTCCCCGCACGCATATCCCTGCAGAGTCCCCGCACACATCTCTCCTCACCCATCTCCCCGCACAGGGCCCAGCACACATCTCCCCGTGGGCCCTGCTGGGCGCGGTGCACCTGTCTTCTCTGAATACTCCACTTGTCATACTCCAAACTTGGTTTTAAAAACCAGACAATATTTTTCTTTATACATGAAGTGTTCACAGATTGCAAAAGCAGGTGTGCAAGCGGTCGTGTAGCTGTCAGGACTGCGGCGGCCGCGGAGCGCCCCACTGGCTTGCCCACCCTCTGCCCGCGTTGGCCCCCGCTGCAGCGGGTTCTGTGCGGCCGGTGCATCCAGGGGAGAGCGGAGCCCGACACCGCACCTGGGAGGTGGTCTGGCCCCCACGAGCTGCCGGCCGGAGCGTGGGTCCCCGCTGGAGGCTCAGGCTCCAAAGAGCAGCCTCCGGCTGGGCGTCCGGCGCCACAGGATCCTGCTGTTTTGCTGGGGCTGTGCCTGCTTCATCACGTGGGTACCACGGGTTTTTGGGGCTCGGTGGGCGCAGGCTGTGAGATGCAGAATCTTCCAGTTTTCAAACATGTTTGTGTTTCTTTGTGAAAACCCACGAGGCGGTCCCCAGGCACACTTGCAGGAGCTGCCTTGGCCGTCAGAGGCACGGAACGGTTTGCACGGGGGCAGCCCGCCGCCCGCCCTTGGAAGCGTCTCCCCCAGGACCGCAAGGCCCTGCTCGTGGGCAGTTCCTGTGAGTAAGGCCTCCATTGTGACGACTGTGATACTCTTCAAGTGGATCCAGCTTCCACTATGTATTTCTCAATGAAAATCATCTTAAATTATTGGGCATGGACTTGCTTTAGGAAAAAGTATTTGATCAAGACGGAAATGTTTCTGAGCACTTGAGGACCGTAACCCTGGCATGTGTCCTGCAGCGTCCCCATCCCCACAATCCTCGCCTACAGGTGGTAACTGTATTTTTAGACCAACTTTAAAACTAATACTTGCTCCAAAGAAACTGGCGTGGCTGAGGTGAGCCTCCCCAAACGAGTGAAGATAGTTTCCACAAACTCAGCCCTTGAAGCAGCACCCAGAGCAGTTGAGGACGGCCTGTGGCCGTCCAAGCGCAAACAGGCCACAGAATAAAAGCCTGGAAGATGAACAAGCGTGTGTCCCACCGAGTTACTGGCGAGGAGGGATGAGTCTCTCCTGACCCCCTTCTGGAACTTTCTCGCCCTGTTCTAGTTCCATTACAGGTTTGCCGTCCTCTATGCACATGTCAGTAAATGAAATTCCTGTTTCACAAACTCTAACACCACATGGAAACAGCTGGGTAGATTTTCACTAGATTGGGATTGTGAGTTGGGGTGTGATGGCTAGAGAGGCCCTCCCTGTACCTCTCGGGCTCGCGCTGAAGGGTCCCGGGATGCCCATGCAGGACCATCAGTGCCTCTTCCCGGGAGGCCGACACGGGAGTACGTGCTTCCTTCCCGCTCAGGGAGACGTCTACCCAACAGAAAACGGGCAGTTTCCAGGATCGTCTCCATATCGGAAGCTGCCTTGATTTGCAGCTGAACGTGCACCTGGGCATTCAGACCAGGGTCCCAGCCACGCGAAGAAACCCAGGAGCCTCAGCCCTGGACGTCCCAATCAGTCCCGCCATCCTCTAAGCCACGTGTGCGCCGTGCCGCCACCTCGTAGCTTCTCTTCCTCAGCCGGTTCGTGTGATTCTACCCCGTCTCTAACGCGTGACGCCTCCGTCTTTTCTGAGCTCCTTCCTTCTTCCCTGACTCTCGGCTCCGCTCTGCTCTCATTTTCTATCCCAAGAGCCAACTTTTCCTCAAAGAGCTTCCTTCTTTATCCCCCGACCCCAGCAAGGAGCTCAGATAACCTCTCTCGCATCTGAGCACCGTCCACTGCCGTCAGGAGCTGCCCTTCGACCTGCTTACAACGCCGTGTCCATCTACTTTCTTTTCAGGACACCCAGGTCTGCAGACGTCAGGGGTCGTCAGAAGGTCGGGGGGTCGCACACCTATGCGTGTGGGCTCGAAGCCCTGGCGTGCATTTATGGCTGGAAATTTGCTTTTTCCCCGCTTTCTCAGCTGTACCTGAGATGTAACACTGTGTGAGTCTGATGTGCCCACTGTGGTGGACGTGCCCGTGCGGTGGTCACCACGAGACACGTCCCTGGCCTGACTGCGATCCCGTGTGCTGAGAACACCTGCCCCTCAGTGGAAGGAGGGGTACCCTGTCTAGCCCCTTCCCACACCTCGGGGTCCCTCACGCTCGTCCCCTGCACGTGACTCCCCAGCACCTGGCCCAAGTACACCTGGAGTTCATACCGCTCGGCCAGCACCTCCCCGTTCCCCCGCTGGCCCGTGACGCTCGGCAGTCCGCTCTCTGAGTTCGGGTACTTGAACTATTTCAACTTTTATTTACTCAATGCGTCTCAGAGAAAAGTTAGCTTTCTGTGGAAGTTCCAATGCCCCGATAGACCAGGACTTGCTGAAATCTGTGCTGTTTCACTCTGACATGTTCTGTAAGAAACAGCCACAGAGAGACCCAGGGCTCGGTGACCTTCTGTCCTTTTCTGAAGGTCAGACGTGCAGCTCACAGAGAAGTGGTGGGCCAGGAAGCCAACAAAATGCCGGGGAGGGACACAGAGGGAGCAGAAGGCAGACGACACACACACAGAGACGTGACTAAGGGGGGCAGACCCTCCGGGGCTGCCGTGGGGGTCCTCTCGGATGGAGAGTGCCCGGCTGACGAGGGCTCCAGCAGCCTCCGAGAGCGGAGGTGGGATGGGGCGCAGCTCAGCAAGTGGCCGGAGGGTGTTGGGGGACGTCTGGCCATGTGCAAGGGGAGGGTGAGGACCGTGGCCTGAGGTGACGGAGGCAGCTCACGTCCCTCGAACGTATCCTGTTTCAGGTTAGGAAGCTACTTCAGTCTTCTCGAGGCTCCAGGGAGGGAGGTGTGATGGCTGCCCCACAGCCAGGTGACAGCGGAGAGGCCTGCCGTGACAGGTGCTGGGAGGGCCAAGGAGGGGCAGCACAGTTGCAGAGCCCGGTGACCCTGCAGGACACGCAGCCCCAAGGAGGCCGCCTTGCAGCCTCCAGAACCAGGAGCAGGTGCAGCTCAGGAAAGGGAGCCGCTTCTGGGGACACCGTCCGGGGAGGGGAGAGTGCCTGCTTCCAGACAGACTGGGGTCCGCCGGGGTGCACGTCACCGGGCTGAAGAGGCATGAAGAGGACAGTGCAGTGTGTGGGGCTGGTGTGGGGCTACTGCGAGGCCAGTGTGAGGCTGGTGTGGGGCCGGTGTGGGGCTCGTGGGGAGGCTCGTGTGGAGGCTGGTGGGTTGAGGTGACCGGAGGAGCTCTGCACCAAGGAAGACCGAGAGTGCTCCTCCCTCAGGCGACGAGGGTGGGTGAGAGGTCAGCTGACCATCTCCACGAGGGTGACAGTGTTGTCCCAGGTGACATGTTTGGTAGTTGTTGGAAACAGACGGCGTGAGGCGTGCAGCGTTCCGGCCTGTCCCCGGGGGTATGGAGACTGGGGCTCCTGCACACACGTGAGTTTGGGCAAAGACCAGAGGGAGAGGAGCGCCGTGTCAGTGGGCGACCGGGGCTCTGGGGTAGGGTCACAGGCCAGGGGGTTGGCCAGGAGGAAGATGGAGCGAGGGAGGGCGAGCGGGGTGGGGGGCTTGCGGCCCTGAGCTGTCGCAGTCTCCGGCCGGAGGTACTCTTGGGACCAAAGGCCTCGGGCTGAGCACGGGAGCATCAGGAAGGGCAGCTGCCCACTGAGGGTGTTTTCTGTCCCTTCTGGGAATGACCCCAGTGGGAGGGGACAGGGCTTCCAGGATTTCTTCCAGACCCTCACGGCAGAGGGGGCCGGCCTCCCGGGTCCTGGGCGGAGGCCCCGGGTGGAGGGGTGGGGGCAGGGGCACTTTAATTTTTTCTTTGTTTTTCTTTTTTTAGTTATTGTCATGATACTTCCGCAGGGGTGAGTGGCTCCCAGGGAGAGGGAAACACAGGTGTTTGGGACCTGGGGTTGAGAGGGGTCAGTCCCTTGCCTGAGGCCACAGGGCATCCGGTGACACAGCTGGGATTCAAAGCCCAACACGTATCATTTTGTATTGCGTCACCTTTTCAGCACAGAGTTCTACTTTCCAAAGAGGAATTAAGTTGAAATCCTCTCACTCGAGGTCACAAGTGCCTCTCCCGTGAATGAGCTTTCAGGGGAAGGAGACTCCTTGGAGCCTCACAATCCACTTCTTTCACTGAAATACGTGCAGGCCTGGGCGGCTTCCCAGCACGGGTCCCCCAGCTGTCAGCGATGACACCCACGGCCCGTCCTGCACTGGCTCCCCTTCGGCGGGCTGCGGCCTGCAAGACGTGCTGGACCAGAGCCAGGACACGGGGGTAGTCACGACTCCACAGCGCATCGGGCCCAGCAGCCGCCCAGCCATGGCCCGAGACCCACACGCAGACCTACTCCCACCTCCTGCGCGGGTGGAAAGGCAGCCCACACGGTGGAGGCCACGCGGCAGGTGTGCGGAGACTCTCCCACGCACGGGGCCCAACGGGGGGACGTGGAATTTGGAAAAAAGAAGCCAATCAGCTTAGTGGCACTCAAGCTTGAGGAAAAGTGAAAGACAACTACACAAAATCCTTTTTAAATCAACTAAGAGGACAGCATTAACTTGTCCCACAGATTTATTTTCCTGAACGAGACGGCGAGTGGCACGGTTTGTGTTTTACGCAGCACTTCCTCATGCATGTCACAGGTCAGCTTTTCAAAACCACCTCCTGGGGTCACATATGGAAAACACATCAGCGAACCATGGCCGTGGGCCACGTGCAGACACAGACAGACCGAGGCTCACTCATTCACATCCTTGCGTGTGTTGCCTGCTCTTGTGACTGAGGCCGATGGCTCATGGCCTGAATACCCACCACCGACATTCACAGAAAATTCTGCTGCCTTAAGGCTGAAAGGTTACATGTTTTGGATGAAAGTTGTGACCTGGGTTACACGTGAGATTCTCCTAACATAAGACGCTGGATGACCTAGAACTCGTTTAAACCTAGCACATAACTCACTCTGTGGCTGCGTATTTAATCCCGATTGAATGTGACGGTTTGGACACAGTCCAGAAGGAACTGAACACAGAAACCCAGGGGTGACATAACCCCTTCCTCGTGATGGGACAGCAGGACCCCTGAGCGTCTGAGAAACGGTGACAAGGCCCCTCGTCAAGGTGGTACCTCGGGTGCAAAACAACCAGTTACATGTGAGAAAGGGCAGCCCGAGGCATGTGGTGTCAGGGGCTCTACACGCAAACGGACCCAAGACAATAAAAGCAACCAAGGCCTGGCACAGGCCTGACAAGCCCACATGACCCTGACTGTGAAAGGCACCCTACATGACCCTACATGACCCTTCATGACCCTTCATGACCCTACATGACCCTACATGACCCTACGTGACCCTTCATGACCCTACATGACCCTGACCCATGACAACAACCTTAGTGACCCATAATGACCCTACATGACCCTGGCTCGTGACAACGATCTTACATGACCCTGACCGGTGATAACAGCCCTACAGGACCCTGACGGGTGGCAGGTCTACAGCCCTAGCACAGGACCTTCCGTGCTTCAAGGACAGGAGAGCAATGGACACAGAGATGGTAGAAAGCGATGAGTCAACATCTAGAAAAGCTTGGAGGGTATGAAACTGGTGACCCAACCACCCACCCTAAGGGAATTCCTCATCAGCTCACAAAGGCTGGGCCACAGATGGGCATGGAGGCATGGACCGTGGGGTGGAAAACGGGAAGAAGCCGTGTGTCTGTCCGCAAGGAAGCCGGCGAGAACACAGAGCTCCACAGCACACCACACGAGACAGCAGCTGAGTGCAAATGTTGTGACTAAAATGCACAGAAATCATCATCAAATGGCTGAGTGACCACAGGTATCTCTAACTTTGTGTCCACCCCTCACTGCACAGAAATACACTGGAATTAGAAACAACAGCGGGGGCCGGTGGGCTCTCTGGCCAAGAACACGGAGTGACGGCTCCGTGTCGTTCGCTTCTGCTTCACAATCACGCACGAGCTCGTTAGAACACTAGTTCAGTTGAAATATGACTGTACATTAAAAACATCGACTTAAGCTTCAAGGGGCACATGATGTTTTCACCAATATGTGCATTTTATTCCTGGTTAATGATCTGTGTCTCAACATGTGAGGAAGAACGCCAAGTCGTGACAGATCAGTCTCCACGCTGCCTTTCGTCTGTTAGAGGACGACCTGCTGTTTGGGGCAGGCACGGGTACGGCTGGGAGACGTGACTGCCATCGTGTGTTGGCGTCAACTATGTGTGCACGCGCCTGCTTTAGACGCGTGACCCATGTACGCAGATGGCTGCGGCTTCGCTCCAGCGAGGCAGGGTTTTGCTCCATCCCGGCGTGCATGCGGGGTTTTCCAGGTCGTGACTGTTCTCCGCACGGAGGACTCACACCCTGCATCCACCAGACGGAGTTGATGGGGAAGTTGCTGGTCAGATAGTGTAAGAAGGTGACTCTCACCGTGTTTTGCTTATTTCTTTTCCTGTTCTTTAAAAAACACCTCCTCTGAGTATTTCTGTATCAGTAATTCTATATACACACACATACATGTGATACCTACAAAAATGTACATCTTTGGAGCACACGCGGCACAGTCGATTGAGTCTCTGACTTTTGGTTTCCGCTCAGGTCATTATCTCAGGGTCGTGAGATCGAGCCCCACGTCAGCCCCACGTCCCCTCTCTCCCTCTTCTGCCTGCTCTCTCTCTCTTTCTCTCTCTCAAATAAATCTTGAAATATATACATATATATATACACACACACATATGCATATATATATCTTTTAAAAATAGATAAAACACTTTAAAAACTTTAATTTTCTCTTCTTTATTCTGCAGGTATAATTCATGTTACTCATTTGATTCTCCTGGGAGATGATGCACGCAGGACTGGACTGAACGGGGCAGACAGAGAGCCCTGGTAAGCGAGTGTTCTTTGATTCTTTGCTTCAGGAATTTGGGTATTCTTTATTCATTGCTTCTGTTTTGAAATTTGTTATATTTTCTTTTTTTTTAATTTTTAAAATTTATTTTCAGCACAACAGTATTCATTGTTTATGCACCACACCCAGTGCTCCATGCAGTCCGTGCCCTCTCTAATACCCACCACCTGGCTCCCCCAACCTCCCACCCCCCGCCCCTTCAGACCCCTCAGATTGTTTTTCAGAGTCCATAGTCTCTCATGGTTCACCTCCCCTTCCAATTTCCCTCAACTCCCTTCTCCTCTCCATCTCCCCTTGTCCTCCATGCTATTTGTTATGCTCCACAAATAAGTGAAACCATAATAATTGACTTTCTCTGCTTGACTTATTTCACTCAGCATCATCTCTTCCAGTCCCGTCCATGTTGCTACAAAAGTTGGGTATTCATCCTTTCTGATGGAGGCATCATACTCCATAGTGTATATGGACCACATCTTCCTTATCCTTTCGTCCGTTGAAGGGCATCTTGGTTCTTTCCACAGTTTGGTGACCGTGGCCATTGCTGCTATGAACATTGGGGTACAGATGGCCCTTCTTTTCACTACATCTGTATCTTTGGGGTAAATACCCAATAGTGCAATGGCAGGGTCATAGGGAAGCTCTATTTTTAATTTCTTGAGGAATCTCCACACTGTTCTCCAAAGAGGCTGCACCAACTTGCATTCCCACAACAGTGTAAGAGGGTTCCCCTTTCTCCACATCCCCTCCAACACATGTTGTTTCCTGTCTTGCTAATTTTGGCCATTCTAACTGGTGTAAGGTGGTACCTCAATGTGGTTTTGATTTGAACCTCCCTGATGGCTAGTGATGACGAACATTTTTTCATGTGTCTGATAGCCATTTGTATGTCTTGAAAAATTTATATACTCAAAATACCGAGATAAAATGGAGCAAAATCCCTAAATAATCCCACAATCATAAGAAAATTGCAGGTGGTACTTTGTTTTCTTCTACACACGTAGAGATTTTATTTTAGAAAAGCGGAAAATGGAATGACACCGTACATCCTAGTCAGCTGGGGCTGCTGTCCCAGAGCACCACAGACTGGCTTATAACAACAGATACTGTTCCTCCTACTTCCAGCGGCCGGGGGCCGAGACCAGGTGCCGGCCAGTCTGGCTCCTGGTCAGAGCTTCCCCAGGATACAAAGGGTACAAAGGCTGCCTTCCCAGTGTGTCCTCCCGTGGAGAAGAGACAGCTCTGATGTCTCTTCTCTCAGGAGGGCACCACGCTGAGGACCTCATTTCATCTGCTCACCTGCTCACCAGACCTAACACCTAACCAGAACTAACAGCTGACCCGCCCACCTACCCACGGGCTCACTGACCACCTGCCCACCTGCTCACGTGCTCACTGCCCACCTGCTCACATGCCCTCTCTCCAAATACAGCTGCACTGGCAGTAATGGTTTCACATGAGAGTTTGGGGTAGACATACTGTATGTAACACTATACATAGTATTCTACGAACATTTTCTTTTTTTTTCTAAAGATTTTATTTATTCATTTGACAGAGATCACAAGTAGGCAGAGAGACAGGCAGAGAGAGAGGAGGAAGCAGGCTCCCTGTCGAGCAGAGAGCCCGATGCGGGGCTCGATCCCAGGATCCTGAGATCATGACCTGACCGAAGGCAGAGGCTTAACCCACTGAGCCACCCAGGCGCCCTTACCAACATTTTCTTAACTGTGAACCATATTCCGTACTATGAAATATTCTCTTATACAATTTGTAGGAGCTGCTTACTATTACATTAATGAATCAAAATTCATTTAACTACCGTTTATTGCTTTCAACTCTGTTCTGCTAATAAACCCAGTATTTCAAAGCCTCATTACAGGTAAATTTTATGTTTATGTAATTAGTCAACATTATACCATTCTTATTTATTAATGAGGCCTATGAATAGTTTTAACGTTGAAATATGTTCTGAAACTTTCAGCAGAGGACTTAGGAGTCCCTCCTCCCCATGGACCCGGGCCAGCACAGCCCTTCTCAGTGACTTGACAGAATTGCACACTGCTTGTCACTGTTTCAGTCCCAGAAGGACTAATATGATATCCAACAGTTTTTTCATATACTTGTTAGCCATGTGTACTTCTCCAATAAAGTATCTGTTCGTCTCTTTGACAACTCCTTAAAATGAAAAAGATATTAAAGATTTTATGATGTTGGCATTTTCTAAAGGTGGTGAACAGGGACCTAACACAGAGCCTAGTCGTCCGGCTCTGTGGGGTGTGCTCGGTAGACTTAAAGCATGTGTCCCCCACACAGAAGTGCGGTTCATGACATCAAAGGTGGGAGAACAGCCCAAACGTCCATCAGACGACAGACATCTGGGTGAATAAAGTGTGTTACATCCCGCAGGGATCACAAAGCCGCGGAATCACCGTGTGATTCCGTGTGAGCGGTTCACAGAAAATGTCCGAGCAGGCAGTAGTGTGAGACACAAGGTGGTGGCCAGGGCCCGGGGCCCCGGGCGGCAGGACAGGGAGGGGCACTCAGGCCGGTGGACGCACTGTGCCCGCTGCGGCACGCCTCTGTGAATGCACTTGAAAGCACAGATACAAGAAGCCTGCAGCCGAACTATCCGGAGGGCTGAGTTCTGGGGAGGACGTGTCAGTGAAGCCGTTGTGAGAAAGGGTCACGGATCTGACAGGTCCGAGAAGACGTGCGGACTCACGCATAGATCCAGAAACGTGAGTCATAGATGGGGCGCGATGCGGTTTCTCACCGGATCACCTGGGCAGAGGAGAAGGGAGCCCGCAGGGCTGGTGCGGCTGATCACGCATCTCTGGCAGCGTGAAGGCTGTCACAACCCTTCGAGGTGGTATCTGGCAACGTTTATCGAAACTGTGTAAGCATTTATGGTTTCCTTCACCAACCCTCTTGAGGGAATTTCCCCTGAAGATTCATCTCCAACCGTGTAAGCACAAATGCACAAGCTCACTGTTTTGTCTTCTCCCACTGCCACCCTGCAACGGCCCAGTGTGGGACGTAACCTAAGCGTCCACACGTGAGAGTGCTGCATCCCCATGTGAAATGCCACGTCGCTGTAAAGGAAAAAGGAATAAGGAAGATCTCCACGAAGGGGGCACGAGGATGGGGGCGGGGGCTGCGGACAGAGCCCTCCCGGGGTGGGTGCTGGGGAGAGGGGAAAGCCGGCGGGAGGGGCACGTCCTTGAGCAGAGTTTGGCTCACTTCTCAGCGAATACTTGCCAGACTCACTTCCTATTTTCCTGCCCTACATGTGACTGTCCCCAAGTCTACCTTCCAGGCACAATAACCAGATTTGCATCAGTCCGCACGGTGACCGCGACTCAGCGACTCCGTGCATCCGCTGCCCATGGCGCTTACCTTGGCCACACTTTCACGTGGCGTTAGCATTCGCAGCCGTGTTTACTCTGAGTTTCTTAAAGTAACGATCCCATGAGAAACGCTCATTAATGCAAACCCGCCGTGCTCTCTCACACCTACAAGTTCTTTGCAAATGTTGACTCCTTAGGCCACAGTAATCTACAAACCCCAGCTTCTAAACCGTTCAGACACGGCCCTGCTATTCCAGCGCAAACGCTAGCCCCCCTGCCATCTCCCATCCTCCAGCCGGAGCTGTGTGTCCTAATGCTTTCCCGCCAGCTCTGCACGGACCCCGTACGCCGCTGCTACCTCCTTAGGGCCGCGCTCCTCTGTGGAGACTTGAGAAGCTCGAGGTGTCCTCCTCGGCTGGGCCCACACACCGACTGCATGTCCAGTAACTGGGTCACCCTTGGTGACAGTTGGGTGGGTTTCTTGAAGGAGACTTTCCCTCTAATTTACTGGCTTCTCTTTCCGGGGCATAGCATCCTTGTTTATAATGAGCAATTTTATCTTCTTCTAATGGTTGTTTCCTATCACAATGAGTTAATACAATATTTTGATTTTCTTAATAGGAAAAATAACAGAAAACTAAATCCTTACGACAGAGCAGGAAGATATTCCAGAATTCGAATGAAAGCCAGGAGATTCACGAAATGGGGGCGTTCCTCCACATCATCTCCTCAGTCGCACACTGGATCAAAATTTGGCAGTTCACTGAGGTCCTGTTCTACAGATGTGCACGGAGACAGCGATCGGTTGTAAACAAGGGTTCCGTGGGCTACTCAGTTCTTCGGAAAACCAGCCTGTCTCGTGAGAATTCAAGCAATCGTGTGTTGGGGTACAAACCACGCTTGGCTTTGCCTCCTTCTTGGGGGTGATTTCATCGTGTGTCACTTCCCTGAACCTGTGGCATTTCTCCTCACCCACACACGAGCTCCGCAAGGAAATGACCGTCAGAGATAACTAATGGCTCGCACTGACCATCTGCCCCTTCCTCGCGGGCGCAACCCTGACTCCACCAGCCCAGAAAGAACCCAAAATTAGACGTCGCGGAGCACTTTCTGCCCTGGGCGGGTCATTTGACACGTGACGAGGTTAGCGGACTGATGCTGGGAGTGAACCACAGCACCCACGACAGCGAGCGCACGGACGAAGGAGCCGCCCTCCAGGCTCTCAGGAAGCCACTCTTTCCCTCCGACTCCTGACGGCCGTTGGGCTCAGACCTGTCCTCTCGCACTGAGGGTGACTGCTTTCTTCTGGCAGAGCGATGGCCCCGTTTTGGGGAGGCCACAGATCATCCTCATGGTTTGGTTCAAAAATGAAGTCGGGCCTGGTTCTTCATCCCTCCCACACCCAAAGGGCTTCAAGACACCATTTTAAAAATGGCCACTGATACAACAGCGTTTTACAAAATACACACAAAAATAACTCAGTAATGGCAAAAAAGATAATGTGAGCTCGGTCTGGTGAGAGCTCTAGAGCAGCTTCCAACAGACCATGGGTCGGGAGGGGCCCAGCGTGCAGCCAAGGGCACGGGCGTGAGCTGCCAACCCACACAGAGGAGCCTGTCCCCCACAACCCCCGGCCTCGCTCCTCTCTGGACCCTGCACCAGGGCTTCTCTTTCCTCGGGAGCCCACACGTTCACAAGACAAACTGTACTTACTTTGAAGATAAACCCTGGATAGGCTCTTTTTTTTTTTTTTTTTTTTTTAGTTAAATAAAGGGGAAATTCTTGTAGAAATCAGGAAAAGAATTTATGAAGAGAAAAACCGAATAAATTTATGATATCTAGCAAAACAACAACAACAACAAAAAAAAACAAAGTGAAGGAAGGAAGCCATGGTAAGTAATAAAAATTGTAAGGATCCCTGCTTCTTCTTTTCCAACTTATTCCTAAATTCACGTCATTCTCGGGGACGCCTGGTGGCTGGGCCCATGAAGCACTGGACCCTCGACTTCCAGTCAGGTCATGGTCTCGGGGTCATGAGGTCCAGCCCCGCTCGGGCTCCGCAGGGTCTGCGACTCTCCCCCTCTCTGTCCCTCCCCTGTGAGCACAATCTTCCATTCACGTCACCTTCCTCCCGCGCTGCCGTTCCGCTCACAATTCCGAAATATTTTTTTGCCGTTCAGTCTAAACCCATCCTGGCTGATACGCAGAAGGAAGTCCCCTGAGAAGCTGCTGGACGACTCACTGCAAAAGCCATAAGGAGAGACAGAACATGTAGTTAAAAATACATGAAATAAGGTATAGGTAAAAGTTAACATAGAGAAATGTTTTAATGGCTTTTTCCAGTACTATTTTTAAGTGAAACAAATTTTTAGAGATTCCCGTGGTTTATGAAGTGTAAGAAGGACTTTTAAAAACTTGGAAAAAAATCTCCTGAACTGCACCTCCCTATCCAGTCGTGTAAGCATCCGGCCCTCCCATGTGCGTTTCTCATCTTTCCCGGGTTTTGTTGGCATCATTCTTTGCCATAAATTTGCAGTAAAACCGGTAAATATGTATTAAGTTGGATTCAGGTGAAAACATCCTAGAGCAAACCTCGTTTTCTCAGGGAAGGGGACTTTCCAGGCCACACGTGCCCGTGAACAGTGACCTCACAGCAGCGTCCCATGGCTCCTGCGCAGGCTACACTCGGACCAGGAGAACCAGCCGTGCACGGGCACCTTCATTGTGCAATTCCAAGTGCTTCCAAAGCGTGTGTGACCTTCTCGGGGGCGGCTGTGGAGGGTAAAGGCTGGGGAGTATGCACCCCATGGCAGCCCTCCTGGCAGCCCCACAAACCCACGAGGAGAACCACAGCGCTGAGCAGGACAGTGACTGCTCCACACTGCGTGTGTGGCCCTGGCGGCGGGAGAGGCGTCTGCGAGGTCACCTGTCTCACCTGGATTTTCCTCTGCCAGCCCTGGCCCAGACCCACCCTCCTTCGGCCCACCAGTTACTTCTAGGGCTGGGGCAGCCTGGGTTGTTCACACTCCTGGACACTTCTCCGGCCATTGCCGACCCACCGCCCAGCCTCGCTCTCCTGTTTTAGTAACAGAGCCCCCGACAGCCGGCTGCAGGACCCCAGGGCTGCGCCCTGACCCTGCGGAACCAGCCTTGCGGCCCTCAGCTCGTAGACACCTGCCATGCACCAGACAGGAGCATGGCTGCGCTCTGGGGCTCCGCAGTGAGGACACAGGCGTGGGGGGCATTCTTCACAAAAGCCTTAAAGCTGGATGGCCACCGGCTGGATGGCTCGCAGCGGGAAGACCCGGGCGGGCCGCAGGAACCCACAGTTAGAGGAGGCACCGGCAGGTGGGTGGGGAAGGCCGCATGGCACACACGGCCCGCTGCACCTGCGCGACACTTCCAGGGTCTCCAGCGGCTTTTAGGGTCCTGTGCTCCTGCCCCTCCCCACCCTGCCAGCCTGCTGGAGGCTGCGGGCCGGCCTTGGGTCTCATGCCGCCTCCTGATCTCCCCTTCTGGGCTCTTAGTTCATCGTCCACAGACTTTCAGGGCCCTCTGCTTCCAGACTTCCGTTTCCCAGCATCGCCCCAGCAAAGCTCCGCAGAGCAGGAACTCTCAGTGGCAGGGGTGCGGCGGGAGAACGGGGCTAGGGGTGCGGCGGGAGAACGGGGCTAGGGGTGCGGCGGGAGAACGGGGCTAGGGGTGCGGCGGGAGAACGGGGCTAGGGGTGCGGCGGGAGAACGGGGCTAGGGGTGCGGCGGGAGAACGGGGCAGGGGTGCGGCGGGAGAACGGGGCAGGGGTGCGGCGGGAGAACGGGGCTGGAGTGCTCCTTGGAGTCCTCCTCACGGAGGACAGAGGCCCCGCCTTCTGCTGTTCCTCTGCGCTGTGGCCGCTCCAGGCGGTGGACATGGACCGAACGTCCCCCAGCGCTAGGACTTCAGTTGCGACTGATCAAATGGGGTGGGGGGCGGCTCCGGAGCAGGGGCCGCTGCTGGCTGCTTACCGCTGCGGCCGGCAGGGACGGCCCCTTCCCACGCAGACAGGAAGGAGCAGGTGTTTGCCGGGGGCAGGAGGTGACTGGCAAGTTCCAGGCAGCCAGCGCCCCGGTCTGCGCAAGCCCCACCGTCGAACTCGACACCCGCATCCATTAGGCGTTGGGTCGGCCCTTCCTGGAAGCAGACACTCGGCTGGAAAACGCTCTAGAGAATAAGGAAGGGAAAAGGCTCTGTGCTGGGAAGACGTCCAGAAAAGCGTTTTCTGGAAACGACGTCCCGCCTGGCTCCTACTTTTAAAGCAGAAATGGCTCTTTGAAGAGAGGGAGGCAAAGGCTGGGGTGAGCTGTGGCCGAGCCCAGAGCGGGGGTCGAGGGGAGGGGCCGTGCTTGTTCTGACCCGGCGCCCACCACACCCTCGGAGCAGACCCCATCTCCTCCCTGCGCCGTCCGGGGAGTCGGGAAGCAGCAGGGCATGGACGGGGGAGGCGCGGCGGCACCCAGGGCCGGAGGGAAGGTTCCAGAAGGAAGCCTGTGTCCTTCGTGATCTGCACGTTTTCCTGTCGTTACTCTTGGCTGGGCCAGGGCCACGTCACAGGAAGCGTCCGGTGCCGCTCTAGAGCCGTGCGAGCGACGCCAGAGGAAGCGGCCCACGGCCCGGTCTCTGAAGCGGGTTGAAATGGTGTTTTTTGTCATTTTCTTCGACTACGTGTGTCTGTGATGGGACACGTGTTTGACCGGACGGCAGAGTCAATTCTCATCTCCTGATTTTTAGTCCCATACGCACGTGTGGCCTCCCAGCCCCTTGTTCTAGAGGACGATCATGATCCTCGGGGGGAGAGAAAGTATTTTTTATCTAAAAACTCTTTAATTGCATCACACCGATTTCCAAAAAAGCATCGGACGTAGTTTACGTTTCATACATAATACATCGTGACTGTGTTATAATAAGGAGGAAAACGTTTACAAACGTGAAGATGGGGGAAGGAGACAAGGACTCAGAAGGCAGGCGACGGACTCGGCTGCGGGAGAAGCTCTCACACCTCTGGCTGCTTTGTCTGGGGCCTTCGGTTCCCTCCGTCCGGACTGTTCCAAGCCGCCGAGGTGCGCCTGCCTCCAGCCTCCCTACTCTCCGGTCCCGAGGCCGTAGCTCTCGTTCCAGACAGGCTTTCAGCCAGACCGTTTCGCAGTGCAGATTCCCGCAAGGACGCTCGTTTTCCCAGACGGGTCTTGACTTCTGAGTGAGTCTGCGGCCGGGGTGGAGGGGGTGCAGGCCAGGCTCCTGCCACGGCCTCACCGTGAAGCCCCTGACCCTGCCGTTCTCCACCCACCCTTCGTCTGTGGTCAAACAGCTCAGCTTTCTCATTTGTGTATCCTCTGATTGAAAAAAAAAAAAAAAAAAAGCCTTTCCTTACCTGGAGCTGTGGAGCCTTCTAGGAAGGAGCGCAGAGCAGGGTGGGGGCAGCGTCTCCTCCCCAAAGCGACCCTGAGCCCCTCCCCGGCGCTCGCCACCTCCCATCTCACCAGGGACGGCCAGCCTGCCGTCCTCCAGAACAAGGCATGTGTCTCCCTCAGGAAAGGGGCCGTCGGGCAGCCTGGCCACAGCCCAGCAAGGCCTGGGGTGTCTTCCCCTCCTCCCGTTGCCAGTCCCTACAGACGCAGCTGACCCAGGAGACTTGGAGCCACGGACGTGTCTGTTGATGACATAACTGGACGAGTGCAGAATGGCAGGGAGAGGCAGAGGTAGAGACTTGGATTGGGAGGAGGGAGGAGGACAAGAAACACAAAGGAATCAGCCATTGGATGAAACATTTGCGAAGGAGGAATCGTCCTGCTCTGAGTTCTAGCAGAAGTGCGGGACGGACGTGAGGGAGGCTCCCCGGGCAGTGGTTCTGAGGCGCCTAGCCCTCAGCTCCGAGGTCACTCAGCACCGCGTCAGAGTCACCTGCTGACCGGGGGCCCGACCGCTCTCTGCAGGGGCCAGGCAGGCTTGTCAGACGGAGGCTTCTCTCTGATGATTTACGCTGCCGTGAGGCTGCTCGCGGGCTCTGGACAAACGGATGGTGGCTGCCCTGGAGGCCCCAGCTGGGCGACCACTGTCTCCGCCGGCCTTTTATCAGGAGATGTCAGGCCGCATGGGCCCCGCACTGGCCTGGGAAGCACATGTGCGTCGTTGTTGGCCAAGACGCTGCCCCCACCATGTGCTTCCGCTATCCATCGGGGAGCTACACCGCTTTTCAACATGTGCAGATGGGAACTGGCTACCTCTTTAAGGAAAGTAGAAATCATGGCCTTTTTGATACATTTAATTTCCTAGGTGGAACGATAGTTTCAAATTCCCCTTTTATATTTTCAAGGATTTCCTTTTTAGTAACAAGTCAAAGAGGATGACCAAGGTTTCCTGCGCGTCTTGGCGTGTTGTCTCTGTCTCTGGCCCCTGGAGACCCCGCAGCTCCGGGCCTACGCGCCACCAGGGCCAAGGACTTCCTTCCTTACCTAGAATTCTACTTCTTGTTCCAAACCCTGAAGAATGCACGAAGTCACGTGCAGACTTGAAGACATTTACATCAAATTAAGTTGTTTTTTTGACAATCAGGTACACAAGTGACATTAAATATTTTATTTTGGAAACTCTGTGGAATGTCCAGCTTGCTTTCCGTCCTCGAGGACCCTCCGCCTCCCACGGTCCCAGGCTGACCCAGGAGGCTTCTGTCAGGATGGGAAGGGGTTTGACCCGCCGGAGGTCGGCCTCGTGTGAATATCTGCTGGGCGGACAGGGTCTGCGGCCGGGCTCCGGAGCAGCACGTGGAGCCTTGCTCAGCATCCGAGGGTCCGGGCGCACCTGACCCCTCCCTTGCCACTATCCCTTTCAAGCTCTTCTCAGCAAATGAGTCTGAAAGCCGGCTTGAACAAAAGCCGGGATATTAAAAAGTATAGATTCTTGGGGGGGAAAGCGCGACAATTCTTCCAATGCTTCTCAAATGCGTGCAGTCATCTGACATATTCAGTGAGTGCTCCTTGTGTGCAGAGAGTCTGACAGCTGACGGGGGAGGCATGGCACAGAGGATCCTACACGTGGCGCAGGGAGTGCTCGTCAAGTCAGTCCTGCCTCGCTCCGCTCTCTGGACGGCAGCCTGTGCCCTGCGTGAGCGCCGAGCCCGAGATCTCCGCGCCAGTGGCTGGTACAGGAGCCACGGAAGGGAGTCTGCCCACTCCCTCGCCTGTCCACATTTCCCACGATTTCTCTAGGAATTGGGCTTAAAAACAAGCCAGAGCCCTGCTGGACTCAGCTGCTATCGCCCTGCAGCGTGGGAAAGTGATCTCTTCCAGGTAACACCAGCCTCCGCCCCATGCCCGCCTCACCCTCGCTGTTTCTGACTTACAGCCTCTTTCTGAAGAATTTTAAGAATTGACAAATCATATATTACTAAATTGACACAAAATAAAAGATGCTGTTGATTTTAAGGAGCTAGACGGTAAAACAGTGATCTCTTCACACAGTGTGTTTTATGGGCTATTTCCCGGCTTCCTTAAAGCACGACAAAGCGGATAAAATTCTAAATGGCTCGTTTACAAATTGCTTTTCTATGCAACTCACATAAAGGAAACCGTATCTCTAAATTTTCTGAGATCTTCAGGAAAAAATTTTCGTTGACCTAGAACACCTTATCCTGCATCACATAAATCCTCAGACAATAACTTACAGGAAATACGACCTCTTCATAACATGCGTGTCTGTCTGCTTCCTCCCAAAATTGCCCATTACTCCAGTGGCTGTTTTCAGAATATTTGAAGAGAATGAATTATTTATACAGGTGGTTGCTGCAAATGAAACACCCTTCAGAACTGAAACTGGAAATTGTGCACCGAAGAGCATAAGGGATCCCGATGCCCCAGTACCATGGGACCACCCTCTTTCTAGAATCGTGGCTTTTAATATTGTCCATTTTATTATGCTGTATGAGGTCAGGGTTTCTGGGATGTCTCTGCAGATTAACATCTCCCAGAAACTGTCAAAAGTAACCAGTAATAAAAAAATGGCTTTGGGATAAAGAGGAACAGGCACATAAAATTAGTTTTATGTTAATCTGAAAACCCTTCCCACACTAACTTTATTATATGGATTCTTTCTAGAAAACAAGCTCTTAAACCAAAAACATTAAAAATACTCATGAGCGAGGTACCTCCTGACATCTCACGGGCAATTACTCTGCGTGCTGGACCAGCCCACCCATAGACTCTGCCCAGACCCCAGCATCGTGCCCCAGCGGCACCGAGTGCCCCCAGAGCCCCCAGCATCGTGCCCCAGGTGCATCAGGTGCCCCCAGAGCCCCCAGCATCGTGCCCCAGGTGCATCAGGTGCCCCCAGAGTCGACCAGGAGTTTGAGTCCTTCTCCCTCTACACTTTGGCCCTGTCTGCGTGAGGCTCAGGGGGTTGCGCCATCCTGCCACCAAGCATCGGAGCCCAAGACCCCGCAGCTACTGTGAGGCCAAGAGGCACAGGGTATTATGGATAAAGCAAGCTGTTCCCCTCACAGGCCGTGGGCAGAACGACTCAGGGGAACCTAACCTAAGGGAAAGGAAGCAGGAAATGTGGAATTGCAGGTCTCGGTCACTACGTGTTACCCTTGCCCACCTGTCCCATGTGAAGATGACCCCAGCCTTCAATGGCTTTAGGCCAAAGATTTTGAATTAATCATTACTGTTTTCCTTTCTTTGACACCCTAGATTCAATTGACATTTGAACATGGGGGGGTCTGGGGCAGTGACCCCCACATAGTGGAAAGTCTGTACGTAGCTTTTGACTGCCCCAGACTGAACGGGTAATAGCTGTTGGCCGGGACCCTCACCCACAGCAACGTGTTGACACCTATACTGTGCGTCACCGGTACGATAGACTGCATTCTTGCCAGAAAGTAACCTTCAGAAAAGAGAGTGTTACTAAGAGAATCATGAGGAAGAAAACACATTTAGAGCATGAAAAAAATCCAGGACTAAGTGGACGCACAGCTGAAGCCCCTCGGTCAGGGTCAGACGCACACTGAGGGTGCGAGCCCGTCCCACAGCTGGGTGCGAGCCCGTCCCACAGCTGGGTGCAGCCGGGCTGGTCTAAGCCACGTGGGGTCTTGCTGGGCTCCTGCAGGTGCCTCCCAACCTGCCTCTGCCAGAGAGGAGCTGCCCTGCTGCACACAGGAGGCTGGGGAGGGCCTCCCACAGGCCCCTGTCTGCTCCTGGCTCCTCAGGACGAAAGCTGCGGCCACCTCCCAGGCCTGCGAGGGACACCAGCATCACCCTGGCTCCGCACTCCCCTTGTTTTCATCCTCTTCAGCCAGACGGCTTCCCTGCTCGTCCACGGCCGTGCAGGCATAGCCCAGCCCCCACCAGAGCCTTTGGAAGTGCCGTCCCTCGTCCCTCGTCCCTCGTCTGCAATGTTCTTGCCCTGCAGACATCCCCTTCTCGGGGAGGCCATCCTGGCTCTGCTGCTGGACGCGGCAGCCTCCCTGCAACCACTTCCCATTGTCCTGATTCTCCTTTTAACTCCAAAGCACAGGCAGGTCACAGCACCAGCCCTGCGACACACCACGCTCCGTACCTGACACGCGTGTTCGCCGCGCACCACCGCGTTCTGCCAGCAGAAGGCAACTTCGTGGAAATTCACAGTCGGCTCCTTCTGGTTAGTGATGAACTTCAGAAAATAGTGTATAGTATCAACAACTAGATAAATCACACTAGTGCTCTGACTTAATCTAACTTTGACAGATGCGAACGTGCCTTCCGGCAGCCCCTCACTGCGCCATACTCTGACCACCGCACGAGCGCTGAAATTTTGCACGGTAATGGGAACTGACGTAAGAGATAAACATACACTTAAACCAGCAACTTCTCAGACGTCCCTGTCCACAGGAAATATCTTAAGGAGTCTCTGAAGCCAATTTATTACAAAAGCATGACTTCCTTCTACCTCCTACCCAGCCCCGCACCGCCCCCAGCACAGACCAGCTGTTCCCTGCTGAGAAGCAAACATATTTAACATTAGCTTAAGGGGACCTGATTGGAGGACCATTTGGTGGCCAAATAATATGCAATCCTAAATCAAGGTTGGATCCAGGGTGCCTGGCCCTCCAGCTGGGTGCCGCCCTGTGCCACGTGCTAAGGACCGCGACGCTGGGAGAAGGGGTGTCTGATTTCCAGATCAATAGGTGAGGCATTTCCTCTGAAGTGGTCCAGGAAACCCACGAGAACGTAACTATATGTCACACAGGTCTTGTTTCCCAACTTAATCCCCACAGAAGCCTCTTACTCTCTCCCAGATGGTGGTGCCTCTTTCACTTTGCAGAGGAAAAGTCGTGCCGTCTGAAGGAGGGCCGGCTCTGGAGGATGAGCTGGTGATTACAGCCCACGAGGGTCTCAGGATGACGTCACGTGTGCTCTGGGCTATGCAGGAGCACCAGCAAACGGCAGCACCTCCAGAGGAAACGCATCCTGGGCGTAAGGGGCTGGCTCCAAACACAGAGTCCGGTCTGCACACCAACCAGCAATGAGGTTGGTTTGGGGGAAACTTGCTTCTCCTGTGTTCAACTGACTCCTGCGAGGACTGGCTGGTCTTGTCCCATGTCTGGTCTGGCCCAGGGAGTAGCTGCTGGTGCTCCTCCCCAACGTTGCTGAGTTCCCACTCCTGCCTCCATGTCAGCCGCTGCACCATCCCCAGTCGTCTGCAGACCGCGGGCCTCTCGACAGGGAAGCTTGTCGTTTCTCTGGTGGGGCCTGGAAGTGCCGCCTGGATAAAACAGCATCCTCTTCTTGCTGATGAAGGATCCTTAGTTCCAACAGCCCTTTCCTCTTGCTTTCCTGGCTGCCTGATTTCCAGCAGAAGTCAGTGGACTGACAGGCACAGCCTGGTCCCCAGGGTCTATGCTCCTTTCTGACCCCTTCTCAGGCGTGTTCCACACACCCTGGCTCTTGACACAGACCCTCCTTCTCCCTGCAGGCTCACTGGTGCCCCCCTGAGATCTGGTCAAAGCCATCTCCAATTGTAGAGGATTTATTACACCTTTCAGTATCATTCGACAAACATCCAGGGATTGTCTGTGTTCCCAGAGGAAGAGACTAGCGCTGCCTGTCTGATGAGGAGAGTGTCCCAGTCCTGTCCTGCCCGGAAGCTCTGGCAGGTCACAGCGCAGCCATGATAGCGGGTGATGGTCCCATCTCCGAGCACTCCACGGTCCACTCGAAGGGAATGGCAGCCCACCATGTCCCTCAGGTCCGCCAGCATCCCTGAGGCCCCAGTCAAGGAGAGATGTCTTCACTGCCCGTGCGGTCCTGCTTGGTTGTTCCCCCGGAGGTGGAGCTAGCCACGTGGGTGGGCCCTTCCAGGGCTTGTGGTCACTGGTCCCAACATGTTTGTGTGGGGCTTCAGCCAACGTGCCCCCACGTGAACACCTGCAAAGAACTCAAGCTACTGACTTCGCACGGTTCACAGACCCAGGATGGGAGACAGACTAGTGCAGCAGGGCTGTTTCCAAAGTGCTTGGGGGGCCCGTAGACTCTCTACGGGGAGGCTCTGGCATCTTCTCTCTTTCAGAGACTTGAGTCTTTCCATCTTGAGGAGCCCTGTTTTCACAGCCTGGAATGCTCGTGTCACACAAGTTGTGGGACACTCGTGGTAAGAACTTGGCAGAGAGCAGCTGTCACCATCCAGGCCACCGCACTCAGACACACCGTGCTGGGAAGATGGCCCAACAGGGCCCAGGGACCGAGCCCCAGTTGTGCTGCCATCTGAGGCCACCACCGGCCGACGGTCAGGCAGACACTGTCTGAGTGTCCTACCACGCAAATGACATGCACAGTCTGGGTTGGTACACAACATGCTAGGCTCTCAGGAAATATTTGATGGTTGATTGCTCATAGTTTATACAGCATGATTCGCTGTAAATCATAGTGAATGATAAGATTGTTATCATTATTCGCTAGGCTCTCCACCGCTCAGGGACTCCAGACACAACTCAGTCTGTTTTTGAATGTCCAAAGAGCAAAGAAATGTTAGCGAAACAACAGATCAAATTGTAACGGTTATCCTGTTGTTTAAAGTCACTCGATATGGTGAGCCTATACTGCCTACAAGATAATGAAATTAACTTTTTTGGTAGAACCTGACTCATAATTATATGTTGTAACTACTGTGTTTACATAGTTTTTGCTTTAAAAAAAAATTAGCTTCAGTTTCCTTCAGACACTGTCCAAAAGCAGCGTTTCTGGATCTTGTGGAAGTTCTCCACACGGCTACACGGGTTTGAGCCCCGTCGGCTGCTCACTGGGGCCCGGTGTCCCCACATCTTCCCTAAAACGCTCATGTCCCCTTCTGAGATGACCGTCGTCTGCAGCGTGAGGTGCTGTCTCACTGCCGCGCGGTGAGCTGCACCCTGATGACGAGTGAGGACGAGCATCTTCTCGCGGCTCTGCGGCCCCCGGATGTCTTCCGCGGGAAAGTGTCTGTTCGACGACTTCGTCCAGTTTTCAGTTGGGTTGTTCGTTGTTTTGCTGTTGTCACTCCTGGGAGTTCCGATGCATCCTGGATGCTGATCCCCTATCAGACGTACAGTCGGTCGATATTCCCCGATCCCTTCGGTTGCTTTTCCATTCTGCTGGTGATGCCTTTTGTGCAGAACCTCCTGGCGTCGGCAGGCCGAGGCTCCTGCGGCACTACCCACCCCCGCAGAGGCAGAAACAGCCCCCTATGCACGGACGGACGGACGGAGGAAATGGGTATGTGTGTGCAATAAAGCATTACTTGGCCATAAAACAGGAAACCTTGCCGTTTGGACAGCAGAGACGAGCCAGTACGCTCAGGGAAAGAAGTCAGACACACACGGCATCCTCTTTTTTTTTTTTTTTTTTCTTTTGAATATTCTTTTTATTTTATTTTTTATTTTTTTTATTTTTTTTAATTTTTTTATTTTTTTCAGCATAACAGTATTCATTATTTTTGCACCACACCCAGTGCTCCATGCAATCCGTGCCCTCTACAATACCCACCACCTGGTGCCCCCAACCTCCCACCCCCCACCCCTTCAAAATTCTCAGATCGTTTTTCAGAGTCCATAGTCTCTCATGGTTCACCTCCCCTTCCAATTTCCCTCAACTCCCTTCTCCTCTCCATCTCCCCTTGTCCTCCATGCTATTTGTTATGCTCCACAAATAAGTGAAACCATATGATAATTGACTCTCTCTGCTTGACTTATTTCACTCAGCATAATCTCTTCCAGTCCCGTCCATGTTGCTACAAAACTTGGGGATTCATCCTTTCTTTCTTTCTTTTTTTTTTTTTTTTTTACAGCTTTATAAACATATATTTTTATCCCCAGGGGTACAGGTCTGTGAATCGCCAGGTTTACACACTTCACAACACTCACCATAGCACATACCCTCCCCGATATCCATAACCCCACCCCCTCTCCCAACCCCCTCCCCCATCAACCCTCAGTTTGTTTTGTGAGATTAAGAGTCACTTATGGTTTGTCTCCCTCCCAATCCCATCTTGTTTCATTTACTCTTCTCCTACCCCCTCAACCCCCCATGTTGCATCTCCTCTCCCTCATATCAGGGAGATCATATGATAGTTGTCTTTCTCCGATTGACTTATTTCGCTAAGCATGATACCCTCTAGTTCCATCCACGTCGTCGCAAATGGCAAGATCTCATTTCTTTTGATGGCTTCATAGTATTCCATTGTATATATATACCACATCTTCTTTATCCATTCGTCTGTAGATGGACATCTAGGTTCTTTCCATAGTTTGGCTATTGTAGACATTGCTGCTATAAACATTCGGGTGCATGTGCCCCTTCGGATCACTACGTTTGTATCTTTAGGGTAAATACCCAGCAGTGCAATTGCTGGGTCATAGGGTAGTTCTATTTTCAACATTTTGAGGAACCTCCATGCTGTTTTCCAGAGTGGTTGCACCAGCTTGCATTCCCACCAACAGTGTAGGAGGGTTCCCCTTTCTCCGCATCCTCGCCAGCATCTGTCATTTCCTGACTTGTTAATTTTAGCCATTCTGACTGGTGTGAGGTGATATCTCATGGTGGTTTTGATTTGTATTTCCCTGATGCCGAGTGATATGGAGCACTTTTTCATGTGTCTGTTGGCCATCTGGATGTCTTCTTTGCAGAAATGTCTGTTCATGTCCTCTGCCCATTTCTTGATTGGATTCTTTGTTCTTTGGGTGTTGAGTTTGCTAAGTTCTTTATAGATTTTGGACACTAGCCCTTTATCTGATATGTCATTTGCAAATATCTTCTCCCATTCTGTCCGTTGTCTTTTGGTTTTGTTAACTGTTTCCTTTGCTGTGCAAAAGCTTTTGATCTTGATAAAATCCCAATAGTTCATTTTTGCCCTTGCTTCCCTTGCCTTTGGTGATGTTCCTAGGAAGATGTTGCTGCGGCTGACATCGAAGAGGTTGCTGCCTGTGTTCTCCTCGAGGATTTTGATGGATTCCTTTCTCACATTGAGGTCCTTCATCCATTTTGAGTCTATTTTCGTATGTGGTGTAAGGAAATGATCCAATTTCATTTTTCTGCATGTGGCTGTCCAATTTTCCCAACACCATTTATTGAAGAGGCTGTCTTTGTTCCATTGGACATTCTTTCCTGCTTTGTCGAAGATGAGTTGACCATAGAGTTGAGGGTCCATTTCTGGGCTCTCTATTCTGTTCCATTGATCTATGTGTCTGTTTTTGTGCCAGTACCATGCTGTCTTGATGATGACAGCTTTGTAATAGAGCTTGAAGTCCGGAATTGTGATGCCACCAACTTTGGCTTTCTTTTTCAATATTCCTTTGGCTATTCGAGGTCTTTTCTGGTTCCATATAAATTTTAGGATTATTTGTTCCATTTCTTTGAAAAAAAAATGGATGGTACTTTGATAGGAATTGCATTAAATGTGTAGATTGCTTTAGGTAGCATAGACATTTTCACAATATTTATTCTTCCAATCCAGGAGCATGGAACATTTTTCCATTTCTTTGTGTCTTCCTCAATTTCTTTCATGAGTACTTTATAGTTTTCTGAGTATAGATTCTTAGTCTCTTTGGTTAGGTTTATTCCTAGGTATCTTATAGTTTTGGGTGCAATTGTAAATGGGATGGACTCCTTAATTTCTCTTTCTTCTGTCTTGTTGTTGGTGTAGAGAAATGCAACTGATTTCTGTGCATTGATTGTATATCCTGACACTTTACTGAATTCCTGTACAAGTTCTAGCAGTTTTGGAGTGGAGTCTTTTGGGTTTTCCACATAGAGTATCATATCATCTGCGAAGAGTGATAGTTTGACTTCTTCTTTGCCGATTTGGATGCCTTTAATTTCCTTTTGTTGTCTGATTGCTGAGGCTAGGACTTCTAGTACTGTGTTGAATAGCAGTGGTGATAACGGACATCCCTGCCGTGTTCCTGACCTTAGCGGAAAAGCTTTCAGTTTTTCTCCGTTGAGAATGATATTTGCGGTGGGTTTTTCATAGATGGCTTTGATAATATTGAGGTATGTGCCGTCTATCCCTACACTTTGAAGAGTTTTGATCAGGAAGGGATGCTGTACTTTGTCAAATGCTTTTTCAGCATCTATGGAGAGTATCATATGGTTCTTGTTCTTTCTTTTATTAATGTGTTGTATCACATTGATTGATTTGCGGATGTTGAACCAGCCTTGCAGCCCTGGAATAAATCCCACTTGGTCGTGGTGAATAATCCTTTTAACGTACTGTTGAATCCTATTGGCTAGTATTTTGGCGAGAATTTTTGCATCTGTGTTCATCAAGGATATTGGTCTGTAGTTCTCTTTTTTGTTGGGATCCTTGTCTGGTTTTGGGATCAAGGTGATGCTGGCCTCATAAAATGAGTTTGGAAGTTTTCCTTCTATTGCTATTTTTTGGAACAGTTTCAGGAGAATAGGAATTAGTCCTTCTTTAAATGTTTGGTAGAATTCCCCCGGGAAGCCATCTGGCCCTGGGCTTTTGTTTCTTTGGAGATTTTTGATGACTGTTTCAATCTCCTTACTGGTTATGGGTCTGTTCAGGCTTTCTATTTCTTCCTGGTTCAGTTGTGGTAGTTTATATGTCTCTAGGAATGCATCCATTTCTTCCAGATTGTCAAATTTGTTGGCGTAGAGTTGCTCATAGTATGTTCTTATAATTGTCTGTATTTCTTTGGTGTTCGTTGTGATCTCTCCTCTTTCATTCATGATTTTATTTATTTGGGTCCTCTCTCTTTTCTTTTTGATAAGTCTGGCCAGGGGTTTATCAATCTTATTAATTCTTTCAAAGAACCAGCTCCTAGTTTCGTTGATTTGTTCTATTGTTTTTTTTGGTTTCTATTTCATTGATTTCTGCTCTGATCTTTATGATTTCTCTTCTCCTGCTGGGTTTAGGGTTTCTTTCTTGTTCTTTCTCCAGCTCCTTTAGGTGTAGGGTTAGGTTGTGTACCTGAGACCTTTCTTGTTTCTTGAGAAAGGCTTGTACCGCTATATATTTTCCTCTCAGGACTGCCTTTGTTGTGTCCCACAGATTCTGAACTGTTGTGTTTTCATTATCATTTGTGTCCATAAATTTTTTCAATTCTTCTTTGATTTCCTGGTTGACCCATTCATTCTTTAGAAGGATGCTGTTTAGTCTCCATGTATTTGGGTTCTTTCCAAATTTCCTCTTGTTATTGAGTTCTAGCTTTAGAGCATTGTGGTCTGAAAATATGCAGGGAATGATCCCAATCTTTTGATACCGGTAGAGACTTGATTTAGGACCAAGAATGTGATCTATTCTGGAGAATGTTCCATGTGCACTAGAGAAGAATGTGTATTCTGTTGCTTTGGGATGAAATGTTCTGAATATATCTGTGATGTCCATCTGGTCCAGTGTGTCATTTAAGGCCTTGATTTCCTTGTTGATCTTTTGCTTGGATGATCTGTCCATTTCAGTGAGGGGAGTGTTAAAATCCCCTACTATAATTGTATTCTTGTCGATGTGTTTCTTTGATTTTGTTATTAATTGGTTTATATAGTTGGCTGCTCCCACATTAGGGGCATAGATATTTAAAATTGTTAGATCTTCTTGTTGGACAGTTCCTTTGAGTATGATAGAGTGTCCTTCCTCATCTCTTATTATAATCTTTGGCTTAAAATCTAATTGATCTGATATAAGGATTGCCACTCCTGCTTTCTTCTGATGTCCATTAGCATGGTAAATTCTTTTCCACCCCCTCACTTTAAACCTGGAGGTGTCTTCGGGTGTAAGATGAGTTTCTTGTAGGCAACATATAGATGGTTTTTGTTTTTTTATCCATTCTGATACCCTGTGTCTTTTGATTGGGGCATTTAGCCCATTAACATTCAGGCTAAGTATTGAGAGATATGAATTTAGTGCCATTGTATTGCCTGTAAGGTGACTGTTATTGTATATTGTCTCTGTTTCTTTCTGATCTACTACTTTGAGGGTCTCTCTTTGCTTAGAGGACCCCTTTCAATATTTCCTGTAGAGCTGGTTTGGTATTTGCAAATTCTTTCAGTTTTTGTTTGTCCTGGAAGCTTTTAATCTCTCCGTCTATTTTCAATGATAGCCTAGCTGGATATAGTATTCTTGGCTGCATGTTTTTCTCATTTAGTTCTCTGAATATATCATGCCAGCTCCTTCTGGCCTGCCAGGTCTCTGTGGATAAGTCTGCTGCCAATCTAATATTTTTACCATTGTACGTTACAGACTTCTTTTCCCGGGCTGCTTTCAGGATCTTTTCTTTGTCACTAAGACTTGTCAATTTTACTATTAGGTGACGGGGTGTAGACCTATTCTTATTGATTTTGAGGGGGGTTCTCTGAACCTCCTGGATTTTGATGCTTGTTCCCTTTGCCATATTGGGGAAATTCTCTCCAATAATTCTCTCCAATATACCTTCTGCTCCCCTCTCTGTTTCCTCCTCTTCTGGAATCCCAATTATTCTAATGTCGTTTTGTCTTATGGTGTCACTTATCTCTCGAATTCTCCCCTCGTGGTCCAGTAGCTGTTTGTCCCTCTTTTGCTCAGCTTCTTTATTCTCTGTCATTTGGTCTTCTATATCGCTAATTCTTTCTTCTGCCTCATTTATCCTAGCAGTGAGAGCCTCCATTTTTGATTGCACCTCATTAATAGCTTTTTTTTATTTCAACTTGGTTAGATTTTAGTTCTTTTATTTCTCCAGAAAGGGCTTTTATATCTCCCGAGAGGGTTGCTTTAATATCTTCCATGCCTTTTTCAAGCCCGGCTAGAACCTTGAGAATCATCATTCTGAACTCTATATCTGACATATTACCAACGTCTCTATTGATTAGGTCCCTAGCCTTTGGTATTGCCTCTTGTTCTTTTTTTTGTTGTGAATTTTTCCGCCTTGTCATTTTGTCCAGATAAGAGTTTATGAAGGAGCAAGTAAAATACTAAAAGGGTGGCAACAACCCCAGGAAAATATGCTTTAGCCAAATCAGAAGAGATCCTGAATTGTGAGGGGGGAGAAAGGGGATAAAAAGGGGTTCAGAAAGAAAGAAAAAAAAACTATTAAAAAAAAGAAAGCAGATAAAGAAAAAATATAAAAAGAGGAAAAAATATATATATATTAGATAAACTATTTAAAAAACGTTAAAAAAGAAAACGGTAAAAGTTAAAAAAATTTAGCAGAAGAAGAGAAAAAGAAAAAAAAATTGAAAAAGAGAAAAAAAATTAAATTAACTGCAAGGCTAAAAAATCATGGGGAGAAAGCCATGAGTTCCGTTATTTGCTTTCTTCTCCTCTGGAATTCCGCCGCTCTCCTTGGTAGGTGAACTTGGTCCTGGCTGGGTTTCACGTTGATCTTCTGGGGGAGGGGCCTGTTGTAGTGATTCTCAAGCGTCTTTGCCCCAGGCGGAGTTGCACCGCCCTTACCCGGGGCCGCGCTGAGTCATCCGCTCGGGTTCGCTTTCGGGAGCTTTTGTTCCCTGAGCACTTTCCGTAGAGTCTGGAGGACGGGAATGAAGATGGCGGCCTCCCGGTCTCCGGCCCGGAGGAGCCGAGAGCCCGGGGCCCCACTCCTCAGTGCGCCCTCAGAGAACAGCGCCCAATGACTCCCGTCACCCTGGCCTCCGGCCGCGCTCCGAGCCGACCGAGCCTGCGACCGGTTCAAGGCAACCCCGAGCTGAGAGTCACTCCTCGGCTCTGTCTCTGCAGCCGGCTTCCCCGTTCTAATACCGGTAAGCTCTGTGACACTGAGACACCCCCGATCCTTCTGCGACCCTGCGGGACCTGAGGCCGCGCTGACCCCGCCTGGGCTTCACCCCAGTTAAGCCTCTAGAGCGATGTCCCTCAGCGGAACAGACTTTTAAAAGTCCTGATTTTGTGCTCCGTTGCTCCGCCGCTCGCCGGGAGCCGGCCCCTCCCCCCGCGGTCTATCTTCCCGTCGCTTTGGATTCACTTCTCCGCCAGTCCTACCTTGCAGAAAGTGGTTGATTTTCTGTTTCTGGAATTGCTGTTCTTCTCTTCAATCTCCCGTTGGATTTGTAGGTGTTTGCAATCTTTAGATAAGCTATTTAGCTGATCTCCCGCTACCCGAAGTAGTCTCAGCCTGCTACTTCTCCGCCATCTTGACTCCCTGCCACGGCATCTTCTTTTAAATGACCTTATAGATTGGGGGGACAGACTGGCGACTGCCAGGGGCCGAGGGGGGGAGGGGCCGGGGCTGACATGCACCAAAGGGGCCAAGAGGGACCAACTTCCGACTAGAAAATAGTCCGCCAGGATGTAGCGTCCAACGCGGACCGGAGTCAACAGTACTCTGGTGCGTATTTGAAAGTCGCTGAGAGAGTTCTAGAAAGTTCTCGACACGAGAGAAGAACTGCTGACTGTGGTATTGGCTGCTGACTAGGCTTCCTGTGGGATCCGCTCCGACGAGACACAGACACGGAAGCACTGCGGCGCACGCCGGGAACTAACATGACCCTTTTTGTCCGTTATGTCCCAATAGCAGGGTAATTTCTTTAAAAATTAATTAAGGATGTTTTTGGCAATGCTGTTTGAGGGCCAGTCTTAAGCAAGATATCGTCCCTACCCTTGCTTTTCTACTCTGGTTTCTCTTTCCCCTTCAGGAGCAAAGGCTCACCCCACTTCCCGCTGGCAGCTTCTTGTGGGTAAGGGGTGCCCCCCAGATCGGCCCCTGGGTGACAGGCAGCTGCCCTGGCAAAGACTAGTTCTTTTCCCTCCGTCCCCCAAGCAGCAGCGCACCAAGCATTCCCAGGCACAGGACAGGCCCCCATTGAGACAGACAGACAGACAGCCCAGACCTGGCTGGGGGCTGAGCCCCACAAAGAAGCAGGGCCACAGGGCAGAAGCTGTAAGCCGGTCACCCGCCGTCTGTCCAGCCGGCCCAGCGACAGCTTCACGCAGGAGCCGGGCCCGCATGGGGCCATCCGCCTGGCGCTCTCGGCTGCTCAGCCCGGAGCCCCCCTGGTGTGGGTGTGGCTGACGTTCTCCCCGGGGAAGGGGGGTTCTCGCTGTCACTTCAGAGGGAGGCTGCATGTGGCTGCCTTGTTGCGGGGAGTGGTTCTAAGATACTCTCTCCCCACCTGTCAGAAACTACTGGAGCTTTCCTACTTGGAGCCATCAGCCAGGGTTGCAGGGGAGGGAGCACAGCGCGGAGGCTCCGGAGGTCAGACAAGTCATCCCCAGGCCCTTGTGGGTCTCCCAGGTGAGTGTGGGGTCCCGATGACTCCCGGGGCCACGGCCTCTTGAGAACACGGGCCTCCTCGTGCAGGACACCAAGGCCTTCCCGCGGCCCTCGTGCGGGGCCTCCTTCCCCTGCTGCTGCTGGACCCTGAGCGGGATGCGCTTGGGGACAGGCCCCCACGGTCCGCTCTCTCTGCACCCGTGGGTCCCCGTGGGTGAAGTCTGGGCCAGACAACCTGTCAGACTCTTGGCAGGGCGCGGATTCTCAAGTGCAAAAGCCTTGTGTCTGCTGAGACGGGAATGCCCAGGGCGCACATCTCTGATCTGACCTCTCAGAATCTCCCCTCCACGTGTGTTGATACAGAACGGGCAGAGAGGTGTTTGTTGTTTGCAGACTCCCCAGAAATGCCAATGCGAGGCTCTCCTGAGTGCCCAGGAGGCTGGGAACACACACCTTCGTTTTCTTCTTGGGGGCCATCCAGCCAGATAGTTACTGGATGATAATATTGAATTATCCCAGAGGACTGAAAGGTACTGCAGTTCACAGATTAATTAACTGAACAGAAGTCAGGCTACGCTACCCTGCGTTCTGTTCTCAGTCGACCCTCGCTAGGCCGAGTATTAGCCACAGTTCCTGGCTGGTCTGGGGGTGCCCCGACTGAGGGCTGCAGGGTCCCGCCACACCACCAGGGAACATGAGGGGCTGGCCCGGGGCCACATTTTCAGGGCTTCTTATGGCAATAATTCAGAAAATAATTGTTGAGCTCTAAACTCGGATAACCTCCTTTTCCCAAGTTTTGGTCCAAACGGTGGTGGTGGTTATGGAGATGCTCACCTTGGTTTTTAAGCAAATATCTGCTGTGACTTCTGATCTGCAGAACGTGAGTCTGAAGCAGGTCAGAGAACACAAGCTTGTCGGGGTCACTTGTGGCTGTAGGAAGCACCACACTGTTTCTTCTTCAAACTCTGTAATAGCTGATGAAGAGGGAGGACTTTTGCAACAGCTTAGAGAAAGCAAGAAGGAGGCTGCTCTAAGCACATGAGCCCAGTGCTGGACACTGTTCCCAAGACATGTGTCCCTGTGGCCACAGCTGGACACATCCCTCTCCACCTGTCTGAGCTTCAACACAGTGTGAAAGGGGCAGTTTTGCTGGATTTGATCAGTCTGTCATCCAGGGATGCAGCCCCTCAAGGAGCCGTGAGACTCCCTTACCTCCCAGCAGGTGACACTTCACCCACCCAACGCCCAAGCTCATACCTGGTCACAGTCATGAGTCTGCTGACGCCACTTTCCAGACACAGCCCAGACCACTCATCAGCTGTCAGCTCTGCCTGGCCACGTCCCGATGTCCCCAACACAGCCCAGCAAGACCCTCCAGGTTAGACCGTGGCCCCTCCATGAGTGCTTCCACAGACAGCACGGTGACCTGGAGTCCGAAGGCTGGGCTCCCGTCGGACCTACATCCATGTGCAGTCTGTGTCTGGCGCCTGCTGACCGGGTCTGTCCCCAAGCTCTGCCCCGTCTCTCATGGTCATTTTGTTCCTCCTTGCTTCGTGAACGCAGGAGCAGAACATTTTCTTAATCTCTTCAAACCAGCAAGACAGGAAAGACAGTCTGCCTTGCCCAGGTTGGAGGACGCGGGCAACACAGCCATCATGCAGCGGGGGCCAAGTCTTCTCTCTCAGTTTCAGCTTTGCGAGGCAGGCGAAGGGTGTGCGGGGCAGGACAGAGCCGAAGCTCCGTCTCAGTCAGGGAGGTCTGGCTCCCGCCTCACCCCGTCCATGTCATGGTCACTAGGAAAGAACCCCTGGAAGTTTCTTCGGTGTTGCAAGCCCTCGGCTTCACCCCAGCGTAAGATCCCTGCAAGGACAGAACAACAGAACAGAACCAGACAGAAGACGGACACGCCTCCCCTCCCTCCTCCTCCATATCAGGACGGGCTCCTCCATTTAAGCCCCTGTGCCTGCGTGTCTATAGCCAAGGGAATCCGGGCGTCGCCCCTGGGATGATATGGAGCAAGGACAGAAGGAATACGTTCTTCTTCTTCTTCTTCTTCTTTTTAAGATTTTAATTATTTATTTGACAGAAAGAGAAAGCAAGACCACGAGCAGGGAAGCAGCAGAGGCAGAGGGAGAAGCAGCCTCCCCGCTGGGCCCGAAACTGGACACGGGGCTCAACCCCAGGACCCGGAGATCACGACCTGATCCGAAGGCAGATGCTCAGACCACTGAGCCCCTCAGGTGCCCTGGGAATATGTTCTTTAAGTGCAATTACTTACGAGGCAGCAGTTTAGAAGCTAAAGAGAAATAATGAATTATAAAAATGTTTAATGTGAATTTTAAATTGATGGTTTTAAAAATCCTTCTTTTTCCATGAGGGAAAGCAATTCATAATTCAAACATGGTCATCAAACCACTTACTCAAAGCAGTGAGGTTTTGGTTTGGGTGACCTCCTGGGTCACCTTGCTGGATCTGATTGTATAAGGGGGTGGTGTGATGTCACTCTAATAAGAGCCAACCCACCATTCCCTTAGATTTGTACCAAAAATAGTTTTTTATTATAATATAATAAAAATATAATAAATAAAAAATAAATTAGAAAAAGAGACAGGAAAACTGACAGGAAGCTAATGTTGTTCCTCTGGAGATTTGAAGGAAGTAAACAGGCAAAGAACGCATTTGGGAATTAGGACTTAAAGCCAGCAAGGAGCTACGTGAATGACGCATCACGTCCACGTACTTGGGTTTTAGTGTCTAGACCAATGTGCGTTCCTCACTGAGCTCCAGCTGAACAGAACGCGTCTGTATTGTCTGTCTCCACCACTGACTTCCCAGTAATGACCCACGTGTCACCTCTGCTTGACCCGTTCACCCATCGCAGGACACTTGTTCCCATGTCTCAGCTACTGTGATGGACGCCGCGTGAAGCCGGGGTGTGGTCTCTCTTCATTTCCTTTAGCTGAACACCAGGAGTGGGACCGTGGGCGGTAGGTAGTTTTGTCTTTGAGGAGCCGCCATACGTCTAACCTGCTTACATACTCGCGGTCAGTGCCCGGAGACCCCTTCTCCACGTGCCCACCAGCATTTGTGTCCTGTAATTTAATGACGGCCATTCCAATAGGCGTGTGTTGAGAGTTCCATGTGGATCTGCGTCCCATTCCCCTGATGATCAGTGACGTTGAGCATCCTTTCATATATGTCCTGGCCATTTGGTCTATACAGGTCTATACAATGTGGATACAGGTCCTTTGCCCAATTTTTTTTTAAGATTTTATTTATTTATCTGACACAGAGAGAGAGAGAGCACAAGTAGGCAGGGAGGCAGGCAGAGAGAGAGGGGGAAGCAGGCTCCCCGCTGAGCAGAGAGCCCGATGTGGGGCTCGATCCCAGGACCCTGGGATCATGACCTGAGCCGAAGGCAGAGGCTTTAACCCACTGAGCCACCCAGGTGCCCCCCCTTGCCCAATTTTTAATTGGGTTATCTATCTACCCATCCATCCATCTACCCACCCGTCCTTCTATCCGTCCATCCACCCAACCCACTATCCATCTGTCTATCTATCTTTCTACCATCTCTCTATTTTGCTATTGAGTTGTAGGAGTTTGTTGTGTATTTTGGATATTAACACTTGCCTAGATACATGGTTTGTAGACAATTTCTCCCATTCTGTGGGTTGTCATTTTACTTTGCTGACAGTTTCCTATGCTGCAGAAACTTAACTTTAAGCCTTGACACACAGTGTGACGTAAGATCTCATTTTATTCTCTGTGCGTGGAAATTCAGGTTCCCCAGCACTACTTATTTTTTATTAATTTTTATTTATTTTATTTTTTATTTCTTTTCAGTGTTCCAAGATTCATTGTTTATGCACCACACCCAGGGTTCCATGCAATCCGTGCCCTCCTTAATACCCACCACCTGGTTCACCCAACCCCCCACCCCTCTCCCCTCCCAAAACACTCAGTTAGTTCCTCAGAGTCCACAGTCTCTCATCGTTCGTCTCCCTCTCCGATTTCCCCCAACTCCCTTCTCCTAACTCCCCTTGTCCTCCACGCTATTTGTTATGCTCCACAAATAAGTGAAACCATATGATAATTGACTCTCTCTGCTTGACCTATTTCACTCAGCATAATCTCTTCCAGTCCCGTCCAGGTTGCTACAAAAGTTGGGGATTCATCCTTCCTGATGGAGGCATCATACTCCATAGTGTATATGGACCACATCTTCCTTGTCCATTCGTCCATTGAAGGGCATCTTGGCTCTCACCAGTTTGGTGACTGTGGCCATTGGTGCTATGAGCATTGGGGTACAGATGGCCCTTCTTTTCACTATATCTGTGACCACAGAATGGGAGAAGATATTTGCAAATGACAGTACAAAGGGTTGATATCCAGGATCTATTAAGAATTCCCCAGGGTGCTTGGGTGGCTCAGTGGGTTAAGCAACTACCTTCGGCTCAGGTCATGATCCCAGAGTCTTGGAATCGAGTCCCACATCGGGCTCTCTGCTCCACAGGGAATCTGCTTCTCCCTCTGACCTTCTCCCTTCTCATGCTTTCTCTCATTCTCTTTCTCTCAGATGGATAAATAAAAATCTAAAAAGAAAGAAAGAAAAAAAAAAAAAAAACTCCCCAGCACTACATATTGAAGAGACAATGCTTTTCCCATTGTGTGTTCTTGATGGTAAGTTCCGCTCAGTGAGGAGTCTGCTCACACGCGTGCTTTCTCTCTCTGTCCTCAAAAATGAGTGAATCTTTAGAAAACCAAGCAGGACGCCCCAGTGCCGGCTCTGAGCACTGTGTCTGCAGGGGAACGGCTGTGTGCATTGGCCCGTCTGCGGCGAGGGCCGCACCACGCCTGCCTTTAACCGCTGTGGCTTTTGAGGGCTCTCTGATGTCTGGCAGACGCCTTACTTCTTTCCTTGCCTGGAAAACCTTGCCGTCTCCTGTCTTCATTCCACAGGACTGGACAAGTGCGACTTGTACTCCCCATGCAGCACGGGCAGTGCTGTTAAAGTGATTAGACACAGAGGCCGTCAGAGCCCAGCACCCGGCGGCCTGCGCCGGCAAACCAAACCCAGGCCTGAGATGCCCGGAAGTGAAAGCTGACACGTCGGGCTCCACGCTGCATCCCGTCGGGAATGGCTCCGGCTGCGGCTCCAAGTCTGTCCCCGCGCCGTCAAACACGTCCGAGGTGCCGTCCATCCCACCGGGTTTGGCTCAAATAGACCCTTCAGATTTTAATACATCTCAGTTTTTCTCTTAGCACTGGGTTTTTGAAAAATATTTATGTATTTATTTTAGAAAAAGCAAGAGAGGCCATGTGTGTGGAGGGAAGACCCGGGGAGAGGGAGACTCTCGGGCCGGTGCCCTGCTGAGCACAGAGCCCGATGTCGGGCTCCATGTCACGACCATGAGGTCACAGCTAGAGCCGAATCCAAGACTCGGACATGTAAGCGACCGACCCCCCCCACCAGGCTCCCCAACCCTGCATTTATGGAAGCGTTGATGACTCACCGGTAAAATAAATGAGGGATACAAAAGTGTAAGATTGCCGGGAACCGCGCACACAGGGACACGTACACACCCGTGCCCCAGTGCGCCGCTCCCCTCTCACCCAGGCCCGCAGAGCACGGCACACGGCTCTTCTATGGGCCTGAGCCTGTGCCGGAGATGGCCGGGACGGACAACTCCGTCCGGGCAGAGCCCGAGCGGCCGCGCCCCTGTGGTCGGCATTTCCGTAGCTGTTAACACGGGTAATTGCACACGAAATGCCGATCTCAAGGACCTGCGCGGGGCTCCATTCTGCTCAGCCTCACTTCGGGCGGGCTGCACGAGTCTCAGCGGAGAACGGAGAACGCGCCCTGCTCACTCAGCCGCGGCCCTTGGCCTCCCGGAGAGGAGCGCTCCGGCCAGTCTCCGTGCAGCCGGCCCTGCGCTGAGCGAGCGTGATCCCCAGGCTTCCGCGGCATCTGGGCGACTGGCGCGAGGGGGAGGCCAGACCTGCTTTCGTTCCTTTAGAAATGGAAAACGGGGCTGGCCCAGCATCATTTTCTCTGAGGCTGAAGACAACTGGACCAATTTGGGGTAAACGCTTGGGTGCTGAGGTAATTCTGTGGACAAGATCAGCATAACTGGAAGCGGGGGTGGACCGAGGACCATCACCTTACCTCACAGGCACCTCAATGTCCTCCCGAAGGTGTGGACACTTCTGCCAAACCGTGTGACGGCCAAAGTGCGTTCCAACCCTCCACGTGTGAGAAGCTCGTCCTTGCGCCTGACGCTTCCCCGGCCCCACCGGCCTTGTCTTCTGACTGTGGAGTTCCCTCACCTAGTACCCCCCACAGCGCCCCGTGGCCAGTGCAGGCTTCGTGACAGCACCAGGAACACCAGAAACCACCGCTGCATTTTCGCAGGAAGCAAACCGGACCATCGGCTGCTTCCAGAGCGGAGACGAGCCTGTTTTGCACAAGAGTGGCCGGACACTTCATTTCATCTGGAGCAGTTGGAAACTGCTGTGCTGGAGGGGAGGAGCTCCCATCCCCTTGGGCCACTGCTGACTCTCTTCCTGGCCTCCTTCCCGCACGACCAGGGCAGGCGTGAGAGACCCAGAGTGGTCTGAGCTCATATATGTGTCCACACACTTGTCAAGCTTGATGTTGTCTTTCAAAAGGTTCAGTGCTTGGGAACCCGGTCTCCTGGAGAAGCAACCATCTTTCACTTCCAATTTCTGGCCCTTATCGTCAGCTCGGTTTCAGAATCCTTACGTCCTATGACTTGCCTGATGGCTCCAGTCCGTGGCTGGACATGAACTCAGTGGGGCAAAGCCGTTCCTGACACAGCGGGCTTCTCCTCGTCACCTAGAACCTTGGTACAGACCTCCCGTGCTTTTGATCCCATGCGGCGCTCCAACGGACCCAGAGGGCTCTAACCCACGGTCGGCTGTGGATTTATATCGGCTTTTATGCCCAGCTTCCGCCTCCTGTGGACTTGCCAACACCATAACTCTGTTTTCTTGGTGCGGAGGGGCAGGTGTGGTGTGTGGGGACTGTGCCCGGGAGGGAGCAGGAAGCCATACTCCTCACCAGAAATTTCTGCGGGCAGGCTGGGGGTGTGAGGTCCCGCCAGAGACAGCCTGGCCGCCCTCGCCATTTTAGGTCAGGCTGGCCTCAGGGCTCTCGGGTCTCCACACCTGGTGCCCAGGATAGGGCCAAGAACCATCTAATCGACCTGATTGCTCAATGGAGGAGGTCTTCGAGTTACAGCAGTCTGGAGCCTGTTTGTGATTTATTGTGAAAAACAAGTATCTCTCTCTCTCTGCAAGTCTGTGCCAGGAGTGAGCAACTCCACTGTTCGTGGGACCGGACACCACATTGCAGAAAGCTGCTCGTTGGCTTCCGAGACACAGGGACAGCCTGATGTGCGGCCAGGCCCCAGTGGGCCCCCCTTTCCAGCTCCTCAGCATGGCTGATTTGACACAAAATCCTTTCTTGTTTGTTTCTGGTTGTGTTTTTTTTTTATTATTTGAATATTTCTTGCTAATTTGCTAAAGAGTCTCTTATTAAAATGGACATTCACTTTGGAAGTGCAGACTCCTGCCATCGGAGTGTGTCTGGAAGACAGTCTGGGAAGGCAGCAGGACTGAAGGTCATGTCCTGAGAGCCCAACAGGGGCCACATGCTGGGAGCAGGCCGCACAGGTAGGGCCACGGGGCCACGCTGGCAGGGGCCACGCTGGCAGCCCAGTTTTGTTCCACGTGAGACGAGAACATCCACAGATAGTGACCAGGCCGTGAGGTCAGTGCTGCCCAGGCCCAGGGGCACTTTCTGCCCTGGGGGAGGTGCTGGCCTCCCAGCTGGGCAGGTGGGGGGGACAGAGGCCTTCCTGGACGAAGGGCCGCAGCCCCGTGCCCTGGGCTTGCAGGTCTGGGGGCTCAGCGCATGAGTCCTGAGGGCGGCTGCCACCTGGTAGGCAATGTGGGAGCGTCCAGGGGAACCAGGGCTCGGGGTCAGTGTTTCCATCCTGTGGGGGGACTGAAACAACTACCAGTTCTTTTTAGGAAGATCAGAGAGAGCAGAGAGAATGGTTGCTTTGGGCTTGTTTGCTTCGTTTTCACATTTTGGGAGCTGGCACAGACACGTGCTGGACATGAGGCTGACTGTCGGGTCTTGGCAGAAATACAGGCAGAAGTGACAAGTGTCACCACGTCAGTGCCAGTGACCCAGTGGGGGGATGGGGGTCAGTTTTGTTTGTCTCAGAGAAGGGTTGAAGCCACAGGTCTGGTGACAACAGGGCCGTGGTGGGCTTGGGCTGGAGTGCAGAGTGGCCTGGGAGGCCCACTCTGGGAACAGCCGTGTCAGGCAGCCCACCGCCTGTGACGGTGGCAGGGCCACAGGCCGCAGCCAGGAGGTGTTTTCCAACAGCACGAAGAAGGCATGTGTGGATGCTTCAGAACCTGAGTGGGAGCGGGGTCTGGCTGAGGCCCCCATGGGGCTGCACAGCTTCCAGCTTCCAGCTTCGCTCCAAGGGACAGAGTTGCATGTGACGGGGGCTCCTGATGACCCCCCTGGACGCAGGCCCGCGTGTCCTCCAGACTTCTCCTGGCAGTGCTGTCCTTTCCCAGTTTGGCTGATGGCCTGTGTTGGGAACAAAAATGATAGGTTAAGAGCCTGAAAATTGTCACTTGCTTTTACAATTAAAAAGGGGGGGGGGCGCCTGGGTGGCTCAGTGGGTTAAGCCTCTGCCTTTGGCTCAGGTCATGATCCCAGGGTCCTGGGATCGAGCCCTGCATCGGGCTCTCTGCTCAGCGGGGAGCCTGCTTCCCTCTCTCTCTCTGCCTGCCTCTCTGCCTAATTGTGATCTCTCTCTGTCAAATAAATAAACAAAGTCTTAAAAAAAGAAAGAAAGAAATACAGTGAGGTTGCTAGTGGTCTCAAGGCAAATGTTTGACAGGCAGACATCTGAGGCGTCCCCACATCAGGGGTGCCTATCTGACACCTGCAGTCACACTGGCTGTCTTCCCAGTGTTCTCCAGTCAATGAATTCAAGGTTAGGTAATGTGACTTAGAGGTGCGAGGATGCTTACGGTCTACTAACTGCTCGTTGATCACACCGTCTACAGAAAGCTTCCAGGAACCTCCAGAGGTAAGTTACTGGGCTAGTCACAGGGAGTGTCACTGGCACTGTCTTCTTTTCTTTTTCCTTTAAATTCAAAATCAATCTTTCTTAGAACAAATGGAGCTAAAGTGATTGAGAGACGCATAAAGGAAAGAGGGCTCGGGAGCACCGAGGGCCCTCCGGGCAGAAATGGGAGCAGGGGCTCGGTCAGGAGGTGGGGCTCCCATTCACGGGAGCAAAGAGCAGAAGCAGTGGGTAATGGTGGCCGAAACAGTGAGGGGGCTGGTCCAGGACGGCTCAGCCGACCCCACTCATCTCTCAGCCACATCCCCGCACCATCGCTGCACAAAGACCCTCTCACCCCAAGCTCCCGGAGCCGCACGGCACTGCTGTCCCGGAAATGAGGTGCCGAGAAGAGGCACACAAGGACCATGTTGGCTCTTGTAGGCCTTCACCCTACAGGCAAGGAGAAGCCAGTAGAGAACGGGCGCACAGGCGATGAGACCTAATGGCACGGGGCTACACGGGCATGCCAGAGGCCGAAGAAGGGGCCTTGCTACAGCTCTCCTGACTGGGTGCTGGGGTCGAGACTGAAGCAGTGGGGGCAGAAAGGAGAAAAGGGTCAATTTGAGATTCATTTCTTAATGTGTAAGTCTGGTTGAGTTGCAATTGATCTAAAATGCAACGATCCTGACGGTACCGCCTTGGGAATTTTGACAGTTGTACTCACCTTGTGGCAACTACGCAAACACGAGAAGGGACGGTGTCACTCGCCTGCTCCTTCGCACCATCACAAGAGGTCCGGCCTCAGAAAGGAGTCAGGGATACCCCTTCCTTTTTCGTATTCCGAAAATATCTGCACAAGTTTGGATGATGGGCACGACTCGCCAGTAAGACCACATGACCTTGATGTTTTCTCTTGGGGAAGATTTGGAAGTATGTATTAAATTAGTACACAAACGCTTTCAGGTTATCCGTATTTCAGCATACCGGTTTCGGCAAGCTATATTCTTGAAGGAATTTGTCCATTCCATTGAACTTGACAAATATATTTCCATAGTGACATTCGTAGCATTTCCATATCTCCCTTCGGATGTGTGTAGGGTCTGTAGTGGTGTTCTATCTTTCATTTCTGATATAGATAATAGCATATTCTCCCCTTTTTTTGAATTAGTGTTAGCAGAGAATTATTAACTTTATGAAGCTTTTCAAAAAATTAACTTTTGCCTTTGTTGATTTTCTCTGTTTCCAATTCCACTGATTTCTTGATCTTATTGTTACTATGTATTTTTTTTCTAATTATGTTAGTTTTACTTTGCTCTTCATTTAGTTTCTTAAAGTGGAAACTTAGCTGATTGGATTTATTTCATTTTTTAAGTTTTTAAAAAGATTTTACTTATTTGACAGAGAAAGAGAAATAGAGAGAGAGAGAGAGAGCCCAGGTAGGTAGAGAGGCAGGCAGAGGAAGAAGCAGGGTCTCTCCAATCAAGGAGCCCAATGCGGGGCTCTGTCCCAGGACCCTGGGATCATGGCCTGAGCCAAAGGCAGACGTTTAACAACTGAGTGACCCAGATACCTGAAGCTCATTGATTTTAAACCTTTTTTCTCTTCTAATTACACATTTCCCTCTATTCACAGTTCTAGCCTATTCTCACATATTTTCATATATTGGGTTTTTATAATCATTATCTTCCAAATATTTCTAACTTCCTTGAAGTTTCCTTTTTATTCATTATTTAGATATGTCTTTCAAATTTCCAAATATTTCCAGATATCTTACTGTTAGTGATTTCTAATTTAATTCCACCTTAGCCAGAGTATATTTTCCTTATGTTTTGATTCTTTAAATTTATTGAAACTTCTTTACGGCTCAACATATGATCTATCTTGAAAAATGTTCATTTTCACTTGAAGACACATGTCTTTTGTAGTTAGGTGGAGTGCTCTCTAAGTGAAAGTAGGTCAGGTTTGCTAATAGCATATTCAAGCCTTCTATGATCTTACTGGATTTTTATTTCTTTCTTCTATCAATAGCTGGGAAAAAAATTGTCAAAATCGTTGAATACGGTTGGGGAACTACCAATGTCATTTTTTCATCTTTTTAAAATAGATTTTAGTTTTTAGAACAGTTTTGGATTTACAGAAAAGTTGCAAAGATAGTACAGATAGGAGTTTCCCTATATTTTGCACCCAGTTTCCTTCATTATGAATGTCTCACATTAAGGTGGTACACTTATTACAATAATAAACCAATATTAATACATTCTTATTCACAAAAACCCCTAGTTTACTCAGATTTCTTGGTTTTTATCTCCTGTCCCTTCCCTGTCCAGGATCGCCACGTGGGAGACCCTGTGGCATGTGCTCTTCTTGGGTTTCTCTTGGACATTGCAAGTTTTGCCCTGGGTTTTGGTGGTGTCGACGGTTTTGAGGGACACTGGCCAGGCGGGCACTGTGTGGGATGCCCGCAGCTGGAAATCATATGCTTTCAGGTTCATGGGAAGAGTGAGCTTGGGTGTTGTCGGGAAGAGGACCACAAAGGAATGTGTCTTCAACCCGACTTACTACCAACGATGGTGACCTGAGGACGTGGCCGGGGAGTGCTGTCAGGTTTCCCCACTGTGGGCCCCCTTTCCAGTTCGTGCTCAGTGGAAGGAGGTCTCATGCACATACCACACCTAAGGAAGGGCGTTACTCTCTCTTTCACTCAGATTGTAACATCTACATAAATTATTTGGAATTCTTCTTCATGGAAGATGTGTCCTCTTCTGTGACTTTATTCGGTCATTTACATAAGTATGAACTCCTCAACATTTGCAAAATACATTAAGTTATAACCCAGTCCTAATTTATTTATCTTCTTGCTCAAATTGTGCCGGGCTTGGCCACTGAGCAGTTATACACAGACCTCTATCAATGCACTGTTGTCGTCCACTCGTCACTCTGTGACTTCTTGATGCTGCAGGACGGTCCAGACTCATGTTGTTTCCCTCCTGATCCGGCCCTAGATTGGCCATTTCTTCAGGGAGCCCACTTTCATTTTGGAAAGTGGTGTTTGAAACAAGATCTGGCTGCTGGGTTTGCAGGTCGCATCTAGGATGATGAAATGATGATTTATTTATACTGAGCAGAGAAATATTAATCTGAAGATGAACTGATTATATTGGAGGAGTCATAAGTAGTTATAAGTTTCCAGGAAAGTTGATAGAAATAAAATAAATTAATAAAAATGGAAAAACACCAAGTTAATGAGACCTGGGGAAATAGAAAAAAAATAAGGAGAAGGGAAAGGGATGCTTTACTGAGCTTGCAAAATAAGATAGCACAAGAGGATAGGGTGTTCAGCGGAAGGAGAAGAGACAGGCACCTAATTCTCTTTGGCTAAAGACCTTCTTCACCTTATAATGCAAGTAACTGACACGCAGTTTACCATGAAGAGAATATCCGCATCCTGACCGGGGACTGTGACGGAGGCTCGGCCAGCCTGGCTCGAGGGAGGTCCATGCAGGAGCCTGGGGCCGACGCTGCACCAAAGTGCGGAGCCATGAGGAAAGGCTGCGAGTTTTCTGTAACATGGGTGCCTGAGTCTCTCTCTTGGGGGCCTCCTGGTGCTGCTGACCAGCTGGACAGGGGAGGTCTTGGTCGTGGGCACGACGAGTCATAACGACGTGTGGATCGGCAGAGCTTCCAGACCTGCGAGTGAGCCTGAGAGGCTGGGACTGAAGCCACAGTGCATACTCCCACTTTTTTTTTTTCAAAAAAGTATGCAATGAAAAAGAAATGATGTTAACCTTTACGGGGAATGAATAATCTGAGGTATTATTATATCTGATTATTTAAACTCTGTCACTGGGTACAAAGAACTTTAACAGATGCTCCTTTTGGATGCTGAAGTTCTGAATAGTTCATGTTCCCACGGTCCTAGGAACAGTCCCAGCAAAGCCACATTGGCAGGCTAAGAGCATGACACGCACTTAGGCATCGCGCTTTCCGTCTCACCTACACAAGAGGTTGTAAGAGGTTCGTAGTTTTAATATTTCCCCTTTACAAGTGAGAAAGCTGCACACGAAGGAATTAAGAGACAGAATCACAGAACGTGTTCAATACAGTCAAATCTGGAAACCACATCCCCTGCCCCCTCGGCGCTCCCTCACACTGAGCGGTGGTCGGTCCTGGACATGCCAGCAGGGACAGGACACTCGGCTTCATCCTTTGCAGCAGAAATCCATTGTTTGTTTCCAGTTTCTGGTTTTTTCCATTGCTCAAGCTCTGGGAGTAATTATAAAATTTAATTTTAAAAGAGACAGTCCTTGTCTCTTGGGTTCTAGGAAACCTACCACAAAAAACAAAAACAAAGCTGGCGGGCCAGAAACATCTTCCTTCTTTTCTTCCTGGACCGTATAGCAATGACTTAAGAATATTGCCCATCGCAGAACTTTAATTTCCATTACTCTCGTTCTCTTGCCAAATTGAAAGGTAATTCTGTAAGTTCTTGACATGTGGTTTGTTGTGGACGCTGGGAGCCTCGAGGCTCACAGGACCAAATCCCTCCCTCGGACGCGACCATCCACGTGTGGCAGCACCAACAGACCTTAGAAAGACATGGCAAGTAGACCCTCAGACCTGGAGCGGCACGCTGTGGGGCTCACGGGGAAGGCACTGGCACGAGGCCGAGCTGGAATCTCACTTGCCCGAGCCCCGTGCCCTGCCCAAAACATGCGCCCTTGCAGCTGGTGGCCATTGACTTGAGTCCACTGTGACATCAGCTGGGCGAGGAGTCACGTTAGGTCTGACTCATCCCATGGGATGCCTGTCCCTATGACTCACCTGCTGATTAGAAGGAGCAAGGGAGGCTCTCTGGCCAGCCGGCTCTGGAGGGCACTGCGGCTGTAGGCCCCACGAGCCCCAGGTACCTCTCTTAGGGAAAGAGTCCTTTCTCTTAAGGAATGCAGAGATTTTCCTTATTTAAAGCGCAAGGAGACAGGAACGCCAGCACTGGGACAGAGCAAATCTCGAGGAAGTCAGAAAGCATCCCCTTTCCAGCAAGAGACACTTCCCCCTGCACACACAAATCAGGGCTCGTCCCTGCTGTTTCCCCAAGACCATTGTATCTTTTCAACAATAGGTTTTTAAACCTGAGAGGAAAGTGTCTTCCTGTTATTTTTAGGGGGGTGTGAAGGACGAGGCCCCTGGAATGCCCTGCGGTGGGAGGGCCCAGCTTAGGCAGAATGGCTGCTGGCCCGGGAAGAGACAGAAATTAGGCCTTTGCAAGCTGCAGTGAGGACTTGCACGTCTCACGGTGGCCGCAAGCCAAGCTGCTGGGCTGGAAGCACTTAGAGCAGCCGGACATGGCGTTTCTCGGAATCTGGCCGCGGGCACCGCAGAATTCCCAGGGCCCGGGGCGTTCGCATGACCAGGATTATGAGGACCAGAGAACCAGGAGGCAGGAGCCCCGCAGCTGAGGGTAATTTGCCACTTGAGACAATCGTCAATAACGAGAAACTGAAAAACACATTAGAGATTCCTACAGTCTCAAAGGAGCAGAAGGGCAGGAGCTAGATTTCAGTTTCTGGAGCAGAGACACAGGTTAGCAGCCAGGGCCTCGGGAGCCATCTCCAGAGAGCTGCACCCTAGAAAGGAGTCTGCGGAGGGGGGGGCCGAGTCCCTGAGCCCCACTGTGCGGAGGTGCTTTATCCTCTACCCTTGGGCCAGGTGCATGTCAGAAGCCAGTTTAAATTCTTAGGGAAGAAGTCTTCAGCCAGAACCTCACGTTATGTCTAAGATTATTTATAGAAAATGTCTGGCGTTCAGTCAAAAGCATCATGCACACGGGAAAAGTAAATGAAAACTAAAGTTGGACACATACGAGATGCTGGGATTGAGATGATCAGACCCGGCTTTTATGATAACTATGGTAACATGTGCAAAACTGAGCTGAAATGGAGGATTTGGGCACAGAAATTGGAAACTAAAATAAAATGAAAATCTTAGTGCTGAAAAGAAAATAATGTCAACTGGAAACTCAGTGCATACATTCACCGTCCTGGTATTATCGTTACCGATACCTGTTACTGAGTGTCTATGGCAGAGTTCAGACATGCTAACAAGACTGACCAAAAACACAGTCTGACAAGACAACACGAAAACACACCGAATAAAGGTAGATACGCAAGCAAATGGAAGATGATGACAGTTAGTACACGTGCCAGGGAACCACAGAAGGGAAGACACATAAAACAAGGAGGAGGAAGTATTTCATGCAACGGCTCCTAAAACTTACGAAACACACCATCGCCACGAGGCCCCCAGCCTCAAACAGGGTAAGATGATGAAAACCAGTCTTAGCACAGAATGCTAAAAAAGCTGAAAACTGAACCCAAACCAACGCCTTACAAGCAGACGAGTGAAAATACCGACCACCTCCTGAGAAGCGAAAATACTGAGACTGACAGAGCGAGGGGAGTCCGACGTTCCCCGGGAAAGCACCGTCAGAGCCCACGAGACGCGGGTCCCTCCACCCAGAGAAGCACCGTAGACGCCAACAGTAAAATAGACGATGGCAACAGCCAGAAAAGCATGAGAAGGTCACAGCAAATTTACACTAAAATAAATACTAAAGAGAGTCCTTTTTAAAAGATTTCATTTATTTCTTTGAGAGAGAGAGAGCACAAGTGGGGGGAGTGGGAGAGGGAGAAGCAGGCTCCCCGCTGAGCAGAGAGCCGGATGCGGGACTCGATCCCAGGACCCTGAGATCATGACCTGAGCCGAAGGCAGCGGCTTCACCCACTGAGCCCCCGAGGCGCCCCATAAACAAATGTCACTTAAAGAGAAGGAAAAGAAACCCAGAGGGAAGCCTGAAGATGCAAACCGAAAGAGTAGTAACAACGCGCGGGTCCTGGTCAGCGCCACCGCCCGCAGGGGTGAGAGGTGGCCGGCGAGGGCCCGGGTTCATGTTGTGAGGTACGTCGTTGGTTACTTATTTTTAAAACTATATGACAGCAGTAGCAAAAAGGGCCGTGATAGAAAGAAAGTCTGGTAAACAAATTAAAGTGTTGTAAGACCTTCACACTTCTTGACAGACTTTAAATTTCTAGTTTGTATTAGATTTTAATAACTCAAGAACATGTTCAGTATCCTCACCACGAAAATTCCTCAAATAACAGTAAATGGATGTATAATTAACAAGCTAAGAGAAGGATAATAAGCCAAATTAATCCAAAATAAGTTAAGAAAGCAGAGGAAAAGGAATATAGAAGGAAAGACAAATAGAAAACAAAGAAAAGATTTAAACGTTATTTAAATATTAAAATTGCAGTAGATGTTAATTACCTAAATTCTCCAATTTAAAGACAAAAATTTTCAGAGTTGATAAATATCTGATGTTATGTTACCCATACAGATTGGATCAAAATAATCCAATTATGTGTGGTTTACAGAGGACACACCTTCTGGGGGGGCTCAGTGGGTTGAGCCTCTGCCTTCGGGTCAGGTCATGATCTCAGGGTCCTGGGATCGAGCCCCGCATCCGGCTCTCTGCTCAGCGGGGGAGCTGCTTCTGCCCCTCCCCCTGCTTGTGCACAGGTGCACTCTCTGATAAATAAATAAAATCTTTTTAAAATTTTTTTATTGTGTTATGTTAGTCACCATAAAATATCTCATTAGTTTTTGATGCAGTGATCCAAGATTCATTGTTTATGCACCACACCCAGTGCTCCATGCAGTCCGTGCCCTCCCTAATACCCACCACCTGGTTCCCCCAACCTCCCTCCAAAACCCTCAGATTGTTTTTCAGAGTCCATAGTCTCTCATGGTTCACCTCCCCTTCCAATTTCCCTCAACTCCCTTCTCCTCTCCATCTCCCCTTGTCCTCCATGCTATTTGTTACGCTCCACAAATAAGTGAAACCATATGATAATTGACTCTCTCTGCTTGACTTATTTCACTCAGCATAATCTCTTCCAGTCCCGTCCATGTTGCTACAAAAGTTGGGGATTCATCCTTCCTGATGGAGGCATCATACTCCATAGTGTATATGGACCACATCTTCCTTATCCATTCGTCCGATGAAGGGTATTTTGGCTCTCACCACAGTTTGGCGACCGTGGCCATTGCTGTTATAAACATTGGGGTACAGATGGCCCTTCTTTTCACTCCATCTGTATCTTTGGGGTAAATACCCAGTAGTGCAATTGCAGGGTCATAGGGAAGTTCTATTTTTAATTTCTTGAGGAATCTCCACACTGTTCTCCAAAGTGGCTGCACCAACGTGCATTCCCACCAACAGTGTAAGAGGGTTCCCCTTTCTCCACATCCTCTCCAATAAAATCTTTTAAAAAGTTCCAAATGAAAACAAAAACAAAAAAACCCTGAAGACATACCTTCAACACAATAAAAGTTTGAAAATAAGACCTATTTGGAACAACATGGATGAACCCTGAGAACCCTGTGCACAGTGAAATGAGTCAGACCCAGAAGGACAAGCACTATATTTCACTTAGTGAACTCATCGAACCCGAGAACAGGTGCTGGGTTACCTGGGGGCTGCGGGTGCAGATGACGGGGAGGGGTTGGCCAGAAGGCACAAAGGTTTGGTCAGTATGAGAATACGCTCCAGGGAGAAAATGGATGGCGAGGTGCCACAGTAAATGGTACTGGACCACATCCTAGAACCTTCCCTAGACGGTGGCTCATAAGCCCTCAGCCCACGTCACAGTACTCTGTGACAAGCCGACCGTGGGAGGGAAGGAGCGTGTGAGGGGCTTGACGAGGGAGCTGGTCCGCACGGTTTACACACCCAACACCACATCACACACCTCAAATGCATATGATTTTTCTCAGTCACACCTCAGTAGAACAGTAGTGGAGCAAAACTAATAATAATAACAAAGGAACAGGCAAATCCCTCGTTACACCGTTTGGTTTTGAAACGCAGCTCTCGGTAACTAATTGCACGGGGGACAAGAAACCAGCAAACGTGAGAGTCACACGTCCTAAGACAGATTGACGTACGTCAGCACATTAAGAGAGTGAGGAAAGTTATAGCCACGGATGCAGAAGTGTCCGGCAAAATGCAATGTGCACTCACCACTGGTAACATCCGCAAAGATCTGCTGAGCTAGGAAGGGAAGGGAGCTTCCTTGGTCTGAAGGCAGCGGAAGAGAAAACCTACCCCAACCTCACAGCTGGCGAAGGAGTGCCAGTCTCCGTCCCTCTCGGAGATGAAGGAGACGAGACAGTCTGCGACCACCCTGGTGTTTTACGAGGCAGGAAGATGGCATGAAAGAGAAGCACGGACAATCTGCCTTTATTCAGACAGCCCGGCCGTGGGAGCAGGAACTGAGCTCATGCGCCTATTGCTTGTCTCCGACTGGAAGAGGTTCGTCACCGCATCCTTGCAGACGGGGATGGACCTGGACCGCAGGTGCGCTCAGTGGTGGGACCAGGCCCGCAGGCCTCGGGGACCTGGAGACGGGACGGTTGCCAGCTGCAGGTGGGAGCACCGAGCCGGGGCTGGAGCCAGACCTCTCGGACCGCAGTGGGAACGGGCGGCGGCCCCTCAAATGCTAACGGCAAAAATCACGCCCACTTTCCACGTGTGACTGCGTTTATCACCGCGGTAATTCCAGCCCATAGGCCTGAATTCCTGTGAGCAAATACAGCATCTATATTTTAGTCTGAAACAAAGGAACTCCGTTTTTGTAAATTGTTAGAGACTTCAAACGTCGCAATTCATTTCCCACAGTGTCACCGAGGGCAGCGACTCACTGCTCAGCCTGGGTCACAAGCAATCTCCAAGATAGGCGTATTTTTTCCTGAATCTCATTTGCGAGAAGGCAGTGACTCTGCCGTCCAGCCAGATGCCTCCAGCCTCCGGAGTCTGGGTCCCGGTGGCCCTGGAAGGGCAGGTTGTTCCATGGGAACAGGCCTGCCGTCGTGCAGAGGAGAGCCACCGCGGGCACACGGGGTGCCCCAGCATGTGACCGAGTCTCGGGCTCGTGCCTTGGCCTTCCTTCACATTCCGCCTCCCGTTATCCCACGAAAATCAATAAAAAGTTCCCGACTCGTGTCCGAAGCGGGTCGGTGAGTCATGTCATGATTCACTGTCACCCCTCACCCTGCTAACTCCATTACATCCTGCAGGAGTCATCCCGGAATATTGATGGAAACCCTTTCCAGTTCCGACACGTTGTATTGGCTTAAATAAGGTCATTTATTTTTTCTGACACTTGACCTATGAAGTAATTGGGCTCAAGCTGGTTCGCCAGGACAGTTTCCCGTGGGTGCGGCTCAGGCTCTGGGAAGCAGCGCCTGCCTGTGGAGATACTGAAGACCCCGGCTTTGGAACATCTGGGCCCCCAGATATCCCCATGCCATGGTGACAAGGGGATCCGTGTCCCCAAGCCTGCTGCCCCTGTGGTCCACTGACAGTGCCATGGAGTCCAGAAACACCCTCGAAGGCTTTGATGCAAGGGAAGATCTCAGAGACTGTGGGGGCCAGTCTGTCAACCTGACTGGTCGTGCTGCCCAGATAGCAGGTCAAATGTCATCGTGGGTGTGTCCGTGAAGGTGTTTTAGAATAAGATTAACATTTAGGTCAGTAGACTGAGTAGGCAGATTACCCTCCCCCGTGTGGGTGGGCCTCATACAATTAGTCGAGGGCCTGAATAGGAGAAAAGGCTGAGCCTCCCAAGAGCCTGGGGGATTCCTCCTGACTGACGGCCTTGAGCTGGGACATTGGCTTCTTTCCTGCCTTCAGTCTGGACTGAAACATCAGTTCTCCGTGGGTCTCCAGCCGGCCGGCCTTCTGGGTGACCTGTACGCTGGGTTCTCTCGGACCGTGCCAGCCGCCATCGTTGCAGGGGCTGTTCCTCATCCAGACTCCCTCTCCGTCTGTGCACATCCTACTGGTTCTGTGCACTTGGAGAGAGAAAATGGCCACTGCCAGGAGAGAGGGGACTGGGAGGGACGGGGAGGGTGCTGACCGTGCAGGGACACAGGGCCACAGCTCTGGCCTGAATGCCCCTGGCATGCCAAGAAAATGAGGCTTGCCCAGCACCCGCAGTGCGGCCGTGCACCGTCCAGTCTACACGGCCAGAGACGCCCCCATGTGAGCCCCGTGGCAAGGGCTCTCCACGGGCAAGTCAGCAGTGTGCCACATGCAGGATGGCAGCCTGTGACACGTGCTACTGTTCAAGAGCCCTGGAGGCTTGTGGATGCCATAGAGAAGCCACATGACATGAGACTCAAAGGACACCTGGTGACACGGAAACTTGGTGTCCCTGATGCAGTTTGTCACTTGCTGTGGGCTGATGCCATGGCGGTGGCAGTGTATCTGGTGTGGCCGCCCCATGTCAGAATGTCTGGGACGCACACGACTCGCCTGTCCTGGGCCGCTCTCTCCATGCCGGGCTGCTGAGCCCTCACTGAGACGATGGTGGCTGGAAACCGGACTCAAACCTGTGGACAGACGGGAAGTGGACATCGGCGCTTCCGTGTGGCTGCTCGATAGACTCGGTTTCCAGAAAGGGTGAGTCTGGGCAAAGGGAAATTTGGGGTTGATGAGTCAGTCTGGCCGTGGTTCACCTCTCTTCCCTCTGAGCCCCCCGTGGGGAGGACCTGCAGGGTGTCGGGGCGAAGGGGCAAGGGGAGAAGGGAGGGGGTGGGGGAAGAGGGGGCAGGGGAGGGGCGGGGGTGAGGAGCAGCTGCAGGGTAGGTGGAGGGGAAGCGTAAACACTAAGACTTGCACAAAATCCCGTGGGCTCCACCTAACGGAGGTGTCCGCGGCCACAAGTGCTGAGAACGAGCGAGTTTGCAGATGGCCTGTTTGGGAAGAGGGGGGACGGCAGGACACACCGGATTCGTCCCCAGGGCGTGGGGTCCTCCTGAGACCGGGTGGAGACACTCTGGGAGGACACGGATGGGCCCAGCGTCTTTCTTTTAAGATGGGGTAACATCTTCAAACTGTGTAAGGCGTGGGAAGAGAGCTCTTCAAGCCGCGTCATGGGCTAATGTGGCATCCAGATGGGTCGTCAGCGGAAGAGACGGGAGGTGCCCTGCCTGCTGTACAGAAGACGGGGAAGTTGTGAGATGTACTGACGTCGCCCTGTTGGCTGAGAAATGAGCAGATGCACTTGCTTCTACTGTGGCTGCACCGAGCTCACAAAGAGAGAGATTGGATCATTTACATGAAGCCCCATGACCGCCTCCTCCGGGGCCCAGCGACAACAGCACATGCCTGTGACTCAGAGTCGGGTGCTCTGAGCGCACTGAGTCACCTGGGCCACGAGCTCATGCCCCGCAGAGGCTGCGCCCGGAGACGTGATCCTGAAGGAAAGCCAGCTCCCCCGGGTTCTCGGCGAGTGTGAGCGCCGCGAAGCCACGCTCCCGTCTGCAGCAGCTCACGTCTGAGCTTGTGGAGCCCAGTGGCTTTACTCCCGGAGCCCAGATGCGCCAGCGTTCTCGCCAAGCCGGGTCAGACATAGCCGTCCAGTCAGCGCGATGACCCCCTGGACAACTTTGGTCGGTTAGAAACACCCTCCCTGAGGACAAAGGCTGGGCTTCGAAGGGGCCGTGCCCACGTGCAGAGCAAGTGTTTAAGGTTCTGAGTAAAGTAGTGGGAGACTTGGGTCACGGTTTGTGTCTTCACGGAGTGTCCAACTCACCAACCTGTCGGGATCTTCTTCTGTAGTCCCCATTCTGGTTCGGTGCTCCGTCTGTGACCAGTGCTCCGTCTGTGACCGTGACGTCGGCATGGTCATTAGTCGGTTCCAACTGACGAGAGGAGGCTCGGGGAGTGTGAATGATTTCAGCACAACCAATATAATGCGGTAGAATGAGAGGTTCCTATTTTTTCTTGGTACTAGATCATTTAATATTATGTTTAAATATGCTGTTCAAACAGCAATGAGCTAACACGACGCTCTTATCCTAACGGCCAAAATTGCGAGCCCAGACAGCACTGAGGCTGGCGAGGCCGGGCACGGCAGGAACACGGTCTGGCCGTGGGTGGATGCAGCGCTGCGGGCACCATGGAAAGGAGCTCAGCCTCTCCTCACAGAAGTGGACACACTCTGACCACACAATCTAGGAATCACACTTCTTGGTATTCACGCAAAGAAGTTACACAGCTCTGTGCACACAGAGACCTGCACATGGAGGTTTGCCTCAGCTTTCACTTATAATTGCCAAAACACGGAAGCAACTGACATGCCCTTCAGGAGGTCAATGAAAATATGCAGACCGTGGAATGTGACTCAGCGCAGGAGAGAAATGAGCTAACAAGCCACGCAAAGACATGGAAGGAATTTAAATGCATGTGACTAAGTGACAGAAATCAATTTGAAAAGCCTACAGACTGTGTGTTTCCAACTATGTGATATTCTGGAAAAGGCAAAATGGTGAAGACGGTGAAAGGTTGGGGTAACCAGCGGTTGAGGAGAAGGCGAGGTAAACCGGCAGGACACAGTTTTAAGGCAATGAAAATACTCTTTATGACACCATGATGGCAGACACGTGTCTTTGCAAACTTGTCCAAAGTCGTAGAATGCCCAGCACCGAGAGTGACGCCTGAGGTGAACCATGGGCCTTGGGTGGTTATGACGTGTCCGTGTAGGTCCACGGTGGGGAGGCTGCGCCTGTGTCAAGGTGGGGGTTTATAGGAAACCTCTGGACCTCCCCTCTAGTTTGCTGGGCACCTAAAACCGCTTCTAAAAAATAAAATATGGAAGAAATGGCTGCTGTAGAGAACAGATGACCTCACACGTGGACTACACACTCACGCACCAGACACATCCGCACACGACACAGACGCATAAATCTGCAGGCTAAGAAGTGAGCAACGTCCCAGGGTCCTCCTGCACGGTTGCCCGGGCCGCCTCCGAACATCTGCTTAGAGAAAGAAAGAATGATCTATAGTCACTTTTTCCCCAAAAAATAAATCACGGTTCTCTTCCACGCTATTCCAGGGACGTGGGTAAGTGTTTTCAGATGCAGAAGTTAACCGCGTCCAGAACCGTTGTTCTCGACTCCGCTGACTCATCGTGGCGCCCGTCGCCCGCGGCGCCCGGACCGCGCTCTCGTCAGTGTCACCTCTGCCCATGCTGAGCCTAAACGGAGCGTCTCACGTTGTCCTGACGCCATTTTGTTCATGTGCACATTGTTCGCGCGCCGCTGGCCACGTTATCCGGCGGCCCAGCTGGCGGGCGCACACACAGCGAGCCGTGTTGATAAGCTATTTATTCCCCACGGCTCTGGCTGGTGAGAAGCGAGAAAGAAATCAAAGCATTACCTGAGGAGTGAACTGTGGGCAAGGGGAGAGGTGGAAGGAGGTCGAGTCTGGGCGGCTCCGAGGACGGAGGAAGCCTCGTGCGGAAATCACAGCCGTCCGGGATCGGGCGCTGCTCCTGCTTGACGGACCCGCCAGGCGCCACGATGCAGAGAAAGGTGAACTCCGAGAAGCTGCCGCCCACTGGAAGGCGGAAACCAGGGGCCTTGTGCCCCTCAGAAACTCCTCGCACCCCCTCCCCGCTGCGGGCCTGCAGACACGACGCCCTCTGGGAGGTCTCAGCAGGGGCGGTGACTCTGTTTCCCCTCTTTGCCTAGTTGCCTGTTTTGACATCTTTGAAAAATGAACTTTGATGTTGATTGTTTTTCTTTTTACGTTTGTTTTCACCCTAACGTCATTCAATCCACAGGCACGACGCCGATGACGGAAGGTCACCCTGACGGGGACACCCCACCGCGGTCTATCTCTCCTCCACAAGGCACCACACAGGTCTCAGGGGTCGGCTCTGACATCAGGAAGGAGTTAATTATGTGGGGTCTACGAGGGCCTCAGGGTGAGGGACATAAAGGGTCCATTTGGGCACGGAAGTCTCTGCTGCTAACAAGGCTTCTTTCTCCATTTCTTTCTTTTCCAAGTTTTTATTGTGAAAAAATGAACATGACATGAAATTTACTATCTTGATCATTTTCGGGCGTGCGGTTCAGTCGGTGGGAACGCGAACCGGTGCGGCCACCGTGGGAAACAATATGAAGTTTCCTCAGAAAACAAACTCGATCTTCCCTATGATCCAGCAACTCCGCTTCTGGGTTTCCATCCAAAGGAAATAGAATCACCATCGCAAAGAGACCCCTGCCCCCTCAGGTTCGCTGAGCCTTGTCCCCCGTAGCCACGATCTGACCCCACGTGCGAGGGACGAATGGGTGAAGAACCTGTAAGATATAGACGTGTGGATGCCATGAACCCATACAATAGCCCAACACACGCGCACGCACGCACACGTATACATACACACACGCACACAGACACACGCACGTAAAGAACACAATGCATACTGGGGTGTTACTCCCCTTTGCCTCTGACCGTTAGAAATGAGGGAAATCCTGCCGTGTGCAGCAACACAGTTGAGGCTCCCTCTTCGGGGAGATGAGCTGCACACACATGGACAGATGCTGCCTGAGTCCACGTCAGTCCATGTGCACGAACCCGCCTTTCCAAACTGCTCTCGGAGCCGTAGACGCCCCACGTTTGATGGGGACTGGGGAGAACGGATGTGCAGGGTGTTGAAAGTAGGTGTGCTTCTCCAGGGTTCCATCAAAGACAAGGACACGCTCGAGTACCTCAGTGTTCCGAAGCAGCGAGAGCCCACCTGAGTTTTCTCAAGCCGATGGATCCCCACCGGCCTCCCCCTGCCCTTCCTTCCCTTGGAGGCACGTCCCAGGACGTGGCTGTCTTGCAGGTGGGCAGGCAGGGGACTTTGGCATGTGAAGGCAGAGGACTGTGGGATCAAGACTGTTTACTGACTGGCCTTTAATGTAAGACCCGAGGTCATTAGCTTCACGCCAGACAATTTCCCCTGGATTTTCGGGAATCCCAGTGTGAACAGTGACCCTTCCTGGAGGAAACTCTCCCACAAGGGGGGACGGGGACTCCTGTGCCGTCTGCGGTCGCCTGAAGGGATCCCCCGTCCTCAGACGAGGTGTCCGCAGGCTCTGTGCCTGGAGAGCAGGTCCTGGCTCCCCGCTGCTCTCGCTGCTCCCGGGTTCAGGGCCCTGGAGCCTCAGAGCGCTGCGGCCACGGAGAGCCATGGGTCTCCTCCCACCCCCGGGCCTCCAGCACTCGGCTTCGCAGCACGGGAGCGTGGCTCTGCGTGCCCGGGCGCCTTGCTCTGGAAGGTGCCTGCGCGGGCTCCCAGCAGCCAAAGCCGGCCGTCTCCAGGAGCCTACGAGGTCCTGCCCCCATGAGGAGCTGTCCCCGCTCCAGAACCTCCTCACCTGGGGGCGGACCCAGGGCTGGGCCGGCACCCAGACGACACACGCACGCCTAGGCCTTTTCTGCGCGGCTCCCCAGCAGCTATGACTGAGCGCACAGGACTTCCCGCCCCCGGGGAGCGACGAGGGACGGCGGCCTCTCAGACTGTAGAGAGACACCTGGGTCTTGGGTGCACATGGCGGCTCCAGCCCAGCCGTCTCCGGTGCCGGGGCCACGACCTCTGTGCTGAGCCCGACCCCAGGGGCAGGACCCGACCTTTGTGCTCCTGTACTCGGTGCCCCTCTTTCCTTTTGCCGGAGCGGACCCGCCGCACGGAAGGGGCCCCCCTCACCTGCTGAGCTTCTCCAGCTGCTGTGGCTGGTTCTCAAACGGCTCCCTGCCCGGTGTCCCGCCCACCTGCTCAACGGTCCGCGTTCACCTTTTGTCCTTGAATTTTCCTGCAATAGATTTTCTAATTCCAGCACGTACGTGTTTGTCACAGTCTTGTTTTTGTTTTTGTTGCTTTTTCTTTGCCTTGATACATGTTCAGAAATGTAACATGCTCCCAAAGACACCATTCATCACATCACACCCTGTGGTTACCTAACAAACAGTCACACATTCAGAGGCTTAAAACAACACGCACGTCCTACCTCGCAGTCTCTGCGGCCCGGGTTCCACGGGACACTGGGTCTCGTTCTGGGGCCAGGTCATCACAGAGGAACCCACCCCTGCTCACACGGGGGCTCGCAGACCCGTTCCTTGGGACTCGACGACCCAGGGCTGCAGCTGCTGGCTGCTTGTTGTCAGGAAGCTTCTAGAAGGTAGCTGGAGCTCCGGGCTGAGCGGGCACCCCTGTGGTCCGCACTTGAGCAAGCCAACAAGGAGACTCTCGAGCTCCACTCAGCCGAAACGGGGTCTCCTGGCAAATTGCCTCATGAAGGGGGGACATCCATCTCCTTCACACCATTCTGCCTGGATGAGAAGCAAGTCCCAGCTTCTGCCCCACTCAGTGTGGCCACTGGGAGGTGAAGATCTGAGGGTTCACCTAGAATCTGCCTGTGACAGTCATAAAAGCTCCATAAACAACATTAAAAATGAAAAATATTTATACCATCTATCAAAATGTTGAGTACACGTAGTGCACAAATTGCTTAAAAAAAAAAAAAAAACAGTGAGAACCAACACAACTACCAGTAAAACATGCAGTGTTCTGTGAGTGCTGTTCTCACGACAGGACGGTGGGAGCGTAGAGGTGAGGGGTGGGAGCTGGCGTCTGCGGCTCAGAGCAGCCATCGGCTCGTCCTGGGAAGGAGGCGCCGCACCTGCGTGCATGCAAGGGACCTAACAATCCGTCTTTAGAGAGAAGTGCATCATCTCCTGGGGCAGAGAGCACAAAGCCTGGCCACGGGGTCACTGAGCCCTACATGCTTCTGCAGCTCTGGGTGTCGTGAAGTCGTGTGCACGCTCAGAATCTAAATAAGGTCCTTTTTACGCCCAGGGAGGACCTAAGCCCTCTCCCAAACTTCTGGGATTTCCCTGGGAGATTGTGTATTTGCATCGCATCTCACCAACTTCCTGCTCCTTCTGAATTAGCTCAGATCTGGAGAATCTAGCTGAGGAGTACAGTCGGTATCCACTTTCTGATGCAGAGCACAGGCACGTGCTCCCCAAGCATGGACGCCGGCCTGGACGAGTGCTCCTGGACCACCCCACACCCACACCTGGGATGCGCCGGCCGCTTCCCCATGACCTCGGCCCAACGCAGGGTCTGCTCAGAAACAAAAGCAAATGCATCTCCCGGACTCGGGCTGAGCCCGTTCCCTCCTGTTCTGAGTCCCGGCTCCCATCAGACGATGGGTGTCTTCTGTCCCCAGAGGCTCGCCTTCCTTCAATGCAGGCACCACCATTATCATCACGACAGGAACACAGAGACCAGCAGAAGCATAAGAAAAGGCTTATGGTCACTTGAGTTCTAAAAGTAAAAGTTAAAACAAGCACATGTTCTTCCTTCGCCAGCCAAATTGGGAAAAATAAAAGAGAAGGCCAGTCCCTCTGGCCAGCGAAGGGAAGGACAAGGGCGTCATCCTGGTGTCTGTCATTGGACGGACCGAGAGGAGGTTTCAGAAGGCCCATCTGGAAACACACTCTGTCAGTATTTAAAATACATACGACACTTCCAGAAAGTCTTTGTAAGGGAAAAGAGTTTGAGAAGCAAGCAAATATGTGTGTTTAAGGACAACGTTTACATTCATAAGGGATGTCAGTCTGAGACTCTCCTTTTTGGGGTTCTTTGCCTGGTTTGGGGACCAGGGTAAGGCCGGCTTCACAGAGTCTGGACGTTTTCCTTCTGTGTCTGCTTTTGGGGCAGCTTCAGGAGAACAGGTGTTATTTCTTCCCTGAATGTTTGGGGGAATTCCCCGGGGAACCCATCAGGTCCTGGCGCTTGTGTCTTGGCCGGTTTCTGATCGCGGCTTCACTCTCGTTTCTAGACATCGGTCTATTCAGGCTTTCAAGTTCTTCCTGGTTCAGGCTTGGGAGTTTACAGGTGTCCAGTAGCGTTGATAAAACTACAGACCGAACGCCTGGAACAAAGATGCTCCGTAGAACAACTAAATAACAATTAGGATAAATCCACAGCAGAACTCTCTGAACCTCAGACGTCATGACACGAGGTCACTCAGGCTGCCCGGCACAGCACGTCTGTGGGGGACGTGGGGCCACCCCGACAGATACCTGAGAGCAGGCACTGCCGTATGTGACCCACATGGGAATTACAATAAAAATAAGGATAATGACATAAAAAAAAAAAACATAATAGAGGCTGGCTTGGGAAATTGTGGGCAATCTGCTATTAAGTGAAAAATAAAGTTTACAAAAGAGGAAATATCATCATATCTTACTTTTGAAAACTCTAATGCATACAAATTGACAAAATCTGGAAGAACACACGCCAAAATGTCAACAATTATTCCCGCTGATGAGATATGGGTGATTTAAGTTTACTCTTATTTGTTTTCTGAATTTTCTACACTGAGCATACATGGCTTTTACGAGAAGAAACAGTATTTTTCTTTAAAAATATGAACACACATGGGGCGCCTGGGTGGCTCAGTGGGTTAAGCCTCTGCCTTTAGCTCGGGTCATGATCTCAGGGTCCTGGGATCGAGTCCCGCATCGGGCTCTCTGCTCAGCAGGGAGCCTGCTTCTCCCTTCTCTCTGCCTGCCTCTCTGCCTACTTGTGATCTCTCTCTCTGTCAAATAAATAAATAAAAATAAATTTAAAAAAATAAAAAATAAAAATATGAACACATGTCACAGAATTGTGCACTAATTATAACATATCGCACAAAAAAACTGAGTCTTCACCTTAATGTCAGAGTTTTTCCTACTTTGTCTAAAAGAATAGCAGAAAACACCACTTTTTAGGAAAGCCCACATAACACTGACTTGCGACTGCCTTTCGTATTTGAGTTTGTGTCCAGAACAGTCTATTTCTGCTGTGCCTCTAGGAGCTTCATTGGTTTAACTGTTCGATTGGACTGACCATCACCTCCGCCTCTCCTCTGCCTGCAGGGCCCGACCTTGGTGTCTGTAGGAGCCTTGTCGTGCCGCCTGGCTCCGCTCCCCCGTGAGGGCTCTCTGCACACAGAGCCACCATTTCCCCTCAGAGACCGTTTCTCAGACATCGTCGTGTCCAGATGACATAGGGATGGCTAATAGGGGTTCTCTCACTCAACGATTTTAGACCCAGGAGAAGAAGATAAATAATCACACATTTTGTAATTGCAATTCATAGACAATTGGGAGGGAAAAGGGGTACATCTGCCAGAAGTCGAGCCCGGGAAAGCAGGGTGTCCTCAGAGGTCCCGGAACCCTAGGCTGAGCAGGAGGCCCCGGGGAGGGACTCTGGCTCTGGGGAGGACAGGAGCGGCCCCTGGGGATGGGTGCGGGCTCCACGTCACTGTCCATCCCGGGTCCAGCCCACTGTGTGCAGAGACTCGGCCACCTGCCTCGGGGAGGCCACCACGAGCCAGCAACACTGGCCTGAGGCCAGCTGGGGTCCCACACATGGAGGACGGGGGCCCTCCGCTCTCTCTCTGGCTCTCTCTTTTTTTAGAAATGCTCTTCTCTCCGTGCCAAGAAAACTAGAGTGCGTGGTTCTGGAAATAATCATCACCTCCACTTTCAAGTCTGGCCTTTGTCAAGCCCAGTAAGGTTTGCTTTCGTGAGAACTATTGGAGCTTTTGCATTTGATGAAAAAATGGTTAAGTCACTTTTAAATGGAAGAGTTTAAGTTTGCCTAATATTTACAAGTGGGGTTTTCCCTTAAAGTGTGGGTAGAATTTATAAGGGTTGTGAATGTATTTCAGGGTTATAGAACATTCTTCATTCTTCTACAAGAAGGGGCGTGCAGTGTGTCCTGCCCCTGCACGTCTGCGAGAGGCAGATAAGGCTGCGTGGGCCGCGGAGGAACCCAGAGGCCAGACGTCAACGTTGCAAAGGAAAGTGGACTCGCACCCTTCCACGTCACCTGCCCAGCCACAGATCGAGCCTCGATGTCTGCTTCCGCCCAGAATGCCACTGACCTCGGAGGTCACTCAGGCCTGGTTCTGACACAGCGGGAGCTACTGTGGGAAGAAACCAGGAAGCGGCAAGGCACACGGTTGCCACTGTCCTTTCACAGCCTCAAGGTTTCCCTCCGTTCAGGGTAGATGCTGCGATACCACATCCGTAGAAACAGTCTTTGTAAAGCATTTGGTGAGATGGGGATTTCTTGCAAAATTACATGAGCAGTTTCCCAGACGAGGAAGGTCATTCGCGTCCCTTGTGGATTGTTTCTGTTTTCTTTGTTTATTTCCTTCTTGGGTACTTTAAAACTTATTAGCGGGCACTGAGTCCACCGTGATTCCTCAGAACTCTCCTGAGGAAAGTTCTCCCGCCAGCCTGGTCGACTGGGCGTGGAGACGCTTGGATTTGTGTCACGTTTATGACAGCAAACGTCTCCAGCCGTGGTGTCTGGTAGAAAGGGTGCGGCTGTGACGCTGCTGGGGGGCCTGGCCACGTGGGCTCCATGGCCCATAGAGCTGGTGGCTGGCATAGCCCTGGCCTCCGGTGACTTCAGGGCTGGAGGTCATCCCTGTCCCCTGACCCTACCATCAGTGAAGGAATAGTTTCAGCCACTCTGTTTTAGGGTTTTGAATTTTGTTACAAGGCAGCTGCCTGTCCCCACTTGTCTTTGAAATGGTGCCGAGGCCCCAAGTGGAACGGCAGGAAGTTAAGGACAAGCCTGAACTTGTGGCCTCCAGAGGGACATGACCAGTTCTTGAGGACAGGCTGCGGGCTCACGTGGTGAGACACAGTCATCCTCTGCGTCGCTACCAGACGGCACAAATCCACTCAGATGCCGGCTTCTCAGTGGTTCTCAGCCGGTGAGGGACGTGTGTCCAACGACCATCCCAGTCAAGCCAGTGTCCAGGGAGTGGGCTCAGAGAGGGTTTCTGCACGACCTGCGTTCACGCAGCACCTTCGTAAGGACCCCAACTGTCTGACCGATATCTTCTTCCCTCAAAACCTCTCTTCTGTTGAAGGTAAACGGCCCGGTTCTCGGGGAGGAATTTGAGTTCCATGCCCTGATGCACCGTTAGCCCTCATCACCTGGCAAGTCCGTGACGAAGCCGTGACATGTTCTGTTGGTCCAAGATCGACCTCAGTGCTTCCAAGTCCAGCGGAACTTGCACAGTTGGGTGTGTGACCTGGACGGACACAGAATTTCTCTTTACTGGGGTCGAAGCTGTGTGAAAAGATGGTGATTTATCCCCACAGAGAGCAAAAATCAGAATTGCCAGAACGAGCTCCTACTGGTTCAAGAGAGGAGCTGATGTCTTCCTCTTCCTCGAGGCCCAGGACAACCTCCCGCCTGCGAGGGTCAGAGCCCCGCGCTCGGACCCCTGAGGGAGGCAGGGCCCCTCTCATGCTGGGAAGCTGGGCCATCGCCGATCTGCCGGAAGCCCGAGGTCGGGCCGGCTCTGCGCAAGTGCTGGGAGCAGTGAGCCTCTCTTTCCACACTTTCTAATTTGTGTGTTTTCTTTGAAAGACGCCAAGAACGACACAGCTGCTTCCTCTTAAATGCATTTATGTCCATGGAAATGAGGGGGCTTTCAAAGTTTAATTATGGAACTGGCTGCAGACACGTCTCAATAAGGGGAAATGAGTCGTCTAAAAAAGACCTTCGTGAAAAGCGTGTACAAATGCAAAAATCATGTCCCTCGGGCGCTGGAGGGCATGAGTCAGACAGCAGCGTGGATGGGGCAATTGGGACCCCGGCCTGGGCCTGGGCTCCACAGCCCGCTGGGCTCCCTGGGACGGAAGTAGCTCCCAAGCTGGCCGGGAGCCTGGAGTCTGGGTTTCCACGCAGACCAGCCGTGCCGACCCCCAGCCTGGCTCCCGGACCCATGCATGGCACTCGGGGCCCCCCTCCAAGCACGAGTGGGAGGAGTGGGTCCTGGGTGGTCGCTAATGGTGCTCGGCAGAGTCGTTATCATCCGGGGAGCTTCAGGGGCTTAGGTCCCCGTGTTTTCCCAGGAAAATGCTGGGCCCTGTCATCACTGCCCTGGGCAGAGGGGCCTGACAGCTTCTGCACATGTCACCCGCCTCCCTCCTGACTGGAGGTCGATCCAGGGGCGCACAGGTCCTGGCACCATGTCCGTCACCCAGGAACACGCTGGGGACACAAGGAAGTATGTTTGCCACAATGAAAGGGAACCAACGAGCACACGTCCGCCCATCAGGAAAAGGGACATCCCAGTGCGCTCGCCTCATCTCAGTGTCCCACCGGCAGGTGGCCTCCCTCCCTCGGAAAAAGCGCCTTCCCCACAGACCCTCCCTGAGTTTGCTCTGTGTGGCCCTGACGTGGGGCTGCCACATGCGTCTCTGTCCTCTGCGTCCGTCCACGCCCCTGAGCCTTCCAGAGCTGGGGAAGCCCTCACGGCCTGTCCGTCCCCGGTCACCGGCCCCTGTCCTTCGGCGAGCGCGTGTGTGGTGACACGTGACCGACCCGCCGCGCGCTAACGAAGGGGCCACTTCCACATCCGGCGGCTCCTCGGGACCCCACGCGGCGTGGCTGGCGTGGACATCAGCAGCCACAGGGCAGCCGTGGGGTCTGCCCTGGCTGGCGGGCAGGAGGGCGGCCGGGCTCGTGGGTGGTGCCTGAGAAGTGAGCCCAGCCAGCACCTCCTCGAGCAGGTGCGCCCGTCAGAGCGGCTGGGTCGTGTGTGCGCGGAAGCGGAACAGGAAACCCTGCGGCACTCGGAGGCTCTGAGGAGGGGCTGACAGTCCAGAGTCTAAAACAGCCCCGCGGCCGAGGCTGCGGACGCAGGAGGGAGGGCGTGCGAGACGGTGCTCAAAGTGGAACGCAGCCCCCCTGCTTGTCGGTGGGCCTGCAAGGAGAGGACGGACACAGAGGGCAGGACAGACGGACATCTTTGGAAAGATGGTGTCTGAAAGATCTCCAGCCGGCGAAAGAAATCAAGCCACGGATTCGAGGGTCCCTAAACCCCAGCCAGAATAAAGGTAAAAGAAACACATGGAGGCCCCTTGAAATAACGCTCCGGAAAGGAAAATAAAAAAGAGAAACACAAAATCTTAAAACAGCCTGAAAAAGAGAAGACACATTCCTTCTCATGAAAGCAGGAGGCGAGACCGACCACGAACGTCTCGATAGGACGCGGGGGCCGGGAGGGCGGTGTCGGGGCGTCTTCAAGGGGAACAGGAGCGGATGAGGGCGGACACGGGTGCCCTGGCCAGCGCAGGCGTCTTTCTGCCACGAAGGAGGGTCCAGCAAACGTGTGGGGACTGGGGGCAGGGATGGAAAGAGAATGTGCCAAGTCGGAGAACATCTCGTCAGTCGCCCAAGAGGTGCTGAACTGGGGTTAAAGGGCGTCACTGCAGATGAAACGGCAGGAAGGAGGACGGGCCAAGGGACCCGCCAGCCCGACGGCGCCTTCACGAGAAAACCAAGGGCCATGTTCCCTCGGAGGACCGCAGGGCAGCACGTCGGCACTGGGGCAAAACTCACGGAGCGACGGAAAGACACGTCTTCTCGTGCACTGAAAGGTGTCCCTTCGGCCAGGAGGGTGGAGACACGGTCACAAAGCCGCCACACAGAGCGACGCGGCCGAGCTGAGATCAAGGGATGGATACCAGTGGGTAAGTGGGCTCAGTGTTCTTACTGGGGGTTTATATCGGCGAACAGAGCACAACCCCACACTCCTCTACAGAAGAAGCACGAGTAAAACAGAGGCAGCGACCTCGAGGAAACACGTGGGTGTGAGCCGGTCTGAGCCGGTGTGAGCCAGTGTGAGCCCGTGTGAGCCGGTCTGAGGACCACGGGTGCGGCAGGATCCGGAACCACGAGCATGAGGACGCACAGATGTGGCTCTCTGCTGTCATGGGTCCGGGTCCTCATGCCAGACCCTGCAGGGGTGAGGGAAACGCACAGAAACTGCTCTCAGGGGACCATTGAGGTCAATGCTGTCTTCCACACAACACTTGATTTTTCCCAGGGTGGCCGTTTGCACGGAGGGTAAAGCTAAAGTCAGAGGGAAACTGGAGAACAGGAAAAGGCAGGGTGCAGGGCGGGCGCGTCCCTGCCAAGGGTAGCTGCGGCCGAGGGCAGAGGCTCCTTCCTCGGTGGGGCCAGGCACGCAGGCAGACCCTCAGTCTCCCGGAGCAGCGAGCGAGACCGGTTCTCTGTCATCTAGTGGGTATTCTAGATGAGACACACAGCAGAGGGGCACGTACCCGCTCCCGGGGGCTTGGCTCTCCCCTCCACCTGGGACCCCATAGGACAATGCCAGCCCAGAGAGAGCCCCAGTCCAGCGCTCGGGGTTTATCGGGAACACCTCCCAACCCGTCTTCGCCGTCACGCTCGCTTGTCATTGACGTGTGTGGCCTTCACTTGTGCTGCTCAGTCGGTTTCCCTAGCACCACGTCCGTGTCTCACAAACAACGAACGTCCCTCAGACGACTTGTGTCCTTACATAACCCGATTGCCCAAATGTAATTTCGATGTAAATGTTTGTGATTTATATGTCCCTCCACTTCCTGAGCTCAGCGTTGTCACAGGGAACAGGTTTTGTTTTCGTGTAATTTTGGTGGCGTGGGGTCCATGAAGGAGCCTGGGTCACAACTGTGAACCTCCCATAACATGCTGGTCCTTCGGGGGCTTCCCCTTCATCTACACACCACAGCGCTATCGGAGGACGGTGCTGAGCCGTGGCTGAGGGCAGGCGCTGAGAGCCCCGCACGGCCCGCACGGTCTCAGTGGGTGTCTCAGAGAATGGACAGTCCCGGCCAGAAAGCAGAGACAGCTGTCTGCGGCCATGCCTCTAGCAAACTTCCTTCTCACCTTGGAATTTAAATCAATCAATCGATCAATCAAGTCCTGAGGCATGAACGTGCTCAGGGAACACAGAATTTCAGAAAACGTGTGCCAGGTGGACAGCACAGGGAAGGGCAGCCCGGGGCCAGACGGTGCTGAGTGGGGCTGTTCCATGTCGGAGGACGTCTGCACGGTGCCCAGAGCTGGTCTTGGGGAGTCTGTGCTGTCTTCCTCTCGCTATTAACGGGCTGAGAAGACGGTAACAAGCCCCGTGATGATGACGCAGCAGGGCTGACATTCAGAAGGGACGACTAACCACAGAAGGAACAGCAGCGACATCCACGTTCAGGAAAAAGACAAGCGAAATAGAATTATTCAACTGTGACATTACAAAGAACCTGGTGAAAAAAAGAGAGAAGCCTGTTCTTAAACAAATAGCCCTATTTAGCTTGAAATGAATCACTAACCTATCTTTAAACCTTGACCATCAGCCAAGATAAGCCCTCATATTCGCAAGGGGAACCGTGAGACGACCCGGTTCGCATCCATCCTGGCCGGAGAACACGGGAAAGAGCTGGTGGTCTTCTGTGAACGTCCGTGGTGTCCAGGCCGGACCTGCCGCCCTCAGAGGCTTCCCGCATCCGGGTTCGCACCCTGGCTGAGGCAGGGCCTCCTGCCAGGCTGTCCCCAAGGACAGAGCAGGGTGCCAGGGCTGGGCTGTCCCACTGTGCAACTGGCATCTCGGCGTGCCTGTCTGCGTTGAGGAGCCCTGGGGTCCCCGCGTCGCTGCTAGGAGGGTCCCACTTTGCTCATTTGTGTGGTCAGTTCACTGTGTCTCCATCTTAGATCCCGCCGGTTGGGTCAGAGCGTGGGCCCCGGCCATGTCCCAGCTCCCCCAGCTGCTCCGTGCACAAGCCCGTCCTCCAGCCCACCTCTGCCATCTCCACCTGGGCAGAGGGGCCGACCGGTGCAGGCCTGCTGGTCGCCCTGGGGGTTACCCATCCCAAACTGGTGCCGTCCGCACCCATGACCTTGGGTTTTGTAAATGCGTCTGTCCCAAGAGCAGAGGAGCCACACCTCCTCGTCCGAGTCTGCCCAGACCCATGTGGATGCTGCCAGACCCCCGAGGAGCAGCGGGAGAACTCGGGGCCTGCCAGCTCCCCATCCTCCTGGACCTGGAAGCAGCAGGGCTGCCTGCTGCTCCCCAGGGAGCGTGTTTGCTGATGCGACGCACTGCTGGGCTGACACAGAAAGGCTTTCCCTGGGATGCTGGCAGAGCCAGGAGGAGCAGCGTGAGACGAGCTTAAAGCCATAACACTCTGTCCTCTCCAGCCAGCACAATACGGTAACAGGTTTTCTGTCGCTCATAACCAGAGAATCTTGGCTTCTACACCCTCCAGGACTGGTTTTTCCAGGTCAGCAGAACGACGCCCTCAGGATAATACACCCTCCTCGGAATTGGACATTAGATAGTTTGGAAGTACTTGGGAAGTTTCTAGAAGGATTACAAGCTTCCTGGGCCCTCACTGGAGACAGCAGCGAACAGTGGTCAATACCATTTGTAGGGCCAGGTGAGACGGGCCTTCCCGTCATCCGCGGGCCGTGGCCTTGGGGGAGCGCGCCGGGACTGCGTGGGAGGGCAGTGAGGACGGCCGCTTTGGGAGGCCAACCTCCTCCGGCGTGGCAGGCCTCATTCCGCCCGCCGGGCCATGGGAGGCCCTGGAGCCCACAGCGGGGAGGCTGGGGCCCCGGAGCACACAGTCCATTTCCCGGTGTTCCCACTGCTAGTGCTCGTGCTTCCGGGAGAACAGTCGCTGCGTTTTACTGCGGAACATCAGGGACTCACGTGAACACACACGGCTCCGCGGGCTCCTGGGAGTGTGGTCCCAGCTCTCATTTCACTTCATCTGTGAGGCAAGCCCGTCCTCCAGGCTTCCCGGAGGATGAGCCCTGACGCGGGGCTCGACCCCAGAACCTCGGGATCCCACCTGAGCGGAAGGCAGACGCTCATCTGAGACGGCCGTTGGGGCCCCCGTGGGTTGCTGGGTCTTCCCGAGCCGAGGGCCGTGTGTTGGCTTCACATGATGAAGCAGGACCACGTTTGCGATGCGGTGGCTTGTGGCAGCCACGCGAGCAGCAGCCACGTCGGACTCGTGAGCTGCTCTTTGGTGCCCTCGCGGTGGCCGTGCACTGAGCTGGGAGGGGCCCGGGGCCTGCGTGCTTTGAGACGGACACAAAAGCAAGACCTCTGTTCTCTCCCATCAGCGTTTATCCGAGCCACGAACGGCAATGACAAGGTCCCTTCTCGGCCTGACCCCGGGGCAGCTCCGTCTCCAGGCTCCAGACAGACACGAATGGGGAGAAGTTGGAGGAGAAGCACACGGGGGTCCTCTAACCAAGTTACAGATTCAGTTACAGGAATGAGTCAACGGCTAAATGACAAAGAAGCACCATAGGGACGCTTGGGGACACATGGGGACACACAGGCATAGCTCTGATAACATGACACTTTGACAAATCCCGGCTGAGCCTGAGTCAGCATTAGAGGTCACACTGTGTCCGGTTCCAGCAGCAAATGTTCAGACGTGGTAAGTATATGCTTAGACGTGACACACGTATGTGCGATGTACCCTTGTCATGTGCTGGCATCAGCATCCGTGTGGCACGGGCGTCACAGCCCCTTTACACAGGAGGACCGAGCTAGAGATCTCGTAGAACTGCTCAGATCCATGCCACCCTGAATCCTACTCTGTTCCCACTGGGCCACTTCCAAGATGCGCCGGCCCCGGGGAAGACACCTCCTTCCACAGGGGAGGGATGACCAGCTGCCAGAGGGCGACACGCCTCCCGCCAGCCACTCCTGTGGCCTCTCGTTGGAGGCCTTGCTGGCCGGGGTTCCGGCAACGCGTTTCTCTTCCCGGTGAAAACCCTCCGTGTCCTGGGACACGAATGGGGGACTCCTTCTCACTCTTCGTGGCCCCGGCGCAGGGAGTGGGCCGTTGGCCGAGGAGGGCCACACTGCAGGCTGGCAGGGGCCATGCCCTCACCGGGACACATTGGGCGTGTGGTGCTGGGAGCACGGTTGTGTGGGTGCCTCTGAGCTCTGGCAGAGAAGAGAACTGCTGTGGGTGCACGAACAGCTTCCAGCAGTTTATTTATTTTTTTTATTTTTAAGCTTTTATTTGTTTATTCATGAGAGACAGAGGAAGAGGGAGGAGCAGGGACTGCGACGTGGGGCTTGATCCCAGGACCCCGGGGTCCCCACCTGAGCCGCAGGCAGACCCTCATCCAACCAAGCCCGCCAAGTGCCCTCCAGGAGCTCTGGAGAGGAACCTGTGGACAGCAGGGATCCTCGGTGACCAGCACAAGGCAAAGGTCCCCGACGACACGGTTATGGGGATGGACCTGACGCTATTGTCCCCACAGTGTTGGTGGGGAACGGCCCATGTTCCCAAACGAAGAGGGCACAGCCCGGGGCATGCGGTCCGTGCTGTCTACCATGCGCCAAGACCCGGTCACCCCCCATTGCTTGGGAGGGCGAGTCCGTGCTGAGGGAGGGGGTCCCAGGTCCGACCTCTCAGACAGACACGGGTGCATCTAGTGTTGTCTCCAGCACAGCGGCCGCGGCAGGAGAGTCGCGACTGCGATGGGCTGTGGCCGGTCCCCAGTCCGATGGTCTTCCTCTCGGATGAGGACAACAGATTCACCACACGCCCAAAATAATTGGTTTTATTTGTTTACTTTTTCTCATTTCATTTGGTGTCTTTACATATTATCATCACAAATCCTAAAGAACACAGGAAATAGAATTGTATTTGTACAAAAGCACAGAGAACGCTGGAAATTAAGTTTTCCCAGCACACTGGAGTAGTAATTAAATTTCCTCACTTGCCAGCTAAACGCTGCAGGTCTCTTGGCAATTAGCAAGAGTAATCAGGCTGTCAGAGGACCGGCCTCGGGGCCGCGGTCATGGGATCACAGTGGGAAGTCCCCCAGCGAGCCCATGTGCGCCCCGGGGACCAGGAGGCCCTCGGTCACGTCCACATTCCGCTCTCGCCTCCCACCTTCCCGGACTCTCCTTCCAGAAACCTCCTCCTTCCATGCGATGCTGCCTGCAGCTGACCCCTCAGACGGAGAGTGCGGGATACTGTGCGCTCCCCGCCTTCTTCCTTCCCTCACCGGCTGGTGGCACTGCTTGGCAGTGGACTTGAGGCCTCCACTGTCCCCTGTGTCTGCGCCGCAGTCGGGCCGTGGGAAGCGCTGCTGACGCCCTTTGCTCCCGTCGTCAACAAAAGCGAAATTTCGCTCCCCAGGCTCGTGGTGCAGACGGCTCCGTCTGTTCTCCACAGGGTCGTGGGGGGAAGCTGGGGGTTTCCTCTTCCCCCGACCCCGCAGAGACGAGAGCGTGTGGCCGCACGCGTTTCCTCATGGGCTCCTGCAAACGCGGGGCGGGTCCGAGGGCGGCGGCTCTCGGGATGATTCTGTCGCTGCCAGTCCGCACCCCGGCGCAGGTGCCGGGAGTCTCCGTCGCCTTCTGAGCGGCAGGCGCGGGTGAAGGGAAGTAGGTGCTTGTCTCCGGCTCGACGAGCACCGACTTCTTGCTGCCTCTGACCAATTTCTGTTGGTGTCGCTGGAGCAAGGGACGTGGGAGGAGGTCGGTGGAACCTCACAGAAGGACCAGAAGGTCAGCACGGCCCAACCCAAACCCAGCTTCTGTCGGGGAGGAAACGGTCCAACGGAACGTCTCCCATTTTAAGCAAGATGCAGCCTTCCAGGAAAGCACCTCATCCCTGCAAGCTCCAGAAATCAGACGTGGTGGCGTTTCATGACCTGCGAGTGGTCCCCCGGGCTCCGTCCTTCCCGTTCCGCCCGGAGCTGCAGGCGTCGTCCCACTCGGAAGCCGTTCTTTTTCCGATCTTGCTGTGAGAAAGAATATGATTTTTTTTGGCTTTCAGCCTGAAATAAGGGAGAGAGAACGGTCCTAGCAGGCAGTCGTCCTGTCCCTGCTGCCTGTCACCACGTTGTCAGATCAGGAACCTTCTGACCCCGGCCGGGAAGCTCGGGCGGCTGGCGGCGGCTCGGGAAGCAAAGAGGGGCCGTGGGGTCAGGCACACCTTCCCAGCGGGGTTGTTCTCGGGGAGGCCTCACGGTTCAAAATTCTCCCATTTGTGCTAATTCTGCTCTCCTGACTCCCTGGAAAGGGCCGGTACCGCGCTCAGAGACCCAGCACTAAGGACTGGGAAATGAGGCAGACGTTTTTGTGTTTTCTAGACAAGCTCGGAGTGTGCAAACGCTGGGGCCACGACTGGACAGTGAGCCGAGGTACCAGGGGTCTTACTTTCCAGTCGCGAGTTCCCATCTTGTGACAGCGGGCGCTTCCCGTGGAGGCACGCGTGGAGGGTGACCTGCGGCAGCTCCAGGCAACAGGAGTTGTGCCGGGACCGCCCGGCTCCTCAAGTGAGGCCCACCTTGAGCTCTGAATCTGAAAGACGGATGTGGTGGGCGTCTGTCCGAGGCATTGCTGTTGGTCAGTCTGTCTCCCTTATTTCCCACGGTCTGGGTGGGTCTGCTGCCGTGAGGCCGGCGTCGCTTGGTGACATGGTCAGGGCTACCTACACACTTTTCCCCGAGGAGCCGTCTAGCGGGAAGGGCCAGCAGCGTCGCGGATCCGACCCGGAGCAGGCGTGGCAGCGCGGGAGGCAAGAGAGGAGTGCGTCAGAGGGACTGACAACTCTCAAGCGTCCGGCATCTGCTCTGTTAGTACCAGCGCCTTCCTCATGGGACATTAGCAGGTAAATACAGGGTGCCTGGGGCGGGGGGGGCTCCGTCATCAAGCCTCTGCTTTGAAAAATGGATAAAAGTCGATACAGTAAAAGCTTCTTACAGCCCTTCGTCCGTGAGCCCAGTGCAGTGACGTCCACGAGCCCGGACCACTCTGGTGGGCACACTGGCAGGATGCTCCGTGTCCACCGGAAACCCTCAAGGGAGCCCTGTGCCATCACCACCGCAAAGCCCAGAGCAATGAGTTCTAGTAACTCCGAAATCACGCTGGGTGACTGACCCCCACACTCTGTGTTGGATACGAGCTGAGAGGATTTCACGATTGATCATGTTACTATTAACCTTAGGTTGCTTTTGGCAATCCTGACAAATACAAGGATTTACCCAAAAAATCATGAACAAACGGAAAATTAATGACTTTAATATATAAAGATGTTCTGCAAGTTAATGAGAAAAAGACACAATGGAAAAATGCAGAGTATGATCCGGTCATTCTTAGGGGAAGAGCTGGGTTACCGGGATCATGGTCAGCATGTGGCAGCGGGCTAAGCCCGGGGTCCGCAGCCGACGGCCAGAGGAAGAACGTTCTGGCCCAGCACGGGGGCGGTGCTGTCTGTGAGTCTGAGGCCGAGACTCTGGGGACTCGCATTTAGGATGACCTCGGCCTGTGACCCTGATGTATGGACAGGACTGGGACTGGCTGACAGACACTTGTCATAGCTGAACACTATAACTTGGGAAATATCAAGAAAATGGTTAACTTTATTTTAAAAATCCAATTAGCCAAAATTCATTTAAATTTCAAAAAATCTGGCTATGTAAATAGTAGAGAAAATTTTTAAAACAATGAGCCTTCTCCGTCGCGGATCTGAACTTGGAACGTCATGTCCGTGAGTCCTTTTGAGAGTCTGAGAACTTGCGTCGAGTCAGTCCCAGTCTGTTCTGCGGTGGGCGACTACCAGCTTCATCGTGATAACGGACAAGAGCTTGTCGAAGAGTCTTCACGGGGGACTCCATGGCTGGTCCCACCCTCCCACGTGCACACGGGAATCCCAACCCATGAGGCATTATCTAAGATGCGTTTCTCCAATAAGGAGCCTTCATGTTAGGAAACGTACTGTCCTTCAGTCAAGTGAGGGGATGTGTTTGAGTCCAAATAAAATAAAAATAATTCCTGATGAAAGGCTGTCTTAAACCACCTGTAAAAATCGTATTAATGGGGGGGCGCCTGGGTGGCTCAGTGGGTTAAGCCTCTGCCTTTGGCTCAGGTCATGGTCCCAGGGTCCTGGGATCGAGCCCCACATCGGGCTCTCTGCTCAGCAGGGAGCCTGCTTCCTCCTCTCTCTCTGCCTGCCTCTCTGCCTGCTTGTGATCTCTGTCTGTCAAATAAATAAATAAAATCTTTAAAAAAATTGTATTAATGGGTAATCCCACTGATAAATACGAGCAAGACAGTGATTCCAACAACCAAGCTTACCTTTAAAGGATGATTCTGGAAGTTCTGATCAGTCGAGTCAACATGAAATAGGTCTTTTCTTATATAACTTTCTTTCAGATGATTTCTATGCGGTAGATGGTAGATAACTGTGGCAAGTAACTGAGCAATTGAGAAGATGAAAGTGTGTCTTTTTAACTCCAACTGCTCAGGGTCCAACCAGTGACACAGGGACAATTTGTGCATCGAGTGTGACAATGGGGAGGAGGGAGCACGGCGGGGGCTCTGATCTGTCTGGAGGAGAAGTCTGAGTCCCTGAAGTCGGAGAACCTGGGGCTGTACGTTGAGGTCCCACCAGGCTGCCCCCGCTCAGGAGGTCATAGACGTCTGAACCACCACGGCTCACCTCCCGGGCTATGAGGGCTGACCTGAGGCTGCAGGGGGTGTGGGGACCAGGGAACCGGGAAGGGGCCTCACCATGGCTGGGGCAGGTCAGGGCCACTGTCAGACAGTGGGATGCCTTCTCGCCCGGGGCTGTTCCCAAGAGTTGTGCCACTGGACCAAGTCAGCAGGAATCTGGCAATAGATGAGGCAGAGGGTTTGGAAATCGCAGTGCAGTGATGGGCTATGTCATACCTTTGAAATGCTAAGATACAAATATATTCTTAAAATGTAATTTATGTGCAAATTTAAAAAATTCTAATCCCCCAAAGTTAAAAAACCATTTAATTTCAAAGCTGCTGGAATTTGCATATTGTGAACATTTTTACTTGTCAGAAAAATCTATATCCTATCATCCCCTTTTTTAATTACTGCGAAACAGAGTGTGGTAAGAGTGAGGGCCACTTGCAGCAGGAGCTTCCCAACAAGACTTGCAGGAAATAGTGAACGACAAAGTGGCAAATGAGGGGTGTTTTTCAGTGAAATATTTACCAAGTATGTTGTGCCTTAAATAAAGGTAAAGATTTTAAAAATTTAGCAATGATCAATGCTTTACTTTGTAGCGAGCCTGACAGTCCCGTGAGTTTGGCCGTGTGGCGCGTCCCCTCTCCTCTCGCTGCGAGTTCCGCTTGTGTGAGCTTAGTGATCACGGCTCGACGCAGCTACAGCCCAGCTTCTCGGTTCCCCTTCGCAATGAACGTCCCTAAAAAATGTTCACCTCCCACTCGTGCTTTTGAATCACGTCCACGAACGGTCTATGGCTTGCAGCATGGTGCAAACTGACAGCACGGCCCCTCACGCCGGCGGTACTGGGCTCACCTCACGAGAAGCGGGTGGTTTTCAACATTCTCCTCCTCCAGTAAAGAAAAAAAAGCCTTAATAGTCAGGAAAGTAATAATAATAACAATGACCAGAAAAGAAATGCAACCACTGAAAACGTCCTTTCACTGAAGTTTGTATGTCTGACAAGGACACTAAATTCATTTTTAATTAAGAAATAATATGGGGGTAAGAGGAACACACACTCCCACGGACAACGCGGTCACGTCTACACCGTGACGCAGCGCCCAACAGTGTAGACGAGGGCTGCCGGCTTCCCATGGGATGGAAACGTGCGCTGCAGTCATTTCCGTCTGGACTTCTTTTTTTTTTTTTTTTTTTTTTTTTTTTTTTTTATGAAGTGGCAGATGCGTGTGTCTGTAGGAAGCATCTCGAGCACGACTGCAATTCTGGCCGAGTCTCGCAAGCACCCAGTTCACGAGTCCCAGAGACGGCAGTGCCGACCGAGTCAGCCCTTCTCGGGGACCCACTCAGGATGCTCTCGGGCGTCTCCCGCGTCAGGTGCTTCTGCTGGTTCGCCCGCAGCAGAAGACGCGCCCACCTTTCCCGATGCAGCTGCACAACTGCCTCAGTCGTCGTCTCCTCATCAGCCAGAGACGGCGGCCGGGTGCGCTGCCTGGGCCGGACGCACGGACCCAGGGTGGGCTTCCCCCGGACCCCCGTGCACTCACTCAGAACCGAACTCGGGCGTTTCCTCTGTCGGCCGTCATTGCCGTGTCAGATCCACCGTGAAAATGCGGTCACCTCGCAGCGCAGCGGGGGACAGAAACCGGCCGCAGAAGGACGGGGCCCCGAGCAGCGACCTGGTCTGGCAGGCGCTCTGCACCGGCCTCGCCGGGGGCAAGGACTCCATGTGCTCCTGGACATTCTCTGACGCACCTTCCTCCTGTGTTCGAGGGCGATGAAGGCAGAAGTCCTACAAATGTGGGATTTGCAGCTACCCCGTAGGGTCATTAAACCAAAGCAGTCGTGTGGAACTGAGGCCAATGAAGTTGTTTTACTGGGTACAGCACATTCTCACTTAAATTACCGAGAACGGCTTTAGGAAAGCAGTCGCTTAGAGTGACTTTATTACCGTTTGTGGTTTTCTTTTTTAAGATTTTCTTTTTAACGGGTGCCTGAGGGGCTCAGTCTTTGGGCATCAGGTCATGATGCTGGGGTCCTGGGATGGAGCCCCGCGTCGGGCTCCCTGCTCAGCAGGAAGCCTGCTTCTCCCTCTCCAGCTCCCCCTGTCTGTGTTCCTTCTCTCACAGTCCCTCTCTGTCATAAGTAAATAAAACCCTTTACAAAAAAAAAAAAAAATTCTTTTTCAATCATCTCTACACCCAACGTGGGGCTGTGATCGAGAGCCACATGCTCCACCGACAGAGCTGGCCAAATTCCCGACAGACTGCCCCGTGGCCCTCCGTCCTCCCCAGCTCACTGCCCATCACATGAGATGCAAGGGCACACCCCAGACGACCGTGAACCCCACTGCCAGCCCACCAGCAGCGACCACGGCTGCAGGAGGATGCTTGCCTTTCTCCTGCCTGCGACTGTCCGTGTGGCACCAGATGCACAAAGTCGCCCTGGGACTGATGGCACGGTCCGCGGAGCTGCTGGCGGTCGAGCGTTTTGGTTCAGGGATGCCTGCGAGATGGTCCCAAGCGAACACAGGGTCGTCAGGGCTCATTCTGTTGCAAACACGTCATCCCGCAAAAACGTATCTCCCTGCAGCACTCCTGAACCTACACTGTGCGCGAAGAGAAACCAGCAGTCGCGGTGCACACCACGCCCGGTTACAACTCCGCACCGTGTTTCCACTGATAATCAAACTGTATTTATATCAACCCATGTGCAATGCTTTCGCTAAAAATAAGTAACTAGCTCTGATTCTTAGCAATGTAATTCTTTATGGTATCATAATTTTCAAATAAAATGCACTGAAGTTGCTTCACATAGGCAACAGTAACTGTCAGACTCAGAAGTGGGAAGCAAAAGTCTGAAAGAGAGATGCCATGTATTGGAATAGCACTCCACTGAAATTAAGGCCTAGAGAAGCACTAGTTAGAGAAGAAACACAAGTAAAGCAGTTCAGATTGGTGAAACTCGGAAACAGAGGAAGGGACGTAATTGCTTAGACGAGAACTGCAGGCCAGAAACGGCTTGAATACGAGAGCGGGAGAGCTGGTCCAGATCCGTGGTGCACACCGCTTGCGGGAAGGGTTTCCACATCTTTTGTTTGCTCAGTGGAAGAGCGGAGAACACCTGTGTTGTGGGAGAAGACCAGAAGGGAGGGCCACACGTTGGAATGCAGAGTTGGAGACACTCGGATATCCAGTCTCCCTCCATGAAGAATTTGTACGAGCAAATCTGCTGAGCCGGGGGGTCCAGACTCACTAAAACTGATTTAGAAAAACCCCTGGTATTTTCTCCAGTTACGCAGCCTATATTTTAAGGAGCTAGACTTTCTCACTCTTCATTTTATAACTTGGAATGTGTGCGTGAGAGAGTGGGGTGGCAGAGAGAGAGAGGGACAAAGAACAAGAAACGTGCTTTATTTAGGAGGAAAATGCTTGAAACCAACAGTTTTATTAGGAACAGAATTTGAAATTACAATAATTTGATATCTTGACATCTTGAAGAATTCAGTTCAGATAACTTAGTTTCTCTGAGAAATATTATTCCCTGGAAATAACGTATTATGACTCTCTGCAAAGGCTGAAACGTGATGTAGTTTTTCCATTCTCCTGACGTGTCCAGTGCTTGTCTTTTACAAATACTGTCGGCGTCGGTCTCCTGGGGGTGTGAGACGGACTCCTCTGGGCGCAGGTGCGGGAGGAGAAGGGAAGAAGGGCGAGCACGTGTCTCGCACTGAGCTGACGGCTTCCAGACGGCCACTGCAGGTAACTGAACCGCTGACCTTCCGCACCCGGGCTCGAGACCTCCTGTGACTTGGACGTGTGCGGTGGGGCTTCTGAGTTTTTCATCAACTGATGAGTGTAAAATGGCATCTCACCGGACTTCTGTCTGCACCACCCTGGTTACTGCCACGGTTTCCTGTATTTGTCAAAATACTTGTTGGTCATGGGGTATTTCTCTTCTGTGAACAGATGTTTTGTACATTTTGCCCATTATATGGGGTTTTCAGCATTTTTGTATTCTTTTATCAACTTTCTCCATTCTATAGAAGCTAATTCTTTATAGAGCATATGAATTACCTACAACTTTCTCATGTATACACATGGTAGAAAAAGTTTCCCTGCAATTTCCTCCCCAAATTGTCTGTTTACATAAATTTTTAAATAACATTTTCAAGGTCCATCTAAAAACCTGTTGGGATTTTTACCAGAACTATAGAGAACTTAGATTCATCAGGGCACAGATGACATCTTATTATCATGATGATGACGATGATGATGGTGATGATGATGATGGTGGTGTTCAGTCAGCCAACGTGCGGTACATCATTAGTTTCTGATGTAGTGTTCAGTGACTCATTAGTATGCAACATCCAGCGCTCGTCAGCACACGAGATGATGTCTTTCTGATAATGAATGTTCCCATCCATGAACATGGTATGTGGGTTAACTGATTGCTCCTTAATTTTGTTCGATAAAAAGTGATAATTTTCCTCATTATATTCTCTTGGTTTTGCTGACTAAACAATCATCTTCAAATAGTGGTAGAATTTATTTTTTAGTCTTTATAGCTTTTTTTATCTTTTTGGTTTGCAGAATATATTACCACTTAATGTATGATGTGGAGTAGAAGTGCTGTTAGTGGCTGTCTAGGGCTGTCTTCTGAGTATGGTGCTTACTCTATTTTCCGGCAAATAATCATTAGTTTTATAAGATGTTTAGTTCTTTTGGTTTCCCAAGAGGTTTTTTTTTTTTTAATCATAAATGGGTGTTTAATACTCCAGTGATGTTTCTTTTTTCTGTTTCTAATACGAAGATCATATGGTTGTTCTGTTTAGCTTGATGGCAATTTTCACTACACTAATATATTTGTAATACTAAAACCATCTACTCCTTCCTGGGATCACCCTAAATGTGTCCTAATATGTTGTTTTGTTTTGTTGTGTGTGTGTATGTGTGTGTGTGTTGTGTCTATGTTTTGGTACAGATGATTTGAGTAACAAAATTAACAATCTTAATCCTACAACTATAAAAATTCACACCTAAGACTTGGATGTATTTTCCTTAAGCTCATACAGATCATTCAAGAACTGAACTTGCATCAGGACATAAAACAAGGTAAGATCACGACAAAAAGTCAGTGTAAGACATAGAACTTTCCTGACCAGGGTGCCTGGGTGGCTCACTCAGTGAAGCGTCTGCTTTCTGCTCAGGTCACAATCTCAGAGTCCTGGGATCGAGTCTGTGTCAAGCTCCCTGTTCAGCAGGGAGTCTGCTTCTCCATCATCCTCTGTCCCTGTCCTCCCCCTTCTTGTGCTCTCTCTCTCTCCCAAATAAATAAAATCTTTTTTAAAAAAGACATTAAAAAAAGAACTTTCTTGACCATAGCAACATTGTTAGAAATAAAAGTAACATGTGATTTTAACACATAATGCCTTATGTTTATAAAGTCAATAAAATCCACATATCACTCACAAATGAAAGAAATACCAAAGAAAGTTAGGAAATATGTACAGATGAATAACAAAAATACTATATATTAAACTTTGTGAGGCAGGTAAAGTAGTACATAGAAGACAATTTATGACCATAGGTGCTCATAGTAGAGAGAATTTTTTAAAGGCTGAAAAATAATAATTTAAGAATATAACTAAATGCTTATGCCATTAGACTAATTAAAGGAATGGTTTAATCTGCTTGCAAAAATACTAACAGGCTCACAGGTTTTGTATGAATTCCATCAATACATCAATGTAGGGATAATCCCAGACCTACACAAACCACTTAGGGAGTAAATACGAAGAAAAGCTTTTTAAAATTATTTGATGAGCCCCCTACAAGAGAATTTGAGTATCTACATCCTCCTCGTATTCATCTGAACAAGCATGTGGGTCTGACCTCACGTGCTTCCTCTGTGTGCACATGCCCCGATGAGAGACACGCCTGCTGGTGCAACTGTGTTCTCTCACGGTTCATGTGACCCCAGGCGTGCTATCTTATCTCCTCCTTTCCTGCCTGCTTTGAATTGATTGACTCATTCCATATCTTTTCCATTTTTGTAATTACAAAGTTACTTATCGACTTCCTTTTTTTTTCTCTTCTAGTAACAATTCCTGAAATGTTGACCTGTGTCCTAACACACTGAAGGCGGTCAGTCCTGAAGTTTTGATGGGAAGCTGGTGAGCCCGTTTTAGTAAGTTATATTTTTCTAAGAACTTATTAACTCATTGCAACAATTTGTGCAAAATGATATTATTTTATCATATGATTATATTAATTTATTTAATTTTATAATTATGTTTATTAAATAACAATTTGTTAATGAGATTGAATTAATTATTTATTGTTATAATTTAATGGTTACAACAATTATTTTATTGTTCATTCTGCAGTTTATATAGTTAAACATCCTTTTTATTCTTGATATTGGCAATCCTGAATTGGCTTTTGTAGACCAGGCTCTGTAGGGATTTGTCAATACTAATAGAGTTGTTACAGATCTGTTCTTGTCTTAGGCTCTCTGTTGCGTGTGGTTCCGATTTCACTAATGACCCTCTTATCTTGTTCTAAGTTCTTGAGTCGATGACTTGATGTTCGGCCTCCCTTCTTTTCTAATGCATCCGTGTAGCCCAGCAGCTGACCCCCATATGCCGCTGGTGGCCCCACGTTTGACAGGTGATGCTATCAGCACTATCCACTACAGCTCTGGGGCCCGCGCTGACCCACCATCCCTTCTGGATGCAGCGCTCCTTTGAAAGGCAGGTTGCCATGTGCCGTCACTCCCTCCCCCCAACCCCCCTCCACACCACTTGGATGCACTGCACTTCCTGGGGGCCTGGGGCTACCCCCCGCCCTCCTCTCCAGTTTCCCCTAAAGCCACACAGCCTGTGGCTACAGCTCGGCCCTTGGATCCCCTGCTGGGAGCATCTCCTGCGTGGTCCTTCGCACTCTCGCTTCCCTGCTGTCACTACCCCTGCCCCGTCTCAAGGAACCTTCTCTCTTCTCAGCCTCTGCCTCAAGGCTGGTCTGGTTCCCACGGGGTTTTCACCATCAGAAGGTTCCTGTTCCGCGATATGAGTCTTTGTCTAATTCCTTCGTTGAGCAGGTCTGCTCAGGGAGGAGGAAACCTTCTTTCACTCATTTCTATTTCCAGCACACACCACTTGACCGGTGTCCAACCAGTGTTTGTTGACTGACTAAATGCACGATTGCGAAGGCGAGAAAGTACAGGTGCAGAGAACATCCCAGAGCCAACTTCCCGGGATGGGGGACTGAGGGTCCTTGACCACGCCCTGATGCAGCCATGGAGCCCTTCCGAGCCCTCTTTTCCTGCCCTGTGACCAGGGAATAGTCGAATGTGACCTTGAGAGGGCGTTTGCCAACCACAGTGCACATGTAGAAGATCACCAGGATAGTCTCACCGGAACCAGAAGTGTGCTCACGCGGCCCCTGGGGTCTTCGGAGCCCCGTGCAGGGCGTTTCGGGGGCCTGTCTTTGAGCTGCAGGGGCTTCCAGACTCGTGTGCCCTGAGACGGCGGTGGAGGCGTGGACCCAGGAGCTGTGGTTTTGGGCCTGGGAGCCCTGGGGCACCCGTGGGGGGGAGGCCACCCGCCCATCTGGAGGGACTGGGAGGGGACCGTTTGGCATGGTACGCGGGGCGCCTCTGTGCTCTGACTTGGGTGTGTATTTCTCTATTTCTCCATTTTCTGCAGCAAAGGCCAAAGAGTTCCCACGAGAGTCTTTCTCAGCCGAGATGCCCCGCGGCCTCCCTCACTGCCTGACTCCAGCCCTGGGTCCTCACTTGGCTAACCGTGGTCACTTACTTTCGACCCTAAGTGAACTGGAATTCCCCTAGGAGAGGGTGGGCGGAGAGAGGCAGGGGAGCTGGGTGGGAGGGGAGGGGGGAGGGATCCTGAGGGGAACACGGGATCAAGCCCTGTGACCCCCCAGACCCTCTATCAGAGCTTCATCGCCACAGATAATGTTATGATCTCAGTATTTTCCTGCTAACATGATCTCCCTCACTATATTTCACACTGAAAACCTCAAAATACCTGAATTCTTTTCACTTATTTCAATTCTTCTCTGTTGTGTGTGATTACTCAGGAGCACATGTTCCAGGGTTTGCGGCTTTCGGGTCGTTTCCACGAGCGTTGTTACAGCTGCTGAGTTATACGGAGCCACTGGCCTCCGTCTGGGTCGGAGTCACGGGAATGAGGCTGTTTTCTGGCAAACGAGGCTGTGAGGTTTGCATCAGCGTAATTAAGGGGTAATGACAGCCTCTAGCCCGAGGGCCCGCGTTCACATCTGGGGCGGCCCCCAGCTCACCCCTCCACGCTCCTCCACGCCGTCCCTTCTGGAATATACGAGGGGGAGCGATAATGCAGTTGGCCCTTCAGCGAACAAGGACCAAACGCCCATCGTGCACCTCATTCTTCATAACAACGGCCAAGTGCTGGGCTTCCCCCTTGCCTGTAAAGTCCCATAACACACGACAGCTTCAGGCTGAGTGTGTCTGTGTTACTAAGGCTTTGGATCTGCCGGATCTTAAACATCTGTCATGGACACAGCAAGTGTGAATTGTCAGTATACTGAGTTTTAAAAAAATCACTTTACAGACATATATTATTTTACAATGACTGAAATTCCTTTTCTACCATGAATTCGTTGTCATTATTTAATGAGCAGAAGGAGTTCTACCATCCAACTCTTCAAGGCATGACCAGCTCACCATCTGAAGTGAGGGTTTCAGCTCAGGTGAGTATGTTAAGACACTCGGAAACCAGCCTCACACCCACCGACCGCGGCCTCCACACGCTGCGTCACGACTCTGACATGTTTAACAACAGAACCGAAGAGAAATCACACTTTCTCAACAGCCAGCACAGGTTCTCGAAACTTCCAAATGTGTGGGTCATTTTCTAGTCACCGTCACAGCCAAGGTTGAAGGAACTCCCTGGTTTACAGACGAGGAGTCTGAGAAACCCAGAAATGCCGTCCAGAGAAAGGTCACTGACTTGGCAACCCCTGGCACGTCCGGTCCTGGAGCATGTTGAGATCCTGCTGCCCCAGGACTGCGGAGACGTCTGGGCGCCCCCCTTTCTGCTAGCTCCTGATCTAGAAGCTGAGGAGCCGGGGGATGGCCGTTCCTGTTGAGTGAGGACAAGGAGATACTGGGGGACTTCGGGGGAAGGAGGAGGGCGGTGACGCAGGCAGACCATCTTGAGCCCCACAAGACTGCGTGTCCCCTGGCATGTGTGGCCCTGGAGGCCCTGGTGGGTCTGGAACCTGGGCTTTTCCAGGCCCCCAGGTGAGGCAGGTGTAGCCTCAAGACCCAGGACCCATTATCCTCTCTGGAGACTCTGCCATTCTGTGGCGTCTCCTCTCTGAGGACTGGCACTGGGTCCGTCCTGTGGTGCCTGTGACTTTGGCCTTGGCGGGGGGGAGGCTCTGTAAGACCAGAAGTAAACCCAGCAGCTCTGACTGACCACTAGGTATTTTGTTCCTGTGTGGGAACGTGGGCCCAAAGTCTGGGAGGTCTCCCGTCCCCAAGGGAAGGTACGTCCTCTGGGAAGTTGCACAGCAGGGAGCGAAGGGGGCCTGCACTTGGCCGTCAATGGGCAGGTCCAACACAAACCCAGTCTCTTTCCATGAGAGACCCTGTTGGCCACCTCACCCAGAGGCTTCTGACAGCAGGTGGGGAAGAGCTACGCCTTGAGCCACGTCCACTCTAAGCGCAAGTAAGAGCAGGCTGTTTCACACGGAGGAAGCTCTAGGACCAAAATTTAAAGATGAGAAAGACTGTGCAAGCATTGTTTGGGATTGTGGCACCAACCAGAGTGGGAAGGTTGGGAAGTGGAGAATTTGGGGAAGGAAGGAAGAAATGGGCAGAGGAAGTACATGGTCAGACGTGGAGGCAGCAGCCCCACGGAGTGACAGGGAAGGGGACAGCCAGGGCACTGAGGACGCGGGTGGGGAGAAGCTTTCCCAGCACAAGTGAAAGTTCAGGTCAGGCAGAACATCCAGAAAGAAAATGAAGGAGGGAATCAGGAAAGGGTCAAGCACAGATCACGAAGAAACAGGGACATGCGGTTTGCACCATAGGCACAGACAAGGCAGGGACAGCCTGCGGTCACGGTCCCCTCTGGGGAGAAGTCACAACGCCAGCCTTGCCAGTTTTACCTGCAGAGAAACTACTTCCCAAGTGACATGGCCTGGGACCTAGAGCCCTGGTTCCCAGGTCCCCTCCCACCTGGGGTTCCCACCGGTGTCCTGCACACCCTTCTTCCCGTCCGGGACTTCCCCAGCTCATCAGGGCCAGCAGCAACTGGGGTCCCTTCACCAGCAGCAGACACAAGCCAAGGAGGACTCTGAAGTCACCCGACGGGGGAGACACGCTGAACGGACCCCAGCACCAATTTCAAATACGGGAATCTGAGGGCAACCTTTGACACCTACAGAAAAAGTCGTTTAAGGTAAATAGAAAGACGTCCGTGAGTCTACAATGCACTGGACAGGGGCCATTTGAAAAGTGACTGTTCACTTCAAGGGCCAGCTTTTAGGGACTTTCCAGATCTTTCAGCTGAAGTAGTGACAGTGTCCACATGTTTCCAGAGCGTGACCCCTGGGCTCCTGTCAGGGTCAACATGCCCGGAGCGCTTGCGGGACGGGGCTGCTGTAGACAACGGCGGGAGACGCCGCTTGCCGCGGCGCGGGTCTGAGCCCGGAGCCTACAGACCGGCTTGAAGGCTTTGGTTAAAAGGAAAACCTCTGGTGCCACCTGCTGCGTTCACGGGGCGGCTCGTTACGGCTCCTGCTTCAGAGACAGACGAAGGCTCAGAAACTGTCATTGACCGTGAAATGGAGCGCAGCTCACGTGTGTGCCTATAACTCCCAGTCCACACACATACGCGGCTGTTTCTCACCCTCACCTGGAGGGCAAACAGGAAACTCAGTAATGCAGAGCCCAGGGGGCAATCAGGCCTTCGTAAGCAGGGAGACTTCATCCAGAAGTGTTCTCGGGGCGGGGAGAAGGGCCCAGCTGAGGGAGAGGGACCCGGACATGAGGGGAGGGGGGCCTGGCCATGGCGCAGAAGAGCTGACTGTGAGCATTTCCAACCGGGGCACAGGAGGGCTCTTCCTTCCTGCGGAGGAGTCAGCGGGTGCAAACGGGCAAGAAAGAGCCGGTGGTGGTTGAGCCTCACGGGCTGCAGGTCGGGTTTGAAAGAAATGTCTATGCCGGCAGCAGGGCCGGGGAAAGGACCCTTGTGTCAGAGCAGCCCCACAGACCCATAGTAACGATGACCGAGCTCCTGGAATCGTCAGCACGTGTCGTGAAGCAGAACAGGCCCATCACTCACGCAGGCTCCCCCTTAATTCGTCACAGAAGGAGCGATTTCAGGAAGTTGCGTCCCGTTGTCTGTCGAGCTCCCGGGGCAATCCCCGCATTGGCCTTCCGTGGGGACCTCACTGCGCCCCGGGCGTTCAAACCTCAGTGGCCTCCGGTGAGTCCACGCCATGGGGCACCCTGATGGCCCCCCCTAAACCCTGAGATCACTCTTTCGCTCCCAAGCATGCAAGTGTCTACAGTGTCCCCAGGGAAGGTTCCAGAAGCAGAGGCTCAGCCCACCCGCCTCGGCTGCGTCTTCCGAGCCCAACTCTATCAAAAACAGTCATTTTTCAGGGAACTGGTTTCCTGGACTCCTTCACGCACCTCTTTCCTCCTCGGCCGGAGCAGGTCCGCCCTGAGATGACGACCCTCTTCCTGAGGCAAGGAGGGAAACCACAGGGAGAAGTTCAGGCGCCAAAGGGTGTCTTGTGGAGACGCAGAGGAAACCACACAACGATTTCACATGCATCCCCTTATGTCTGCAGTTGGCACCTGGCTGGGGAGGGGTGAGGAAGGACAGGAGCCGGGGGCCTGGTGGCGGCAGACGCAGCTCAGAATGTGGTCAAGGGCTGAAACCGGTCACGGCAGGAGACAGAAGCTAGAGCAGAGGCAGCTGCATCCAACCTGAGTAATGGAGGCGCACATGATTCATTTTTTTAAAGATTTTTATTTATTTATTTGTGAGAGAGAGAATGCAGGGGGAGGAGCGAGGGAGAGGGAGGAGCAGAGGGAGAGGGAGAAGCAGGCTCCCTGCTGAGCACAGAGCCCGAGGACGTGGGACTCGATCCCAGGACTCCCAGGATCACGACCTGAGCCGATGCTTAACCAACCGGCTGAGCCACCCAGGCATCCCCAGATGCACACTTTAAAGTAGGAAAATTATCTCAGTTTACCCAAATAAATGGGCCCAAGTCCACTGGACTTAATTTGTGAACTATTGGCCTAAAAGACTAAAATTTTATTTCATGCATTCTATCTTTATTGAGCTGCAAAAGATAAGCCTCTCACACAAGTTCAGGAAAGTCAGAGACTGTAGTGCAAACGGCGTCACCGCTGGAAACGTCTCTGCCGACCGTGGCTCCCCCTGCCCTTGCACCCAGCCTGGCAGAGGCCATCCCCGATTTGGGGCATCGTTTCTAGTCAACACTGCAGAAGTGAGGCTGTGGGCCATGAGTGTGTCCAGGGCCTGTGAGGGCTGCACACAGCGGGGCCCCGAGGCCCCAGCACCGTCAGCTCTCCAAGGAGGGGCCGCCTCCACCAGCCGCAGCGACCGCAGAGGGACTGCACTGCCAGGCCACTAACAGCACGAGCCCTTCCATGCTAGACAGCTCGGTCGCAACCGAGGACGTGCGAAGTCCATCCCGAGGAGAGAGCTCTGTGCACACGGAGACAATTTGGGTCCAAACATAGAAACCGCAGGCCCCTGCTGCCGTGACTCTGGTTTACAAATTTTCCACATGGAGTGTCCACACGGGCCGGGATTGCCCTGTTCCGTCAGCCTGCGGGGGATGGTCCGCACCGCCCTGGGCTTCCCTCTGTGCCCCTCACTTACTACGGACATTCCCCTCGGAGAGCACGAAGCCCCCGGTCCGTGACTCGGTCCCCAGGCAGACCAGGTGAACCTGTCAGGGTTACTGGCCCTGCCCATGCGCTAGCTGGTGTCACCGTGAGCCCCAGGGGGACCCAGGCTCCGGAAACCTGCTGCGCTCCATCACAAAGTGCCCCTTCTCCTGTGGTGTGGACAGAAAAGCTCTGCACACCCCCAGCCCCCGTGTAGAACAGGCAATTTCACGTCCGTGTCACCAGAACTGACCCCCAAACCTGCCCATTTGCCTTCATCTGGATTAAATTTATTCCAGCCCTGCCCAGCCAGGTCTCACATGGACTCTGACTCTGTGGTTGACGCTGGGAAACAGACTGTGTTAAGGGGCTTAAGGGCCTGGGGGCCCCGGGAGGCAGCCTGGGAGCTTGGGGGTCCCAGCCACAGGCCCTGCGGAGCGGCCTTGGAGCCGCCCCCGGCAGCGGTGGAGCAGCTTGGACAGAGGGCACAGCTGGGGCACCTTACAGTTCTGCCTGCCACCTTCCCGGGTCCGGCACGGCTGGAGTTTACTTTTACATGAGTTTGTACAAAAGTGCGTGTAAATATGTCATTTCCAAACCCGATCCTGGGAAAGAGGCAGAGACGTGCGTCTGTACCCGCCGTGACTGGATCCGGTGGACCGGTCAGGTTTCATTTCCAGAGGCTCTGGTTTCCAAGTCCTGGTTCCCTTGTCATCGGCAATCAAAACCTACTTGGCATGCCTGTTATTTTAGGCAAGTTACCAAAAATGTGTGGATAGGAATCCATGTTGTTTCAAAGGAGAAACGGGCAAGCAGCTCAGTGTGCTCCCCTCCCCACCAACATCTTTTCTTTGAACTTCGCACGAATTGGCTGTCTCTTCTCCCTCAAGGACACAGTCCCAGGTCTCTTCCTTGTTTGACCCTCCAGTGACCGCACGGTCCCAGTCCCCTGGCCAGCTCGTGGCAGACAGGGACGGCACCCACGTGCTCCCTTCCCGGGCCAGCATCTAATCCCAAAACCGTGGAAGGAACCACTAAATAAATGTTAAATATGTGAATAGACATTTAAAATAAAATGAATTTAACTTGTATTTAACTTGTATTTCTGATAGCAAATTCCCGGGGGCCAGTGGGTGGGGCCTCCCCCAGATCATGCACAGTGTCGGCACCAGCTGGGGAGCACACTGGAGCCCGGCTCTGTACAGCCTCCCCAAGAGCCTCAGGCCCCAACGGCAAAGGGCTCGGTCCTGCAGGCCCACGCTCCGGCAGCGACAGGGGCCAGCCCAGCGTCTAGGTTGCCACATGAGCTCCCCACCCACCAGCCCTGACCCTGGGGCCTGTGGATCCCCCGACTCCCAGCTCGGTGGGGATAGTTGGCCCGCACACCCACGGAAGTCAGAGAGACACTTTGCTTACTTCAGTAACGGAGTGAGAAAACCACAGCCCCAGGTGGCATCCGTCCCTCGGGGAAAGGCTCCGAGTCGGTGAACAGGGCTTTCATACCCGACCTGACTCACGTCCACCTCCCCCGAAAATGTGAGTCCGACCTGGTCGGAGAGCCACTTTCTGACCAGCACCAGGGAGGCCTCTGTCCCCTGGGTCTTCTCCAGCCCCCGAAGGAAGACGGAGCCCCGTGCCCTTCCCCCAGGGGAAGGTGACCTTGCCAGAAACAATCCATTCTTTACTTTTGCCATAACGCCTTGTCCCACCCTCCTTCCCATTGAAACCTTCCATTTGGTACAAGTCCTCCGAGCTCTCCTCTGCCTTCTAGACGGGGTGCTGCCTGATTCACGAAGTCCTGCTTTACCCCAGCAGGCAGATGGAAGACACGTCCCGAGGGCAGGTATGGGGAAAGGCAGGGAGCTCCCAGCCCTCGAGTGCCCTGTGCTCACCAGCCCAGATGCTCTCCACACCCGGTCCCTGGTTGGGGTTTCACACAGGGTCTCTTCATCGGCGAGATTGATTAAATTATTGGGTCTCGATTTAACCTCCAAGCCCTTCCCCTGCCCTGAGGTCAGGAGGGTGGGACTGAATTGGTTCTAACCCTCAAATCTCAAGACTGGTCTCCCGGGCACCCATCCCCACCCCCAGATGAGTTTCCAGTCACGTCACTAACAAAGACACGTTTAACTCTCTTATCACTTAGGAAATTGCAATAGTTTTAGGAATTTTGTGTCAGAAACTAGACAAAGACCAAATATGTATTTTTTATGATGTAAATCATAATATCACAGTATTAAACCAAGTTCTTTGCAGTTATAAACCTAATTATAATTGAAAATTTTTGACCACTACATATATATATTTTTCAATACATCATGTTTTTAAAATATATTTACATATTTATAATATATTAACATATGCATAAATGTTACAAATAGGATTTTGCCGAGAGAAAAAGAACACAAGTATTTATACATAATGTGCACCTTTCACTGTAAGTATTTGAGACAAGCGTGCACACTCACGCAGTGCGTTCCAGAGCCAAGCTGGTGGGGAGCGCCAGCGCCCGGGCCCTTCTCCCCGAGGGCACACGCCCCTGCACCGGGTGGGCTCTGTGCTGATTCTGGCCAACGGACGAACGGTCAGCAGAAATGACCATGTTCAGGCCCGCCTCTCCCCGTTGCCCAGCGGCAGCTCGGGCTCTCTCCCCACCTGCTGGCTGAATGTGGAAGCCCTAGAAGACAGGGAGCCACTAGGAGCCAGGAGCCCAAGGACAGGTTCTCCTGTCACTGGTGCTCCCACTGGGGTCAGGCCCCCAAAGGAGGGGTGTTTGTAAGAGCAGCTACTGGGACCCACTGGGCTGATGCCGTCAGACACCCACTGCGATGGAGGGAGTGGGATGAATCTGCAGTTAACCCCGTGATTAAGAACAGCTGGGGAGGGTCAAGAGCCTCTCTCGGCCCCGGGGAAGCTCCCTGGCCGTGGCAGGAGGCTTCTCACCGTGAATGTGGACGAGGTCATTGATCCCGACTGGGTCAGATCCCGATAAAATTGCACATTCTACTCAGAAATTCAAAACACGAGGATGCTTCTACTCCTGCAACAGATCCGAGCACCCCCCTGCCTGTGAGGTGCGGGGGATGACTCTGTCCGAAGCGTCCGGCGGGCGTGGCGTTCTGCTGCTGCTTCGTCAGCCACCTCCGGGCCGCCGGCCACAAAAAGTTAAGTTTGAAAGAAGTGGAACTCTCCAGTTCGCCCAACAATTTACCAAATCCAAACACCAGATAGAAACACCGAAACACAGCTCAGATGTAAGTTTTTGGGAGTGTTTTTCTCTATACGAAAAATGCAGGGGGGCACCTGGGTGGCTCAGTGGGTTAAGCCTCTGTCTTCAGCTCAGGTCATGATCTCAGGGTCCTGGGATCAAGTCCCTCATCGGGCTCTCTGCTCGGCGGGGAGCCTGCTTCCTCCTCTCTCTCTCTCTGCCTGCTTGTGATCTCTGTCAAATAAATAGATAAAAATCTTTTTTTAAAAAATGCAGTTAAGTAGACTAAGAAACCCTACGTTTCTTCCTACAGATTTGCTAACTAGAACTGTGGTTTTCTTTTCAAATATAGATTTGGCAAAAAGAATTTTTTCAAAAGGCCCTCTGAGCTGACCAGGGGGCCAGGGTGCTCAGCAGATAGGGGGTCAGCGATGAGCTAATAGATGTTCTTACTCAAAGCGCCAGTCCACCCGAGTCCCAGGGGAAGACTCCAGAAACCACAGGTGGTGCTCGTTTTGCTGATCAGGTGGGTCCAGGCCAGGGTAATTCACATTTCCTGGCAACAGTCGCCTACATCAATGAGGTAATATTTTCAAAATGACTCTGAAATGCATCTTTAATGGATTAAGTACAACACACCTGCAGATGATCAGAGTAACACGTCCCTTCAGGTACAATCTCGGGCTTTCAGAAACCACGGGGTTGTTACGGCAAATCACCGCCAAGGTCGCTCTTTTTTCCCCAAATACAGGCTTTGTGCCAAGCACATCTGTCTTGGCAGAAAGAAAATCTTTCTTTCCCAACCTCTGTGCCGCTCGGCTACAATACCCTTTAAGTTTATAGTTCAGGGCAAACCTCTTCACCGTTTTCCCGGAGGCTTCACGCTTCCACAGATGCATCCAGAGAACAGACTGGAAGAGCCACGCGGATTCTCCAGTAAATATTTACGGGACATCACTCCAGGTGCTGCGGGGAGGACACAGAAATAACGGCAAGCCATTAAAATGACGGTATTTTTTGTAGAATTTTATTTTTTGTGTGATCTGATTCCTCCCTTCATGGAATTTATTGTCTGATTAGATGGATGATAAAACAGCATTTTAAGAGACATTTAAAACCACAATAAGACATATCAACGCTCGTTAAGTCAGGTCAATATGCCAGACTCAGGGTAAGACAGATGCTGTCTTCCCTTTTCTCTGATTTTTCCAGCAACGCTGTGGGGGGATCAGCCTCCCATTTTTCCATGAAAACTCAGGGCCAGAGAGGTTGAGTATTTTACCAAAGTTCAAAAAAGCGGACAGAGCCAAGATATAGAGTTAGATTAAGAATGAATGAAATTTCATTCCAATTCAAGAACAGGATTTTAAAAAAACAAACAAACAAACAAAAAAAAGCACAGAGCAGCTGGACAGCCGGGGTCCTGAAAGCCAGGTTGGCCTGAAGGAGGACAGGCGATGCGAGAGATCAGGGTTAGGGGGTCAGGGAGGGCCCAGGCCTCTGAGAGCCCACGGGGATCTCCCGGGACAGCCAGTGGACTCGGGGGCAGGAGGGGGGATTCGGGCTGGCTTGGCCCGGCCTCCGGATAGGCCCCAGGACCCGTTCCCAAGGGAATGGCGGGTGTACCCAGTCTCCCTGCCTCTGGGCGTTCCCGAGTCTGCATCTTTACCGAAGCCGAGGAGACCACAGAGCCCTGTCCCCAGAGCAGCTGGACAGCGAGGCCCCTCACAGAGACCCGAGCTCCGATGTGGTGATCACATGGACAGCGCCGGTGACCGCTGCAGGAATGCCGCCCGAGGGCCCAAGGGCTGACTGAGGTCCCAGCCCTGTGTTGAGCTGGTCGGGCGTTTCCTCCTTAATCTGCCGCACCCGCAGACGGTAAGGTCACGTTCATCACTGTCTGCCTCAGGGTAGGAGGAAACACGGGGCTCCTCTGTCACCACCGAGGAGATTGTCCATGGGGAACAATGACCCGGATGCCAGGGCTGTAGGCAGGCTTGGCTGGACCTCTGACCCACGGCCGCGTGAAGGAGCATCTGGGCTTGGGACTGGTGACACAGCCCTGGGCATGGACTCCGAGGACATACAGACTTCCGGGGACCGGTCTCAGGACACAGTTCCCTGCACCGAGTCCCTTTCCTGTTGTGGGGTCCCTTCTGCCCCGAGCCTCCACTCAGATTTATCTGGGAGACTTAAGTATTCAAAATATTCCGTTTATTGGGGAGAAGCAATGCAATCAATACCAGTTGTACTCAGAAATCTGGGAAGGGATTTTCTGGAATGGATTCTAAAATGTTTGCCACCTGGCGGGGGGTGGGGTGGGCGTTGTCAGACATGCCAACGAAGCAGGGGTCGCTTAGAGAGCTGTGATTATCCAGATTCACACCACGCGCTGGAGCCCTCAGGCTACTTCACGTGCAGCCGCTCGTACAGGGACTTGACACATCAAACTTCAGGCTCTGTTTTCTCTTCCAGGAGTCACGGAACAGAAACGGCTCTTCCGAGGCCGGGATGGAGCCCCCACCCTTGGCTGCCTTGGGAACGGGCGAGAGAGGAAACGGCGATGCTGGCCAGTACAGGCCCTCCCTGATGGATGGAAGGCTTCCCTCAGTGACGGGGGCGGGAGCTAGCCTCTGGGACCATCGCTCCCTGGGCTACGATCTGGTCGGTGGGGCCGGCTCTCCTGCAGCAGCCCGAGGCCCCTCCCCCTCCTCTCTTCAGTCCCGCTCCCCGTGAAGAACCAGGAGTTCGGGGTTCACAGGAATAGCAAACAGTCTGCCCACCCCGTCCTGTCCCAGGAGGCACCACACCACTGTCGGGAGGCGCCCAAGGTCTCCATGCCACTGGGTTCGCACACGAGCAGACTGAGAAGCGCAGGACACGCCATGGGCGTCGAGGGGACCCCCGGACCTCCTCCAGGCCTGATGTCCTGGGTTTCTCCAGGTGGCTGTTTGGTGGGATTTCCTTCCGACATGCGGTTTGTTAAAGGGATTTCTCTCAGAACGACAACAGGACAGGTGAAGGGAGGAGATGCTGGCCAAAGATGCACTGGAGTGTCCTCGGGACAGAGGAGGCATCCACACACACCAGGGGACCGTGGAGGCGGCAGGCCTCTGCGTTAGGGCTGTGACGCTCATGCTCAGAGCAGTCCCAAAGGGGATTGGAGGTGCTTCCCCGGGGGGACCCATGCGGCCTCCGTGCCAAGTGCCCCAGGGCCGCTCCTGCTCGGGATCCATGGAGGGACCACAGCAGCGGCGCCCTGCTGGCCAGGCAGGGAGGGGGCTGACGCCCCTGGTGAGAGCCTCTGGGAGAGCGAGCTGACCCCTGCCGCTGCTCCCAGGGAGACTTCCAGTACTCCCCACAGTCCCCTTAACATCGGCCTGGCCACACCCTCTACTTAGGGCGATCAGAGACTTTCAAAGATACTATTTTTTGTGATTTCCTTGAGTTCCGCCGGTTTCTACACGAGAAGAAAGTCTGTAACGGAGAGCTCACCAGCACCGGACAACGCTTTGTGTGTCCAAGCCCAGTATCCAAGCAAAGCTGCTGGGCAGCTGGGGGGGTGGGCTGGGAGCACTCAAACCCTCGTGAGCCTAGCGGAGCTGCCCGCAGCCTGGCTCCTGGCCTCAGGGACCCCGCGATGGCTCACATGTTCTCTTCCATCTCGTGGCTAGAGGTTCTCCTGCTCTCAAGTGAAGTCCTGCCCCAGAGCCTCACCTCCTCCCCAGCCAGCATCCACCTTGTCATGGGCAGGGCTGGGGGGCAATGTCGTCCGGGGAGTAAGTGCTCAGTCAGGAGACACGTGACCGTGAGCAAGGACGTGGACGTGTCTGAGTTTCCTGGGGGTGGGCAGGTGGCACGCACACCAGTTCTGGCATCCCTGTGGAGCTGCCTGAATCGGGTTCAAGCCCCCGGCCGTGTTGACCTCCTTCTCCGACTTCACTGCACACCTACTGGGACTTCCTGCTCCCAGGTCCAAGACCGTACCGTTGTTTTCCTTTATCACTCGATTTGAGGTAAGAGGAATGTGGACACATCACACGTAGAATGTTTTCCATATTTAGGAATTATGGGAAAGGAAACAGTCACTCTCCAAAGGGCTCAGGGTTTGCCTGGAATTGTGCAAACCATGGCTTGCATGACTTGCTGTAAGTCTTTAAAGTTTCCTTATTTTCCTTCAAAGTTGGCTTTTGTAGAAATACACAGAAAATGCTAGATGGCAGTACACGTAAAACATTGACGCCAAAATGGTTTTGAGGTAATTGCTGTTTAACTGTGTGCATAGCAAGTCAAATGCAGAATTCCTGTGGGTCCACTGGTGGCCGGATCCTAGCAGGACCGCAAGACTCACACGCGTCCACATCTCAGTGGCCCCTTCCTGGGTGCTACCATCCCACACAGGGGTAGGTTACCTTAGATGCATAGGATCTCACAGATTTCCTGAAGGCTAAGAGAAGGTCACCAGGCCGGCCCTACTTCAGTATGACCATGTCTTTACAAGAAGGGGGCACGCGGACACTGACTCTCCGTGGGAATTCTCCAAGACCCACTGCCCTGCCCCAGGCAGGACACGGGTCCCCTCTCCCAGGCTGGGTGGTGGCTCAAAGGTTTTGTTAAAATCTACCTGCCTGAACACCTTCCTGGCCTGCATGGTAAATACTTAATATGTATTTGTCCTTAATTCAGTCCCCTTGGCTTGTATCAAAATATCCTTAGCACAGGAACGATACAGTAACAATACAGTAGTGATGCTGAAAACAGTAGCTCTGTGTTCTCTATATATGCATTTAGTCTTCTGTGCATGCCCTCCCCAGCCTGTATTTGCCTAAACCATCCCAAAGGCCCCGAGAGGAGGTGGCGGTAGGGGACGAGTGTTTGGTGAGTGCGACAACCCCGTGCCACCAGGAGAAGCGTCTGGAACTTACAGACGGTCTTTTGAGGACTAGGAACAGGCTAGCCTCCTACATAATGAATAAAGACCACAAGTTATTCCTAAAAACAGAGATGTTCTCAACAAAGAGTCTTAAACAAGGGGGGAAAAGAAGCTAAGCCTTATGTGCTACGATGGAAAAGGATTATTTTCTCTTGAAACTGCCGTTTGGGTCGTTACATACACTGCAGTTCGTGTGGAAACCCCACATTTCTGCCTGTCATCGTTTCTCAGTGTAGTTCTTGTGACAACGACAACCAAACCAAATTCTCTTTTTTAAAGCTGAGTCTTGGGACAATTCCAATATATATCACATCTCCGGTCATTCATCGCCTCACCTGTCACTGCTGTGACACGGTGGATGTCTGGCGTCTGGAAGACACCAAGGCTGGGACCGGCTGCCCCAGAGCACCTGATTCACACACAACCGCCCATCTCTCTCGTCCGGTGGGACCGAAGATAAGCCCTTGTGTCCTGGGGTCTTTCCTGTCTGACCCCACGTGGTCACGACTCAGCCATTTGTCACGGAGGACACCTCGAACTCACACTCTGTCCTCCGTGGTCTCCTCTGCACTCCCTGTGCTGCTTCAGACCCACCAGATCAAATTCGATTTCTTACCCTCCTTCTGCTTTATTTCACGTGAGAAGATCTTCTGAGGGTCTAGAGAAAAACACTGGCATCCCCAGAAAGCAAACCGTTCTTCAAAATGCAAACGTAAACACGACCTTAGGAAGAAGAGCGCCCATTTGCTATAAAACGTGGAGAAGAAACGCGTGGGACCCAGTAGTGAAGACAGGGCCATCCTGAGACTGGCCGCACACGGGCCCCCGTCCCCTCCTGCCCTTCCCTTCTCTTGTTTGCTTGACACCAACACCCAGCAGCCAAATCGGGGCCTCTCCTGAAAGGAAGTCAGTGTGTCCAGAGTCTCCTTCCTCACCCCAGTCCCGCACGGACCCCGTCGTCAGTGGGCAAGGAGGCGGGCGGCTGAGCGGCCAACATCTTAGACGCGAACCCACACGGTCTGTGGGAGCGACAACTGGTGAGTCGGACTCACTACCGTGAGAAACGTCTTCAAGCAATGAGAAGACAAGCCAGTGGCTTCTCCTACAGACGTTTTTAATAACAAGGGGCTTTATCCAAAGTACACAAGAGGCTTAAAACAAGTCTAAGAAAACAAACAACCCAATTTAAAAATGGGCAAAAGCTCTGAACACAAGCCTCGCCAGAGAAGCTACAAGGCTGGCAAAGAAGCCATGAAGAGACGCATGCGTCCCATGCCCTCGGGGACACGTGGATTAAAACCACAGGCGACACCACCGCTTGGCCATGAGGAAGGCCGAGGTCTGGGACCCTGACGCCAGGCGCTGGCGAGGACATGGGCCACAGGGACGCTTTCTCCTCGCCCGTGCGGAGGCGGAAGCCCGCTGGGCAGTTTCCGACAGAACCAAATGTCCTCTCACCGGCGACCCAGCCGTCACACCCCTTGATGTCCAGCGAAGGGGCCGAGATCTCACGTCCCCACTCAAGCCTGCACACGGGTGTTTTGGCAACTTTGTTCACGGCTGCCCAAAGCTGGGCGCAGGCATGACCTCCCTGGCAGGGGACGGATACACACACCGTGGTCCTTCCAGACCGCAACCGTCGTCCTGCACTAAGGCAAATGAGCTCCAGGCCAGGAGAAGGCCCAGAGGAAGCTTCAGGGCACATCGCTGCGTGGGAGAAGGTCACAGCCGTGATGATTCCTGCGGAAGCAGCAGACCTTCCTACAGACAGTGGAGGACCGTGGCTGCTGCGAGCCGGGCGCTGCGTGTTGGCGCACAGGCGACAGGTGCCGAGCACACGCAGACAGTAAGTCAAGGGCGGGAGGCAGACGTTCCAGAGCAGAGCCCATGTCTGACGCCCACGGGTCTGGGGCCCAGCTGGGGCCCTTGTCTCCGTGCTGAGCTGCGGTGTGCGGCTCCCGACGCCGTGCCCGATGGAGCGGGAGATTCGGGGCGGTGGGAGGGTCCCACGACCAGGCGGGCTCTCCCCGCACACAGGCTTCTCCTCCGTGTCTCAGGAGCTGCTCTGGCCCTCAGCCCAGACGTGGAGCCAGCACCGAGCGGCTCCCCGCAGCCCCCCTTCAATTACCATCACAACAGCCTCCCGAAACTGAACTCGGAGGGCCGGGCCGGCCTCTGACCCACACGTGTCAGCACCTCACACGCTGGTGACAGGTAATGAGCTCCCCGTGCCCCTCAACCCCAGGCCGGCCTCTGACCCACACGTGTCAGCACCTCACACGCTGGTGACAGGTAATGAGCTCCCCGTGCCCCTCAACCCCAGGCCGGCCTCTGACCCACACGTGTCAGCACCTCACACGCTGGTGACAGGTAATGAGCTCCCCGTGCCCCTCAACCCCAGGCCGGCCTCTGACCCACACGTGTCAGCACCTCACACGCTGGTGACAGGTAATGAGCTCCCCGTGCCCCTCAACCCCAGGCCGGCCTCTGACCCACACGTGTCAGCACCTCACACGCTGGTGACAGGTAATGAGCTCCCCGTGCCCCTCAACCCCAGGCCGGCCCGTTCTTACCACAGCAGCCTCACTGTTGCCTCTGTTTTCCATCACCTTTATTTAAGTCTAATCTTCAAAAAGTGTCCCAGAAACGAGCAAATACATTATAATGAAGTATGTTTATGAACTCACAGGGTCCAGGGCCTGGGCACGCATGCACATGGCAGGGGCCGGGGGTTCCGAGTGCGATGGAAGGGGACCCGCTGCTGGTTTTCCTGTGTGTGCGCGCGCCGTTAGTCGGCTCCTGGAGAAGGAAAAATTAACTTTACAACATCATTTGGACATGGCTGGCTCAGCTCGGATGGAGACAGGAAATCGGGCTCTCCCTGGCCCGTTGCCGCAGATCAGGGAGTGCGTCAGCCGGGAGCAGAGAGCGCGCCTTCTGCAGTGACCACACTTCCCCTTGGTCAGGCCACGTCTCTGGGGCACTTGACACGCGCCCTTGCGTCCTCTGCAGGTGTCAGAGAAAAGACACGCTCCCTCCCCTGAGAAGAACAGTTTTGCAGCACTGAGGAGAGGTAGGGGCTCCACATTCCGGCATTTCTGTCTCCCAGCTTGGGGGACGGGGGCTGCCGAGTAAACGGCTGCTCCGGTGAGCTCTTCCCTCGTGCGTCCTTCTCTCCGCTGGGCCCCTGGCTAAGCTGACACCTGCGGGTGTCCCGGCTGTGCGTGTGACTCTCGTGACCTGATCCACACCATGTCCGTCATCACCAGCCTGCCAGGACCGCTTAATGTACGCACGCTTTGGGGAAACCCACTGCGTCTCGTATGTCCAGGCCCTTACTGCGGCCTAAGTGAGCATGGCAGGAGTTCATACACTTTTTTCTCAAGGGGAAACAAATTCAGAAAAACCCAACGATTTGGCTGACACTGTCTCTCTAACAAGTCCTGAGAGCGAGACGTCAAAACCAACCCGCCCTCCCCCAGAGACACCCTCCGTCCAGGTCTCCCTTCCCGTAAGACCCTACTCCAGAGCTGTGGGAATTCTCCGAGCGTCTCCGGGAAGCAGCCTTTCAAACCTGCTCTTGTGCAGGACACTGTGGTGCTCACGCCAGAGACAAGCGCAGCACGGCCAGTGCAGGTCGGAGCCCGGCAGGACTCAGCGCGCGTCTTCACCCAGGGTCCGCGGTTAGACGTGTAAATCAGTCTCAAAAAATACCTCGTTTTCATGAGCACATTTTTACAGTTGCTGCGTGCTCGTGTGTGGAATTCCGCAGCAACGGTGCCCAGCAGTTTTCCGGGACCGAAGTGTGTATTTTAAGTTGCTGTCAAGGAGATGTCACCTCTCGGGCAGGGCGGGGCGTGGGAGACCCGGGAGCTCCGGAAGGCTCTCCCGGATCACGGACACAGAATCCGGACGGTCCGTATCTGTGTGCCTGCCCTCTGTGGTCCTCAGGGTCTCCATGATTCTGCCCGGTCGAGATCTCAGGGGGCACGAACCCCCACAGCCTGCCACACACACCCCGACGGCCGCAGGAAGACGTGCTCCTTTCCTCACACGGCCCGAGAGCAGACGACCAGCGACAAGAAGCAAGGAAGTGGGGATCCGGGCTGAGGCTCCTGCTGAGAAAAGACAAATCCCACGTGTCCACTAAATATATTTCAAAACCGTGAGTCTTTATAATATTATACACATTACGTTTTCAGAGATCCTTGGATAAACGTTTACGTGGCCAATGTAAATCGTCTGAATTTACTAATTTTCTAACATGGCCGTTTTTACAATCAAACGCATTTAACTTCACTCAGCATTGACTGAACCTAAGTTGGACCGACAGCTCCGCTCCAACCTTTCTGACATAACTCCTCGCAGGGCGGACGTAAAGAGCCGGTCTTAGTCACTGTCACGGGTAACACGAGTTCGTTAAGCAAACGAAGCAAACCACAAAATCTATGTAAAATCAATAAGTAAAACTGAAAATGAGTAACTGCTTTGAACTGATTTATTGTTACTGGTTGTCACCCTTTCCGCCAGGACGCACGCGACAGCAGCAGCCGCGCCCGTTGGCGTGCAACCCGGGCGAGGTCTCGGCCCTCCGCGGTCTGGGCGGGCACCACAGCAACACAGGAATTCTCAAAGTTCTAAACTCTTTTAACAAAGGCCAAAACCCCAAACTGGAAAGACATTTTTGCCTTACACGTGTCATTAATTTCAACACGTAACATTAGAAATGGACTTCTAAGAGGCCTACGGCACTAAAGAAGAATAAAGTACATGCGTAGTCACAAAAAACACAAAATGTCAATAATCATTTGAAAAATGTTAGCATTGCTGGAAGTTAGACAGAAGTTAAAACAATGGAAGTTAAATGATGAGATAAAATCTGTGCTCGCTCATCAGGAAAGTGTCTTTAACGTTGTCACCTAAAGTAGATGAGGTCAAAGAAACACGTGCAGACACTTCCTGAAGCCTGACCTAACGGTATTTATCAACTATGATAAAACGGTTACATGTTTTGACTTAATTTCACTTATAGTATTTATTCCACGTCAGTATTTTTTTAATTCAATTAGCCAACATATGGTACATCATTAGTGTTTGGTGTAGTGTTCAATGTTTCTTTAGTTGCATATAACACCCAGTGCTCATCACGGCACAGGCCCCTTATTACCCACCACCAGGCTCACCCAGCCCCCACCCCCTCCCCTCCGTAACCCTCAGTTTGTCTCCCTCATGGTTTGTCTCTGATTTCTTCCCATCGTTTTCCCTCCCTCCCCCTGTGGTCCTCTGCTATTCCTTACGCTCCACACACGAGTGAGACTGTAGGGAAATGGTCTTCGGCTGACTGACTTCACGCGGCGTCATCCCCTCCAGTTCCATCCACGTCCGGGCAGGTGGCGGGCGTTCTCCTTTCTGACGGGTCCGTGATGCTCCGTTGTGCAGGTGGACCACGTCTTATCCGTGCGTCTGTGGAAGGGCAGCTCGGCTCCTTCCACAGTTTGCTATTGCCCAGGTCAATAATTAACACGTAAAGGTACGCCTCTGAAGTCAGAGATTTCTGTGTTGCTAACCTTAGGAAAACAAGTAGAAAAACTCTGAATCCCCAGTGCCAGTAACTGCTTAAACCAACTGAACGTGGGGCGCCTGGGTGGCTCAGTGGGTTAAGCCGCTGCCTTCGGCTCAGGTCATGATCTCAGGGTCCTGGGATCGAGCCCCGCATCGGGCTCTCTGCTCAGCAGGGAGCCTGCTTCCTCCTCTCTCTCTGCCTGCCTCTCTGCCTGCTTGTGATCTCTCTCTGTCAAATAAATAAATAAAATCTTTAAAAAAAAAAAAAAAACCAACTGAACGTACGAGGCTTGGCTACTGTGTAGTCATTGAAAATGATGCCATATGTTGAAATAGGACTGATAAAAGGAATTGAAAAAACACTTTATACTGTTTTTTAATAGGAAATTGACTTTCAGGAAAAACGTAGGGGCATCAAATAGACACGTGATAATTTCCTTCTGTTTGGAACACGCCGGAGACTCTGTGAGAGGAGCAAGGCGGACCTGGGCAGGCTGGAGTCCCCCCATCCAAGGTTCATGACTGTGAGCAAACCTCGAAAGTGGCCGGCAGGGCTCAGGCCCAGGGGGACCGGCTCAGTCTCTCAGGGACAGATGAAGTCCACAGGAGACCACAGCCAGAGCTGGCTGGGAGAGAAAACAGCAAAACAGACTTAAGAGGGTCTGCCTGCTACCTGGGCTTCCTGGGCTGCGGTCATGAACGGGCACAGGTGGGGACCGTCAAGTCACCTTCTGTGTCTGGGGATGACCCGTAACTCAGGTTCACAGTGGAACGGGAGCCCAAATGCCATCACCAGACCATCTCTGAACCAGGGCTGGAGGCCGAAGGGTCAGTGCCGGGCGCGAGGCTGAGGAGGCAGAAAGGAAGTTACAAACAAAGGGAAGCCAAGACCACGGACAAAAACGCACCATCGTGGGCAGTGTCAACGGATGGAGACTGAAGGTTTTCGGGTCCTATGCACCGGGACTGGGGCTCCGCCGAGCTGCAAGGAGGCACCAGGAAGGGGGACAGGAATCACAGAGGACACATGAGCTAAACGAGACAGACAGTGGAGACAGAGGCATTGTCGGGCATTCCAGAAGCACGGACTGGCCAGAACCAGTGCAGGAGCACCAGGCGGGCAGAAGTCCAGGGACTCTGCATCTCCCCTTGGCCAGCGAGGCTCTCTGGGAGCCGCTCCCCCTGGCTCAGTGTCCACGGAGTGTGCATGGAGACAGGAGTCCCTCCTGGGCTACCAGCCTGGAGCCTGGCCGGTGGGAAGTGCCAGAGCTTTCCAACAACACTCTCGAGAGAACAGCTGCCACTTCCCCAGAGTGAAGGTGGCGCGTCCATCCGAGAACCAATGCAGGCGGGCCGCGATGGACTCCCAAACATCACACACACTTGGGGACGGGAGCTGGCAGGCCAGGCTGGCCAGAGGCCACAGCAGGGCTAAGGAGGACAGAAGGTGCTCCTGCTTCTCCCACCAAGGCCGCTGGAGCGTCATGCAGCCCACGATCAGCCCAGCGCTGGGCACCACGTGTTGTAAGTGTTTGCTGAGATCATTATTCCCGGGGGTGCCCGGCGGTCTCAGTCAGTTCTGCATCCGACTCGGTTCCAGCTCAGGTCATGATCTCAGGGTCAGGAGATGGAGCCCTGCGTCAGGCATGGAACCTCCTGGGAGTGTCTCTTTAATAAATAATGGTTCTTATTATATTTTATATGTGTTTTATTAATAAATATTAACTTATTCTTTATTATATTTTGTATTATTACTTATTATAATAAACAGCTTTTTTTTTAAGATTTTATTTATTTGACAGAGATCACAAGCAGGCAGAGAGGCAGGCAGAGAGAGAGAGAGAGGAGGAAGCAGGCTCCCTGCTGAGCAGAGAGCCGGATGTGCGGCTCGATCCCAGGACCTGAGACCATGACCTGAGCCGAAGGCAGCGGCTTAACCCACTGAGCTACACAGGCGCCCCATAAACACAGCTTTTTAAGAAAAGACCGTTTGTCCTTAAGGATTAGTAAGGCTTCTCACTCCTTCTCATCTTTCTGATAATGATGCAGGACAGCCTGAAAACGTGTTCTCTAAAACGCAGTGAAAGGAGGATGTTCGGAACAGGAAGTACTTTCCCAAGACAGAGCAGCTGTCAGGGGCCCAGCGGGTGACCTGGACCCCCCAAAGCTCATTGTCTGTGTTCGGTGTCATTTCCACTGAAATTCCGTATTCTAAATCCCTACTCAATAAATACTCCAAATTAATTTTTTTTTTGCCTTTGAATGTTTTGTAAAGGGTGAGAACATGTTAGCATGTCCTTGCAACTTTGTCAAGGAACTAACGCAGGCTTCTGTGCTGCTTTCTTACTCAACACGCGTGTCCGTGCCTGTGCTGATTTTCTGACAAAACCGAATTTCTGGGTTTGGGGAACTCAACACCAGGAGCAGGAAGCAGTGGCCCTGCCAGCAGAGCCAACGTTCTGGAGCTCCTGCTCCGTGTGCACAAAAGTCAAGCGAATGGACAATTTGGGGGGAAATGCTATACGTTATTAAATATGTCTTTTGTTTCACACCAATCAAGAAATTGAAGGTGCCACAGATTTGGAATATAGTGTATTTTTATCATAAATCTCCTTTTTCTTGTCTTTGTTTATAAATACTTAAACATCTGCTTCCCTCGATAGCGGGGGACACACCCCCGGCCTCCTTGCCGCGGTCCGCAGTCTGCACACTTGCCGCCGCCCTGCCCTCTGCCGACCAGTCTGGCTCGCAGGATCTTCCTGAGCTTGACAGAGGACAGTTCCCACTGAATTCTGGCCACCAGAATTCAGTGAACTTACGTGAACTTATGTGAACTTACAGGGAAAAAAGAAGGTGTTTGTGTGTGTGTGTGAAGACGAAGTACCACTCCCCCCTCAACATTGCATACGCGCAAGTGGAAGACAAAGGGCCCCAGTCTTGTGTCCATGGCGCACAGGCCCCGTTACCGACGTGGTCACACTGTGGAGTTCAGACGGGCCTGCGCTCTGACCATCCAAATCATGACGGGGAGTGGACTCTGCTGCGGCCCCTCCCGCCACAGCCAGGGTGACGAGCCGTCCTGCGCCTCCCTCGCGCGTACTCACGCGGTTCCTCCCCGGGCCGGGCCGTGGGGACTCTCCGGGGACCACGGCACCAGTCCGCACCCAAGGGGAGCGTCCACACACGGGCTGCGGGCACAAGAGGCTGACGACCGGACTGAACACAGAACGCTCCTTTGAGTCGTCTCTCGTGCTCAATACCTAAAATGACCCACTGAGACGGAACTGGAAAATGCGTTGGGGTAGCAACACTGGATCTAGCCAGAACATTCTGTCAACTCACTTGTAAAACTGTCGGAATTCACGTTTCTTTACACAATTCCATGACGGTCCATGAAACGTCGTACGTCGGGATTTCAAGACCTTTCAGCATCACCTCTGCAGCCGCTAAACGTTAAGTTCTTTCATGAGGACATGTTTTTCTTTTTGAAATTTGAAGAATATGTTTCACTTGGAAAGAAAAATCTCGTGAAAATTTATTAAACTATTCGCAAACTATTGTTTTTCAAGCCCACATGAGCAGCCAGCGGCATTCCCTCTACCGAGCACTGTGCACTTACACACCCGGACCTCTCCTCCCCGGTGGCCCTCCGGCCCACACCGGACAGAACCCGGAGCATGGACGGCAGACTGGGAAGGGGACTCTGTAACGGCAGATCTGTTCCAGTAAAACCCACAGCATGTTCCTGAGCACACGAACTTACTTCTTTAAAAACGAAATTTAGGAAGGAATGTAATTTTGCTACTTGTTATAAAAAATCTATCCATGCCGACACCTGTACTCGTAATCGTACATCCCGAAAATCTTCCTCCACAGGCTCATTCAGACGTTCCATGGAATCAAGGCCTTCAAACCACAGCACCCATAGCGACTGTGAGAACCCAAGGGGCCACAAGTTCCCTCTGTCCAAGGACGACTGTGCGGGGCTCACGGATGCCTTGCCCCCTGGCTCCCCGCGCTCTGAGGCACGCGTCTTCTCAGGACCTTGCTGTGGGCCGCACGTAAGGTGGCTCTGGCCACGGCTTCCCAACCTCGGCCCCGCTATGGTTCTGAACTGCATCCTCCCCAGCGCAGACATTGTCCCTGGGCTCCAGCCCTCCAGGGACAACCCAGAATGCCACGGACTTGGCCACATGCCACATGGAGGGCCACCAGTGGCCATGGCCCAGGAAGTAGAGCGTGATGGTGCTACACAGGGACAGCACTGTTTATCACTTGGTTCCAAGTTTTCATGCTGCTGAAGGTGCTGTAACTACGACTAATCACACGAGCGACACCAACAGCTCAGCGAACTACGGGGAGCTCGGTGCAGACACCACCGGCAGACACACTGTAGCCAGGAAGAGAGCAAACCCTACACAGATCCAGGCTGACACACACCCACACGGACGGCTGTGTTGGCCACGTTTATTTAAAGGGCAAAGCAAGGTGTGCTCTGGGGCGTGGACCCTCCGTGCAGACGTGCGGGGCACCGACAGGGAGGCCCCCGACGACGATGCGGAGGAAACCCGGTGCCCCCAAGAAAACCAACATGACCTCCCGCGTCACTCTCCTTTCCTTTTCCTTCCTCTTCTCTTCTCCTGCAGGGTTTTCAGGTCAGTCATCACATCCAAAGTCTTCCGGACCCACATCACCTGGAAGCGATCGTCGTGAGACGGGTTAGAGTGGGAAGCACACAGAGAACCGGCACCCGGAGGCCGGCCCGCACGTACCACGATGATCACGGCGTTGAGCAGAAGCGGCACCGAGAACACTATGGAAATGAACATCCCCCGTGAGTCAAAATACTGGTACTTCGAAAATAACCTGTTTTAGGAAAAAAGAGAAATTACTTGGCATAACAAAGCAACGTCGTTAGTGCTATTCTCTAGCAGAGGCCCCTGGAGAGCTCTCGGGTCAACTAAGGCACCACTGCCTGCCCCACAACCGCAGCCCACCCGCAGCCCACCCGCCAGCCCCACTCTGCCGCCCAAGACCCCCGTCAGGAGCACACAGTCGGCCCCACAGCAAAGGTGGCCAGAACCCGGGGTGCCAGGGAGATGGCAGCGAGGGGGACATCGAGCACCCGAGGCTGTCCGGGAGAAGGAAGCACTCGCACACTCGGTCTGACCGCAGACCTGACGCCCACCAGAACGTGTGCTGCGGCAACAGCTCCCGGGCTCCCACGGGCCATCAGGTCACTCGGGCTGCGTCGTCCCCGAGCTTGTCCGAGACAGGGACAGAGCCGGCTCTCCGCCTGGGGAACTTTCGCCCACATGCTGCTTTCACACAAGGGAGGCTCAGGGACACAGGGTTGTCCAAGCTGCCTGAAGGCAGGGCCAGTGAATGGCAGAGGCTGGCCGCAGCTGGGCGTCCCTCCATGGCCAGCACGGGCACAACCAGAAGCAGTGTGTGCGAAGTCTCAGCAACCCAGGAGCGCAGGGACCGGGGTAGAGGAGCCAGGCGTTGGCCCTGGGGTCGTGGCCATGAACCGGCGAGACAAGCCACGCGCAGCTTATGGTACAGGGAAGGTTCGGGTCATTAAGACAGTCAGACACACACGTCGTGGCCGACGTTCTGGAGAGAATGGAAGGAGGGAGGGTACGGATCTGAGCATGGACTGCAGAAGGTGCCCGGCGCTCCCCTTCCACGTGGATGAAGCCTGGAGCAGCCAGCACGTGGCCAAGACCCTGCCGAGGCCAGGCTGAGGCCACCTGCTGTCCGGTCAGGGATGCAGAAGGGCTGGGACCTGGGGAAGCACAGCCCCGCTTGGGAGGTGGCAGCTGTCATCTGTGCAAGGGCAGGGCCTGGTGGTGACGAGAGAAAGCCACACTCTCGGTGTGTCCCAGAGGACAAGGGCCTGAGGAAAGCTCTGCACAACGATGAGGTCTCCAGCCTCAGTTGCCAGAGGGGAGACTGCCAGAGCCGAGTGCCCTGCGGACAGCTCCGGGGCAGGGGGTGTCTGGGGAAGTGCTACTTTCCTGATGTTCATCAGACATCCAAGCGCTGGTCCGGCAACAAGGCGGAGGGAAGGCTGGTGCCCTCAGCCCATGAAGGAAACCAAAAGCAGCTGGACAAAGGGTGGCCCTGAGAAGGGAGGAAACTGGCAGCAGGGTGTCCTGGAAACCAGGGAGCCGGTGGTTTCATGGGGGAGAGATCAAGGTCAGGTAACCCAGAGACGCAGTAACTGCGGGCTGGGCTGCACGCAGACCACACTGTCACAAACAAGAGCATTTCTGCGATGAGGGGAGGTGCAGGCCCAAGGGGACAGTGACCCCCGTTCAAGTCTCCTCGTGAAGGACCCTGATGGGGGAGACCAGGGAGCCCTTTCAACAAAGAGAAGTGGGAACCCAGTCAGGGTGTCTGTCTGAGGAGACGCCTGCAGAAGGGGAGAGCCAGGATGGGATGAGGAGAGGAGCTGCTAGGGCCACAGCCACACCCCGAAAGCACGGAGCACGTGGACAGGCAGAGGGAGGACGAGGTCATCTAGTCCCACGTCTTCCGTGTCCTCATTCCTTGGCTGAGTAAGGAGGCACAGGGGCCGGAGGGCGAGCGGGTGTTAGCAGTCAGCGGAGGCACAGCCGTCTAGCCCAGCGCCCGGCAACCTCCCGGACACCCAGGTGTCAGGCTCCACGGGAAGGTCTTCAAGTCCTTCCTGCTCAGAGTCTACAACTTTTTCTCTTTTCTTTACGTTTAAAAGCATAAGCACCTCTGCACTTAAAAATGTCAAAAGCACTTCAAGGTCACAGGTCGTATAAACACAGTGGGCCAGACGCGGCCTGTGGAGCGCTCCAGATGTCCATGCGAGGGTCCCAGCCGGTGCGTGAGGCCGAGGGTCCCAGACATCGCCCTCCCTGTCAGCACAGCACGTCCAGCACACATGTGTGGCTGTGGGCGCGGGGCTATAACCGGGAACAGGGCCTGACACTCGAGCAGGACGAAATGAGAGCCGGGAAGAGGAGGACCGGAGAGCAGTGACGCTGGACGCGGTGGTGACGGTCAGGCTGCCCTGACCGACCAAGGCCGCAGGCACGTGGGGGTGGAGTGGCCATCTAAAGAAGGCAGCCCCGGGTTTCTGCCAGGATGACGTTCTGTGGCCTCGAGAAGACACGGCCGGCCCAGAGAGGGCGGGGGTCTCGCAGCACACCACCCGCCACTCTGACCACACGTGGCCCAAGCCCTCCTAAAGCACCACCGCTTCATCTGGCCGCAGCGAGAGCGACTACGAAACCCGACCTCTCTCACACTGCCATGCACTGTGCTAACCGATCTTCAGACCCTAAAATAGCCGACAAGACATTCCTTAACCCTAACCCATCAGTGCAGACGCCCCTGGTCTGCCCGGGGCCCCGATGACCCGCCTGCTCTCGTCTCTCTGGCTCCTGCAGTCTGCGTGCGGTACCCCTGTTGGATGAGCCCCTCTGGAGTGGGGTTCCCGACTACGGTCTGGATGAGCGGGGCGCTGGCCTACCTCCAGTTCATGGCCGCGACTTCGTTGATATACTCAGCACAATACACCAGAATCACTGGAAAAGAGAGAAATCATGTGTTGGGACTTGAGTGACTGATTATTCAACGTAACAGAATCATACGCTCTTTCTGCAATGATATGTTTAACATAAATATCACAGGGACGCCTGGCTGGCTCAGTGGGTTGAGCCTCTGCCTTCAGTTCAGGTCATGATCCCAGGGTCCTGGGATCGAGCCCCGCATCGGGCTCTCTGCTCAGCAGTGAGTCTGCTTCCCTCTCTCTCTCTCTGCCTGCCTCTCTGCCTGCTTGTGATCTCTGTCAAATAAATAAATAAAATCTTAAAAATAAATAAATAAATATCACAGAAAAGCAAGAATTAGACGGGAAACATAACTTCCGTTTTAAATAGAGTGTGAGGTCAAATTCAGAGAATTTTTAAGTTGTAGAACACATCCCTTTTACAGAAAAAAGATGAGGATGCTCAATACACAGGACGGCCCTGATGTCTCCACGGAACAGCACGAAGCCGCGAGCGCCCAGGGCTGGTGCCTGACAGCCATCGCCCAGGCGCAACCCTCCACCGGCACTCCCACCCAGCCCGGTCTCGGGTCCCTCCTCCAGATGCTGCACAGAAGGCCCAGGGCTGTGAGACCCAGTGCGGGAAGTGACCTGCTCTCCTCCCTCATGCTCCCTCCTGCCAGGGACGCATGAGAGGGGACTGCGGACACCCGCCCACTGGTCCCGGAGGCCACGGCCCTCCAGGAGCCCCACGGCCCTCCTGAACCCTGCGGTCAGAAGCAGACGGTTGCTGCAGTCCTGACCCAGAGCCTGCGAGCACACGGGGCTCAGAAACTGGCCTCCAGACGACGACACGGTGCACCGGGCCAACTGCAGCTGTGGACACCCAGTGCTTTCATTTCTCGCAGAAATTAAATAACTAACGTGCAAACCTTCCTGTTCTTGACCCAAATCACAGAGATCGCACCAGGCTTTGCGATCTCCCGACTCCTTCCTCCATGAATGGACCCAAAGCGGCACCAACAGAGCCCAAGAAGAGACCGAGAAAAGGGGAGGAGAGGGGCTGAGACCCGGAAGACGTGCAGCGGAGCGTGGCTCCCACACCCGACAGTGTCAGGGTCTCCGCTGGGCCACCCGGCGCTGAGTGCGCAGGTAGGGAACCTCTCTGTGTTGCATCCAGACAAATGCGGCGAACAGTGCTGCACGGGAGGAAATCAGCCTCGGGCTGGTGGGACGGCTCCGGGTCACAGAACACACGTGCACGTGCAGAGCATCCCCTATCCCTTGTCCCCAGGGGGCAGAGTCAGCCCTCTCCTCCCCCACAGAGCTGTTAGGGTCACAGGCTGTCTCTAACCTGCCAGCGCACCTGGTCAGGCCCTCAGCCTCCTCTGAGCCCAGGCCACGCTTGCCACAGGCAGTGCTCGTCCGGGGCCCCACGCCACACACAGGCTGCGTGGCTCCCGCCGCAGGCCCTGCACACGCCAGGGTCAGCCTCCTGCGCAGCCTGCCCAGGCCCTTCGCGGTGCTGCTGGCGGCCCCTCCGTCGGCCGCCCGTACTCACCACAGCTGAGAGCACGGCAACCAGGTGGGAGGACATCGTGAACGCTGGCACTGCCCACCAAGCTCTCCCGGACCGGGGGCCGCACCTGACGGCAGCCCTCGGGGCAGGAAGGCAGCGCGGACTCTACCCATCACTCGCCGCACACGGCTGCTGAAGCAACACACACGCACTGCCTCACTCTCCTGCGAGTCAAGCTTCTGCTGAGAGGCCGCCTGGCGCTGGCCACATCCCGGTGACCAGCGACACAGAAGTGTTGCTTCTCTACTCACCCAAGCACAGGAAGTGTCCGACCTGCAGTCCGTGCCTCTGGGAGGACAGACATGTGAGCAGCAGGCACAGCACGTGGAAGACGGCCAGTCCCAGGAGCCACGGCTCAGTCCAGTCTGTCTGCTGGAAGACACAGCACCAGACTCATCACCTCGTCGTCGTCAGCTCAAGACAGGGCCAGGCTTCACGCCTCCTGGGTCAGGGAGGGCAGCGGCCCCTCTGCCGGAGCAGCCAGAGCCCTCCCGCAGGCCTCGAGGAAACCGGAGTTGGAGGAGGGGGGAGGGAAACGACGCTGCAACCTCCGCCCCGAGTCTGGACAGAGAAGCATCACCGTCCACTGCGCGGGCACCTCCCACCGGAGGCTCCTGGGCTTGCCCCCTGTGTACTGAACAGAGTCGTGTCTGTGGGTTTCTGAGGACTTGAGCAGGCGAGTGTCTCATTCAGGGGGGCCCCTGGTACCCCAAGACTCGAAACAAGAACGACTCTGAACTCCCTCAGACTCACACTTCGGGGCTTGGGAGATCGGAGGCGTCCCAATTCCCCGATTGTATTTTCTCCAAGCTTTCTGGCAACCTTCCAAGTGCCAAGATGGGGGTTTCCTCAACGTCCCCACGGGCCGGTCCACACCTGGAGACGGCCCGCACCCCTACAGGGTCCGATCCCCCCACCCAGATGCCCGGATCTCCTTCCAGAGGCTCGGTCCCCCCACAACGTCAGACCTCCCGATGCAAGCGCACACCCATGCCCTGCCCTTCCTTTCTGTCCAGCAGACCGGGCCGGACGCGCCTCGGGTCCCGCAGAGCCCTCGGGACTCTAAGTGTCCCCGGCCGCTCCGCACGGAAAACTGGCCACGACCGCCTGTTCCCCACCGTCGTGCGGAGGTGCCCGAAGAGAAAGGCGGAGCAGAGGGCGGGGACCAGGCGAGGGCAGCATCTGCAGTTCACACCGCCCCACAGCCCGCCAACTCCACCCGCGGTCGGTCCGCACGGCCGGGACCCGCCCCGGCGTCCGGACAAGCCCCGCCCCGGCACGTCCCGCCCACCAGCGCCCCGCCCACTGCCGGGCCCCGCCCCGGAAGGTCCCGCTCACCACGAAGCCCCGCCCACGAGCCTCCCGCCCACCAAGAAGCGCCGCCCCGCCCCCTTCGCGGTAGTCGTGTGGATAGCGGATGCGGGCAAACCCCGAGTGGCCCCAAGTACCATCGCCCGAACGGATGGTCAAGAAGGCAGCAAGTTACCGTGATCACGGCAGGAATACTGACGGGGAAAGAGCTGACTGAGAAGGCGGAGGGCATCGTCCCCGGAAAAGCCCACCCTCACCACCGCCGTGTCGCGGTCCCCGCCCGAGTCGGATCACACCGGGAACGCCTCCGGAGTCTCCTCTCGCGGGATTTCCACTTGTCGCGAAACCCGCCTGCTCCCAGACATCTCGCGATATCTCCCTGTGGCCCTGGTGCCGCTTCCACATCTCGCGGTATTCTGCGGCTTTAAGATGCTGTAATCAGGGTCCCGAAGGTAGGCTTCCGGGTGTTCAAGGCCCGGGCCGGGAGGGCAGCGGGTGAGCGTGTCTCCTGCCCCAACCGGCGGCGCGCTGCAGAGCCAGGGGCAGCTGGGCATCCCTGCCAGCTTCCGACCCCGACCCAGGGGGACAGAGGGCGACAGCGACCGCGCTCCCGGGGGACCGAGGGGGACCATCTGGCAAATGCCCCGTGGGCGCAGGCACCTCACCGGGGCACTAGGTGGACGCGGTCTGGGCACCCGGGGCGGGGCCGGCGGTTCCGTGCAGCAAGCGCAGGTCAAGGTCCTGCCCGTGGGGGGCCGCCGTCGGGAATAGGCTCCCGGTCTCCCTGCCCTCGGCTCGCAGGTACCCTCAGGGCCCCCGGAGTGTCCAGCGTCCTGGGCCTCCGGAAGTGACTGCGGACCCCGGGCTGACCACCTCCGCCGCGCGCTCAGGGGCAGGTGAGACGCGCGGCCCCTGCGGGCTCTCACGGGAGACACACGTGTTCCCGTGGGCGGCACGGCCCGCGTCCGGGGGCAGCGGAGGCAGGACGCGCGCTGCGGGGAGCCCGGCCTGCGGGCAGGAGGGCGGAAGGACAGACGGCTCGGCTGCGGCGTCCGGCAGAAACTCAGCTGCAGGGCCGCCCCGGGGCCCGACACGGCGTCGGGGGACCGAGCAGACGCCTGGGGCCTGCGCCCTCCGGGACCCCCGCGCGCCCCTGCCGCTCCCCGTCCCTCGGGGACCCCAGAAGGCCCCGGTGTGGACACCTGACCCTGCTGCTTGGCGCGTCCTCCCTGCTCCCCACGCCCGCGCCCCCGCGACCCTTTAGGCACGTTTCCGGCACGAGGGACCTTTGACAGGGTCGGGCGCCCGCGGCCTTGTCTCCCCCCGCGGGGAAGACCCCACGCGCAGCCTGACCCGGAGCTGCTGATCCCGCTCCGGGGCCCCGTCTCCCTGGGGGGTACCCCCAGCCGCCCGGGAAAGCCGCGGGGCGGGGCGGGGCCGCGGTGTGGACGTGGCCCCAACCGCGGCTCAGCTGGGCGCCAGCAGGTGGCAGCACCGCACCCCGTCCCGGCCAGGCCTGGGGACCCTTCCTGCCTGGTTCCGCGTCCGCGACAGAGTGGGTGTCCGGTGCAGAGGTTCTAACTGCACCGTTCCTCGGGGTTGGGGGAATGTTTCTTCCGAGCGCCACGGGGAGTCCGATCTGTTACTTTTGACTATTTTCGCTGTTGCAGAACCGCAGCCATTTAAACGTGGGCTTGTGGGAAACTCCGTCATTATGGGTGATGCAAGTTTCACAGATTAAACCCCGTAAATTTAGCATCTCATCTTCACTTTATGTTTTCTATTTAAAAAAAGAAAAGATGCATTTATTTACTCTTGAGAGACGGAGAGAGCCTGTGAACAGGGGAGGGAGAGGGAGAGGACCTGAAGGCGGCCGGCTGAGCGCGAGCCCAGGGATGCTGAGGCCTCTCAGGACCCTGAGGTCGCGACCTGAGCCGAAACCAGCCTTCCAGCGCTCCCGGGACTGCCCTGCGCAAGTGCCGCTCCACTCCATCTCCTGCAACCCAGGAATGGATCCCAACCTCTGTGATCTCTGCGCGGTGACCACAGGGCCACGCCACATGTGGCATTGTGCCACTTGGGGTGATCCGTTTCTCTTTCTCGATGACTGAGCCTACCCAGGGCACTGACCCGTCGTCCTGTGCTCATCCCGCACTCAGCGTGTGGAGGACACGAGATCCTCGTGGAGGGTAATACCCGAACACAGCGACTCCACGAAGAGAAGGTCCTGGTCTCGGGGCAGAAAGGCATTGAAGGCCTTGCCCAAAGAGCCTAAATATCCCGTACAACAGTAGGAGTCTCCTCCCTCTCGGCTGTGGGGCCAGAAGTCCAAAATCAGGGTGCCGCAGGGCCACACTCCCTCTCCAGGCTCTAGTGGGGTCCTTCCTGTCTCCTCCAGCATCTGGTGCATGACAGGGCCCATGGGGGTCCTCAGATCACGGCTCAGGCCAGGCTCTGGCCCTTCGGTCCTGCCCCTCCTGGGTTGGCCTTCTCTTCTGCTCAGGGCAGTCACTGGGCCAAGGCCAGCATGACAGCCTGTGTAAAAAAAAAAAAAAGACGGTCGACAGAAAGAGCACGTCATTCTGGACAAGCAAGGGGGGTGGGGCTCTGGGATTTCAGAGGGAAGGGACACCGTTCACAGGGGGATGAAACCGTTTTCGTGGCCCCTCACGAGCAACGGGGCACAGAAAGGACTGTGATCCCACAGGTCCGGCCAGGTTCCTGCCTGTCCGGCACGCCCGGTTTGCACGCCCGTGTGGTGACCGCTCCGTTCCTGGGCCAGGGCCTCCATCTGAACTCTTCAGGCAGGCGGGGGGGGGGGGGGGGGGGGAGGAGCTTTTCCTCAGTCTGCAGGGTCCAGATTGCTCTTCCGCTGCACCTGGCTTCATGCCAAGTGTCCCGCCTAGGGGTGGCGGCCTGTGGCCCCCACTGTGGAGATCTTCAGGGGTCCTGGGTCTTGAAGAGGCCGTGTTTGTCCGGTCAGCGGGGCCACAGCCTGTGCCACGCTGGGCCTGCTTTTACGTCCCGCAGCGCTCTGACGGTGGGCGAGCACTTCTCCCTCCGTCCCGGTCGTCCGTTGGCGAAGTGCGGCGAAGTGTGATTGACCGACCCATGTCATGCCGCGCGCCATGCCGGCTTCCGTGGGCTCAGACAGAAGGGGCACAGCGCGATTGCTCATTATTTATACGTCCCCTTCAGTCTGTCCTTGCTCTCTGACGGCCCGAGGTTTGCTGGCTGCGCCGGGCTTACGGTCTGCGTTGGTAACTGGAGTCTCTGCCACTCCAGGACCAGGTCTGGTGACGCCCACCGTCCTTGCAGAGTCCGTCCCCAGGTCCGGCCACTAGATGGCAGGTGGCCCCTGGCCCGAGTTCTCTCTGTCCTCACCTCTGTCAGGACCCGCGGCTTTCCCCTCGGTTCCTTGGACACTGAGTGTCTACAACACTCCTCCACTGTCCCCGCAGCCTTCATGATCCCCCAGAACAGATCATTATTCAAGTGTCCCGTGTGCTGGAAACGCATCAGGTGTCCATCCCGTGGCCGCAGCTGAATGTGCCTGGTGGGGAAGGAGCCCCCGGGGTCTGCAGGGGGGCCGTGAGGTGCTCCCACGTGACCCCAGTCAAGGTCACCCTCAGGAGGGGTGCGAAAGGCCAGGTCTGTGTCCGGCTGTGTCTCCCAACCACGGGACATGGGTGTGTGACCTGGGCATGCGCGTCTGTGCCCACTGCCGGCTGAGCCCTTTCCGCAGAGGATCCGGCACTGGGAGAGGGACATGCAATGATCAGTCCCAACCTCCCGCTTCTCGAGGCTGAGTCTGTCATTTGGTCAAGGTCACATTGCTTTTGTGAGGCGGCTCCAAGGCAGTTTCGGGCCAGAATCCATCAAGTACGGACGCATTCCACGGCAAGTACGCAGAGCAGGAGGGCACGCGCCCCACTCTGCATGGCAGGGAACAGAGGGGCTCCGCTGAGCACAGTGTCACTTTGCTCCTCTCTGCCGGCCCGAGGCGGCACTCCAAGCCGGCCCACGAAGGCAAGGCCGGCCTGGGCTCTGCTGTCACCAGACGCACACTCAGAGGGCCTCCTCTCTTTGTCTTAATCTAACGAAGCGTGTGAACACCATCCGTGCCTCTACTCACAGCGTCCAGGTGGAGATTTTCATGTGATTACGAAGGGGATGTAAGTTATGTTGTGACATCTTTGTAAGTTAGGACGTGTCCTTACGTAAGTGTCATGTTGGGAGATAGTGACTACAACCTGAAAGCCACACGTTCCCGTTCTCCACTGAGTCGTGTGTTTGGAAACGTCTCTGCAGCCCGGTGTTACAGGCGGGGAGCTACGTGCCTACAGGGTTTTGGGACACATCCCTCTCTCCGGTCTTCCAAAGCATTGCTTTTTTAGAATGAGTTCTGAGTCTTCAAAATTGGCCGAAGTGTTTTCTTGAGCCTCCAAATTCTTACCGAAGTTCCTCGGGGACCATCATTTCTCTTTTTCTAAAGTCAATTAAGAGACTTTTACTTTCAGAACTCGGTCTTTCCACACAATGACAACGTAAGACCTTGTTTCTTTCTACTCACTCCCCTTATACACTTCAGAAATAAGGGACCTTTGAAATGAGAGACCTCTGAAGTACGTGCGAATTCTCTGTATAGAAGAAAACAAATGACTGTATATCCATTTAGTAATTTATTTTTTAGTAATGAATATCTGTTGATATTTGTCTATCTTGGACCTTACTGAAATGGCTGCCTTCTGCTCGCCTTCAGTAGTCGTCCACCGGACGAGTGTGTGCGGGAAGCACTGACGTAAATCACCTCCACAAGTTCTATTTATGTCTTCCACAGGCAGACGTATTTCTAGAGACTTCACTACTTTTTATTAGCTTAATATAATAATAATAATAAATCTTTGTTGTGTCTATTAAGATCAGGACAAACTTTTAATTTCATCAGTATGATGATATCCAATCCAATACATAGATTATTTTAATTCTTATAAATACTAACATGTGCAGGGGCTCCTGAGTGGCTCAGCTGTCAAGCGTCTGCTCCAGCTCAGGTCATGATCTCAGGGTCCTGGGATCGAGTCCCACGTCGGGCTCCCTTCTCAGCAGGAAGCCTGCTTCTCCCTTGGCCCCTCCCCTCGCTCTTGGGCTCTCTTTCTCTCTCTCTCTCAAATAAATAAAACCTTTAAAAGAAACTGCTTGGGGGGCACCTGGGTGGCTCAGTGGGTTAAGCCTCTGCCTTCGGCTCAGGTCATGATCTCAGGGTCCTGGGATCAAGCCCTGCATGGGGCTCTCTGCTCAGCGGCGAGCCTGCTTCCCTCTCTCTCTCTGCCTGCCTCTCTGCCTACTTGTGATCTCTGTCTGTCAAATAAATAAATAAAATCTTTAAAAGAAAAAAAAAAACTGCTTGGGGTAATTTGTTTACGTTACGGCTGCAGAACGAACCTTAGCTCTCCTTCTCGTGACTGACGTCGAAGAACACAGAAGGCCCTCGTTTCGCACTTCAGAGAGGCCCAGAGGCAGGCGCGGCACTGTGCTTGCTGGAGGTTTGAAGACGGAGGGCCGGGGAGTTGGTGCTCAGGTGCGGGTCTGCCCGCCAGCCCCACGCAGGGGTCACGTCCAGAGAGCCCAGCCCCACTGCACCTGCCTCTAGGAGGCCGCCAGCTCCTCCGACAGTCTGTACCTCCTCGTCCGTCTCATGTTCGTGCTGAACACGTGGCTTGGCCTTTACCACAGTTTCAAAAAGTGAAGGCCGACATCTGGATTTGCCTGAGCACGCACCGTGTCGTACAGTCGGCAAGCCTGCTTCTCTCCAGGCTTTCCACCCATCTGAAGACTGAAGATAGACCGTGATCTCGCTAGTCGTATTTTTAAACAAACTTTCAGGGCGGCTGTGTGGCTCAGTGGGTGAAGCCTCTGCCTTCGGCTCAGGTCATGATCCCAGGGTCCTGGGATCGAGCCCCACATTGGGCTCTCTGCTCAGCGGGGAGCCTGCTTCCTCCTCTCTCTCTGTCTGTCTCTCTGCCTACCTGTGATCTCTGCCTGTCGAATAAATAAATAAAATCTTAAAAAAAAAAAGATCTACTTAAAAAAAAACTTTCCTCTGAACTGTCTCTGGGTCTCCCTCCTCCCCTCGCTCTCCCCTTCTCTGTCTCACACACACGCATGTGCACACACACAGACACACACAGGCTTTGGTTCCCACGTGGGCCGCACACTGGCTGTGAGATCTTTGGCCTCTCAGACTGTCTGAGCCTCAGTTCCCCCTGCCGGGGCGCACTGAGGTTGTGGTGGTGTTTGAAGAGCCTTTACTGGAGAAATGATTTTGTGAAGTAGAGCTCATCTCCTACAGCCCTGACGTATCGTGGCATTTTGCACAGTGTTGGACCCTCAGTCTGAATTCAGACATCAAATGAGATTGGACAGAAAGAAGGTGTGGGACTCGTCCTCAGCAGTCCCACTGGTCCTCTCCCCGTGGATGCTCTCTGCTGTGTGTGTGTGTGTGTGTGTGTGTGTGCGCACGTGCATGTGTCTGTGTCTGTGTGTGTGCAGTTTCCATCTGTAAAGCTTGCAGACCAACCCTGTGGGAAGCTGTGGAGGGAACCGGAGCAGGGCCTGGTCTCAAAAAGCAGGTGTTCGGAGCAGCTGAGCGGATGGGGTGTGGCTCCTGGTCTCCCCACAAGGGCATCTGAGCTGATCAGTGGTAGGCAAGAGACTTCAAAGGGAGAAGCCGAGGTGAATAACATAGACATTTCTTCTCTTGCACAGAAATGCAAGCATCTTCCCAATTCCATCCATTTTTTTTAAATTTGTATTTAAAAATTTCTAAGGATTCATGAATTGAATGAAAAATTACACAGAAAACTGAAGATTTTTAAAGTTTGGAGAAATTCTGACTTCTGTGCTGTGGTGTAAAGGAAGGGGCAGGTTTGTGAACATGGTGAAAGGCCCTGGGTCATCCTTGGGGTCCAAGGTCATCACGAGGCTCCTGGAGAATGGGAGGTGAGGCAGAAGAACAGAGCCCAGGATCCACGTGGCCAGGGCTGCTGGCTCTGAAGATGGGGAAGGACCACGAGCCCAGGAAGAAGGGGGGTGTGGAGCTGCTGCCTCGTGTCACCCAGTAATGTGCTGTAATTTATCACCTAAGCTGTAGGAAGTCGACGGCCCAAACGCGGGAGGGGACTGGTAAGGATGGCAAACCAGCCGGCTGGCACCACAGCCCCCAGCAGCCGCTGCAGGTGAACCAGGCAGAAACTCCAACAAGTCACCAAAAAAGCGAAGAAAGGTGACATGTTATCTTCATGTTAAGAATTTCATAGTGTTTCAGTAAAAGTTCTCCAAGGGACAATTGTTGTATCTAATTTCTAGAAACACAGCGTGTACGTCCCACATAGCCTTCACGCATACATCGCCCACGGCACCAGAGCCGATGGACACATGTATGCGTGTGCGGGTGTGTGCACACACCTGTGCAGAGCTATGTGTGTTGTGTGTGTGTAGGCATCTGTGCAGATGGATACACGTGTATGTGTACGCACAGTTGTGTAGAGGTACGTGTGTGCGTGTTAGTGTGTGGGTGTGTGCACACACCTGTAGTGAGGTAATGTGTGTGTGTGTGTGTGTGTGTGTGTGTGTAGGCACCTGAGTGGAGGGGAGCATGTGTGTGCCAGTGTGTGACACAGCTGTGCAGAGATACGCGTGTGGGTGAGTGTGGATGTGAGTATAATTAGAAAAGGGATGTAGCCCCCAGAAACAGTCTTTGGTATCTGGAATCGGACAAGTTTCAATTCTCTTTCTGAATTGCCAAAATGTTCTGGGAATTCTTACATCAAAAGGTGCCCAAAATTCTGTGAGAAATTCCCTCTATTTGGTTCACAAACTGTGCTCACCGTATCTTGAGCTGTAAGTGCTGAAGGAAGTTCAGAATAGGCTGAAATAGCAGCGGAGCGTATGAAGTCACACGGGGCCTGGGAAACGCAGCGCGAGCCCCCACAGGCTGGTTGATATGAAACCAGGCCTTCTGGGTTTTGTTCATTTGCTGGATTTTCCCACGAGGAGAGGAGGGCGCTGGTTGATTCCGTGAAGTTTTGTGGCATTTCGTTCAAGTTTCTGTCAGATTTGGCAAGCCATCAATGAACCAGAGGAAAATGGGTGTGTTGGAGGGACTGAAGTGATGGTGGCATGAAGAGGAGTGAAGGACCCTCTGTCCCTTGTCCCTGGATGGAAACCAAATGGGCCATGACCACCTGACATCCCAGGGGACCCCGCATTCCCTGCAGAGCTAACATCTCAGTCAAATGCCAAGGACTGTCTGGAGAGACACAGTATTCTAAACTGGCCAAGGGGGCCCCGGGGGAGCCAAGGGGCTGCGGCCTTCCGGGTGGGGACAGGGCGCGCTGTCATCTCAGGGGCTCACACTCACTCTGTAGGTCAGGCCAGCCCCCCACAGGGCGTGACCACCCAGGGAGTCTGGATGAAGGACAGTCTGGCCACTGGGGGCCCCTGCTCAGCCTACATGCACAGAGCTGTGGCGGCATTGCTGACACTCTGGGCCAGCGAGCCCGATGTCCTCCCGACGAGGGACAGGAGCAGCCAGACAAGCCTTGCTTGCAAATGCCAACACTGCACACAGGCCGGCCGGGGAGCTGGGTGTGCAGCCAGGAGGGGGGGTTGGGGTGGGTGCCTGCGCTGGGGGCAGGGGGGTGCTGTGCTCCGGGGGTGGGGCGGAGGGAGGGTGCTACATGGGTTCCGCAGGGAGAGCACGTGTGCTCCTTAGCCCAGAGGCACGGTGGCCGCTTCAAGACGCTGCGCGGGGAGGAGGGTTTTTGGGAGGAGGACATTTGCGATGAGACCTGCAGGACTGTGGGGGGCCGGGAAACGAGAGAGACACGGGGGCTGTGCACACAGGTGTGCTGCACACCAGGGCGGGGAGGCCAGGGGAGGACCCAGGGGCACTTTCCCCAGAGGGTGCAGGGAGCCTCCCAGCGCTGGAGTGATGTCCTCAGGGAGCCTGTCTCTCAACCACTGGGACTTTAAAGCCAGGGCAGGAGGGTGGGGGAAGGGTGCGTCCCAGAAGGGGGTGCGGCCGCCTCTGGAGCAGAGAAGGGGGTGTGCATGCCTGGAGGTCTGCATGGGGCAGCTCCTCAGTGGCTCCCAGGTTTTCAGTGAGCGTACCTCTGCAGGGGTGTGGTCTGGGCGGGCGGGAAGCGAGGCTCTCAGTGCGCTTGCCCTCCGCAGTGCAGGCGGCACACCGAGCACACCTGGGTCGTCTCTCTGGCCCGGAGCCATTTGCCAGGATTACAGCAAGAGCTTGGAGCTTGCCAAGTGCGGAGGAGACAGGACAAGAACGGCGGGAGGGGAGGGAGGGCAGGGGGGCTGCGTGCGGGGTGCTGTGTGCAGGGACAGCAGGCTGACCCCTGCGTGGCCTCCCGGCGCCTGGCGGTCTCGCTTGGTGTCTGGATGCCCCCAACGAGCCTGGCCGGGCACCACACACTTGGTGCAGCCTGGGGCCCTTTACCGACACCGCGCCAGGGAAGAAAACCCACGTTCAGAGCCTTTTACAGGCAGCAGGGCGGGTGACACGGGGGATGGGAAGTGGAAACCAGAGCTGGGAAGGACAGTAGGTGGCTGCGTAGACCCAGCCCGACCTCAGGGCTCGGGGAGACTTGTGGGCTCAGCAGGGTCTACCTCCAGTCCCCCAGGCCCACAGCTCCGACTGGAGCACAGGAAGCCAGGACCTTGGGGGGCTGTGGCGTGGGGCTGCTTCTCAGTTCCCGACAGCGTGCGTTCTCTATTACCGAGTGAAATGCATCTTTTTTTTTTTTAAGATTTTATTTATTTATTTGACACAGAGAAATCACAAGTAGATGGAGAGGCAGGCAGAGAGAGGGGGAAGCAGACTCCCTGCTGAGCAGAGAGCCCGATGTGGGACTCGATCCCAGGACCCCGAGATCATGACCTGAGCCGAAGGCAGAGGCTTAACCCACTGAGGCACCCAGGTGTCCCGAAATGTATCCTTTTTGAGCTTTTAAGTTTGACACTCAAGTTCTAACATATGCCCACTGGAACATTTTTACTGCTTGAAATGGGATAGTTTGACTAGTTTAATTTCAAACCCGTGACGACTGACCGCGGAGCGGAAGGGCCCCACTGGGAAGAAGAAGAAGAGCAAGCAGGAGGGAAGGCACTGAAAACGACCCAGAATGTCCCCTCCTGCTTCCCGTAGCTGCTTTCCCGCATTTGAGCTCTTTCTTCGCTACATATTAAGTAGCAAAGCTTGATTGCCAGATGGAATTTCGAAAACTGTTCTAGCTTCACTCTTTTTCCTCCAGGTTTTCCCCAAGTGCAGAGGAACAGGTGTACGGCTGATGTCTCCTTTCCAAACCGGTGTTGGCTTTCTGCGTCCTCAGCACCAAGGGGACGTGTCATCCAGAGGCTGTCACAGAACTTGTTCTCAGGGACACGGCTCCATCCCGGTGACCGGACAGAGCACGAGGCTGGCGGCAGGCTCTCGACGGAAGGCCCTGTTTGTTCTGGTGTGTACAGTGGTAATGCTTCCGGAGAAGATCTCTTGTCTCCACACGGCCGTAAACACGCTCGTTCTGATCTACTTTCAATGTGAATACGTTGGCCTCACTTAGTGAATTCTTTGAATTAGTATCTTTGTTATTAAGACAGTGTGGCATCCCAGAGAAGTGATGTGTCGTTCCCTGTCATTTTGCCAGATTTCAAGGTAATTCCATTTAAATGATAATGTGAAAAAATATTTATTTATAAAAATAATAATTGGAAACAAGATATGTGTTAGAGTATGTTAGCAGCTTAGGAAATACTGTTTTCGGTGTTTTTGTTTGTTTTCCAGATTGAGGGCTAAGATGTGCTGTCGGGGTCGCTTTCGTGCTCATAACAAGCGTCCCGCAAAACAACGCTCGGAAGCGCCGTGTTGGAAATGCCGTGCGCGGCGCCTCCCCGCACGCGGCTCCGGGAGCCCCCGTGAGAAGCTGCTCACGGTAACGGCTCTTGACGAGGCGCTTGTCCTCGGGGGTGCCCGAGGGCAGCGCCAGGGCACGCGGTGCAATTCCGTCCCACCGTCTCCCGAGTCATAACGAGACCTTTCGTGCGGCCGCTGGTTGCGTCAAAGTAGCGACAAGAACAAGAAACGAAACGGGGCGAGGCTGCGACCCAGGGTCGAGCGCGCAGGCCGGGCGCACCGAGACGCGCGTCGGGGGAGCAGGAACGTCCGTCCGGAGGCAGCGAGCAGGGCCGAGCCGAGGGCGACGAACGGCCAGACCCCGAAGGCCGCAAGCGCCACCTCAGGTGCGCGGGGGACCTGCGTCCGTCCCGTGCGAACGATGGAAGAATCCGCTTTGTCCAAAGCCCGGGCGTGCGTGCACGCGTCTTCACGGACCGGCTCTCCGGGGCTCGGCCGGGGCAGGCGACGCGCGGGCTCCCTGCCGCCTCCGTCTGCCGGCGCCGCCTCGCCCTCGCCGCGCTTCGGTCCGCCGGGCCGGCCTTCCCGACACGGGCTTTGCGGCGAGATGGAGCGCACCGACCTGCACGCGTCCGGCCCGCCCCACACACCGCCGTCCCTCCGTCGCCGTCCCTAGTCGCAGGCTCTGCCGGCTGCTCCCCGCACCCCGCGCCCCCCATGCCGAGAGCGCGCCCCGGCCCCGCGCGCCCGCACCTGAGCTCTGGCTGTCAACACACACGGGGCCCCCGGGACAGCCCGCGGTTGAGGCCGGCCGCTGTCCCCCGCCGGACACGCTTCTGCTCCCGCTCGCTGCCCCCGTCCTTAAGAGACTCGCATGGGACATCGGGTCTCTGACTCCTCAGATGGGAGGGGCCGCTCCCGCATCGCCGCCGTCTTCTACGGCGACATCTCTCTGGCCAGGACCCTGCGCGGGAGCCACACCCCGTGGAGGGCCGCGCCTCGGCTCTGCGTCAGGCTGCTGATAATCTAAACCAAAACGTGCCGGTTTTAACGTGCGAAGAAAGTCAGTGAACTAAAAAATCAACCCAAATCATGGCATCAAAACTGGTTTGGAGTTAAAAAATAACATTTTTAATCAAAAATTAACAGAGAACATTTTTAACTATTAACAGAAATCAGTAACAAAAACTATTTTTAACCAAAAGTACAAAGCACCTGCTAATCATCTCTAAGTGCCACCAACAGATCAAAGAGATGAATCCCGGAAAAAAATGATCGTGCCGTTTGTGAGGTGACTACGTGCATTTTGTTGCCATTTCTTCAGTAAAGAAAGAGAGACTCTGGGTCAGTAAGGGTTTATTGTAGGAACTACGGGAAATGTAAAAGTCGAAGGGTATTTACGGGAGTTGTACGCATGGTGTTGCTCACACATCGTGTCAACAAACACCCATTACCCCTCGTGTCCCAGGCTCTGTCCCTGGCGTTGGGAGACCCACATCCACACACTCATCCCTGTCCGGCCAGGCCTCAGAGACCTCATGCTGGGACAGAGGGTCACATCAATAGGTAACTTTATGACGAACTGTAGTTGGTGGTTCGGAGGGAGCAAAGGGAAGGGAGGCCGGTGGTGCTGACTGTCCGCGGGGGCAGGAAATATGTCAGAGCAACGGTTTCTGCCTCGGCAAGAGGCCCTCGCATATCACTGATACTTAAAACTTGGGTGTTGGAAGGCTTCCCGGGCCTCCAAGCATTAATCCTTGTTAACAAATGAAGTCAGGAGATGGAGGAAGAAGATGAAAAATATGTTTTCTGGAAAACTTGGCACTTAGCTTGCAGTTAAAAGAGAAAACTCACCATTTTCCTTGTGTTCGTCTCTTTCTCCCTGAAGTGAGAAGAAGGATGGGGCAAACCCCAGGGCGGGAGCCTTTTCCCCACCCGAGAGCGTGGTGGCCGCTTCCATGCCCGCTGTCTGCAGAACCAGGAGGCCCTCAGTGGCCAAGCCTGGTGGCCCCATCTCGGAGATCGAGACGCTGAAACTCAGAAGATGAAGTTGTTACCTGAGTCCAAGGTGGGATTTACCTGGGTATCGCTCACCTGTGTGTTAGTCTCAGCCCACCCAGCGCCATCACTGAGGAGTCGTCCCTGACTTTCCTCCCCCCGTAACTGTGTCTTTGGGAACCGGGGTGGGCAAGCGTCTCTCGGTCCCCGGAGAGGCTTTTCCTTTGGGTGGGAAGAAATGAGAATCACACCGAAGAGCTATAAATACAGATTTGCCCCCAACATATTCCAATTCACTTGAAAACCTAATTGAAATTAGAATGTTTCACGTTTCGGTGACTGCAGACGTAGCCCCAGGAACAGACGTCGGCTCTGATGACCCGTCGCCCGCGCACGGGGCCCGGACGCGCGGCTCTGATGACCCCTCGCCCGCGCACGGGGCCCGGACGCGCAGCCGCGGTGCCAGTTTCGGGACAACCACCCGAACCATCGTCTCCTCGCAGGAGAGATCGGAGGCTGCACTGGGCTTGCGCGGGGGCACAGCCGGCCGGGAGCAGCGTGGTCTTCAGTGTGACGAGCCTCACGACCCCCGTCCCAGGAGGACGTCGAGTGCGGCGGGGCTGCTGCTCTGGGCTCACCTCCATCGCTGTCGACCGAGCATCTCCCGGGGAAGCGGCACAGCGCATGCGCTCAAACTGAAGTGTGTGCGCGTGCGCGTGTGTGCGCGTGCGCGTGTGCCTTCGGGGGAGGGTCAAACCGCGCCGATTTTTGTTTACGGGCATGCGCAGTTGGACCTGCCCGTCACCCCACTGTGCCCACGTGACGCCCGGTGACGCTGTCCCAGATGGGAGCCGGTTCAGGTTTCCTTCAAGATCGAATTCGTCGTGACAAACCCCCCCACAAAGTAAAACACGTTCAGAGGGCTTCACTGGTGAATTCTACCAGATGCTTAAAGAAATTATTACCAATAGTTCATGAAACCCCCCCAAAAAGAACACTCCCCACTCCGCTCCGTGAGCCCTTTAGTAGCAGAGCAGGACAAAGATACCATAAAGAAGGAACAAACCAATACTCTAACAAAGTACACATCCTCGGCAAAACACTAGCCAACAAAATACAGAAACATAAAAAAATCATACGTCATTGCAGGTAGAATTTGTGTCAGGAAAGTAAGCTTGATTTGGCTTCAGAAAATCAGGCGATGTACAGCCCATGTAAGGGACAAAATGCACACAATCGTCTCGACAGATGCAGAAAAATAATTTGACAAAGTCTTATCGCCATTTGTGATTAAAAAACTAAGGAAAAAAAAAAACCCTCAGAAACCTTGGCCTGGAAGAGAACGATGTCAGCCAGGAGAAGGGTATCAGAATGTCATGGAAAGCCCATGAATAAGATAACCCACCTTTTTCCCTTTTTTTCAAAGATTGTATTTATTTATCTGACAGAGAGAGACGCAGCAAGAGAAGGAACACAAGCAGGGGGGGTGGGAGACGCAGGCTTCCCGCTGAGCAAGCAGCCCGACCTGGAGCTCGAACGCAGGACCCCGGGATCCTGACCTGAGCTGAAGGCAGATGCGTAACAACTGAGCCCCCCAGGCGCCCCTGGATGACGCCGATCTTAATGGTGGCAGGCGGGTGGCTTCGTCCCCGTGGTCAGGAGCGATGATGCAGTGACATCTGTTCTAATTCTCCTCCTCTCCTTGTCACCACATGTTCCAGCAAGGACAGTTTTCTACAGAAAGAAAGAAAGCCACTGGGGCTTGAGAGGAAGAAGTAAAGCTTCTTGTGTTTGCAGGTGACGTGATCACATACACAGATAATCCAAGGAAATCTGCTTGGAATGACCAGACCTAATGAATGAGCCTGGTGAGTCTGCAGGACACGAAACCAGTCCAGAGGCCACTGGGACACTACCTGGGCACCATTTAAAAATAAAATCTAAAAATTCCCAGTTTCTTTTGTTTTTAATTTCCATTTTCAGTAGCATTAAAAATAGTAGAACACATAGGGACAGATTCAAAAAGAAGTGTAAGTTCTCTTCACTGGAACTACGTAACTGTTGAAATAACGTAAGGTGCATCAAAGAAGCTGGGAGATGCCCCACATTAAGACTGGAAGCCTCGACATCCTTACATGGCAACATTCCTAAAATTCATCTATAGAGTCAAAGCCATCCCTATCGATCCTTATCAAAATCCCCACTGGCTGAAACTATGAATCTGCTAGAAGAAAACCTACAAGTACATCTCCGAGACCCTGGCTAGGTCATGTTTCAAGTAACAAAGGAAAAATTGAACTGGACTTTATTAAAATTAGGGCCCTGCGCTGCCAAGGACGCTGGTCTGGACAGTTAGCAGCAACCGGCCGAGTAGAAAGTACTTGGAAATCGTGTGTGGCTGCAAGTCTGTCCATAAGACACACGAGTGTGTGCTCACCCACAGGGAGAGCGGACGTTTCCGCCCGGGCCAGGGGACGACGGCGGCCGTGCCTGTCATCACTTCCCTGGGCCCTGCGGGGGGAATAGAAAACTTCATCCTGTGTCTGCAGGCAGAAAGCAAAGAATTTCTACCCAGAGAACGGTAGCGTCTGCGTATGTTAGGGTGCTTGTCAAGAGTGGGGCCAGGCAGGAAGTACGCAGGGAATGCATCGGGGTCCCCAGCCTGCATCTTGAGAGTCGAGTCCCCTGGCAGCTCAGTATTGCCGGGCGAAAAGGCAACATTATGAAAATAATTAGCATCGTGAGGGCACCGGGAGCTAGATCTGGAGCTATCTGTCGAATTTTGTAGGAATCTGGTCACCTCCCCATCACGGTGCTCCAGACTGGCCTCAGCAGTATCTCACGCTCTGTTCAGTGGTGAAACAGGGACCACTTGTTGCCAAATCTTTATGGAGGAAACTTTGATTATCTTTATCTAAAAATAAGATATATGTCTCTGACCCATCTGTCTGTTACTTATCTAAGTGTCTGCAGAGAGAGATGGAACGCTAGTCTGCGGAGTAATTGCAGATCAGCACAGGTGCCTAACGGGCAGTTCTCCCGCCTGCGTGTCTTTTCTCATTAATTCCACTGTCGATCAGAAAGAAGGAGAGCACAAAGGGCCTCCTTGAATGGACTGGAAGAAGAGCGAATTAGCCGTGTGGCTACTGAGCGTCCACTGAGCGTGTCACCCTCAGCTCCCTGCAGTGAGGTAGTAAGAGTAGAAGCACCTTCAGCAGTGAGCACAGACATCACATAAGAAGTTAATGACTTTCCCACATACACAGTGTGTGGTGAGGAAAGTGCCCAGTCACGGGTGTGTTAAGTGCACTGTTGGGCACGTTCAGTGTCTACAGTGATTATGGAAGGAACTTGAGGGAGACACAAGTTCTTGGAAGAGTAATGACATGAACCAGTTTTATATCCTGAGCCGCTAACTGAGGGCTCGTTCATTGGAATGTGTTCCTCCTCGTCGTAAGGTGAAAACCATGTGCACTAGGAAGCCACGGGGCTTCTCCAGAAGGAAGGACGGCCCAAAGAGCCGATACAGAGAAATGTGGAACGAGGTCAGTGCACCGCCTGAGCACCTGTGCGGTTTCTCTTTGAGAGCATTTTCTGCATGTGAGCGGCACTGTTGTGTGGCCCTGTTATGCCAGCACCAGTAGCCAGTAGCTAGGACAAGCTCCCTGCAAGGCTGGGAGTCGGGCGCTCGGACGGCTCTGGGCTCATCCCCCGCTCCTTCCGTTCTACCGCGGGGCACATGATTCCTGAGCTCCGAGGGCTTTGCTCAGGCCCTGGGCTTGCGTCAGAACCCCGAGCTTTGTGCTCATTCTGCCACTGCATTTTCTAATGAGAAGTTAATGGTTGAGGGACACAGTGAAACCTTCAACACGCAGGAGCGAGAGTCTGGGGAGGACAACGCAGTCACTGAGCCAGGGCGGAAGGTTGCCCGCAGGCTGGGTCGCCGTCACTTCTGAGGGGCTGTTGCGCTGCTTTGTATCTGCTCCCGGTTTGAAGTCCCCGCTGTTCTGCGCTGTTCCCCCCAAATACAGTGTTTATTCTACATGACACTTCCTCTTTCCTTCCAGGAAAACACTGCTTTACCCTCATATCACTTATATATCCCAAGTATGAGATTATATATGACCTTGAAACCCAGGAACAAAACACACAGAAATGTGTAGCAGGTGACACGGAGCATGTGTGCCCCCTGTCCTTACCCCTGCAGCCGAAGGCATGCACAGCCAGGTGGGCATAGATCCAAATCCTCCTGACCGTGAAGGTAAGTGACCTAGCTATTCTGCCCACCAAAAAGTGGGTTCATATTATACACATTCCTCTCCAAAAATGTCTAAGAGGAGCCGACCCTGGGCATCTTGCTAGCTCATTACATGAACATCGAATACTTTTATGTATTCACCTGTTCGCCCTAATAACTGTCCACTAGTAACAACCAGGCTGCAACAGGGTCTTGATGTATGCGGTTGTATTCAGGTGACTTTATTTCTGTGGGACAAAATCCCAAAAGAGACAACTACTTAATGGTGGGCAAGTCTTTCCTATCTGTTACTCCTGAGTGAGCCAAGGGAGCCTGACGTGTATCTGAAACTCAGATTTCTCTAATGGCCACCAGGGGAGTCAAGTGTCATAATTGTATCGATCCCTTACATTTCACTTTTTTGTTTGTTCACAATCTCTGCCATTTTCCCATTACCCCGTTCTGGTTGTGTGACCGTCAAAGCGTTTAACACCATGTGGGAAATGTCTCAGCGGCTCTGGGAACTAGCTGTATTTTGGGATTTGACAGTGTTCACAGATGTTTGTCTAGAGACCCTCCTTCATCGTGCTTAAATAGCCTCATTATTCTGCCCATGGGCTTGTGTTTTATGGGGATAGAAACTTTAGGATTTTTTTAAATTAAGGTTTTCTTCTCTTTAATATTGAACAAATTATTCGTTTTTTATGTAGGATATTGTAACTTCATAACATGAGCTGGGGAACGCATCCACGTTTCCTGTGGCCCGAGATACTTTCCAGGACATGCAGGTAGCTTGTGAGTACAGGGGTCAGCTCTGTGGTGGGCACAGCCTCTGGCCCCAGTTAACACTCACTGCCACGCGTCTGACCCCGCCTGGCCTTTCTGCTCCTCACCCCACAAAGCACACACAAGAAAGTTACGTGGGTGTTTCAAATGGTCATTCCTTAGTGTGGACGGCGGCAGGCGATAGAGGTGGAGAAAAGGACGCACGTCATAAAGGATAGCTGAGAGCAGCCTCGCGGGGGCACTGGAGGAAGCTCAGGAGCGAGCAGAGTGCGGCATGCTCCCCAGAGTGCTGGGAGGGTGTGCAAAGGCCCTGGGGCTGACCAGGGTTGGGACACCAGTACCTGAGGCTTGGGGTTCTGGGAGGTGGACGCTGTCAACACATTTCAACAGGACCTTCCCTATCTTTCTCTAGAACGAGCTATATATTTTATCCTGAGATTTTGTTGTAAAAATATGCTTTATTAAAATTATGATGACTGTAGGTAATAGATTTCTTTAATTACTATTGGATGAATGAATAAACTTCCCAAATGGTTAGCGCCCTTACACTAATTCATGGAAAGCATAGCCCATACCCTCATACTGTGGAATTTGGCTGACCCTTGAACTGTAGCCCTGAAAACCGCTGTGGAGAGAGGCTCCCCTCTGTCAGCAAACTGACTGGAAACCAGGCGTGTGACAGCAACCCGGGGCAGTCTGGGGTCTCTGGTTGTGCTCCCCTAACCACAGAGCAATCCAGCCAAGGGCCCTCGGCTGCTGGAGAAGCCCCAAGTGTTTCCATCCTGCAGTGAGAGCAGCACCCGCCAGTGTTTCCCCAGGAGCAGCGGACGTCCGAAGGGCCTGCCGGCACGGACTCCCATCTGACATCTCTGGGCACCCACAGCCGCCCCGTGAGGACAGAGATGGCAGCGGAGTGGGCCCTGAGCCACTGATCTGCACCACACCTGTGTCCTTCTTGTGGACGTTCTCGTGACCACAGACAGCTCTGGAAAGCAGCAGACCCCAAGGGTGACATGGATCTGTTTTTGTCGATGAGAGTAGCCTTTCCACAAGTCACTGTCACCTCTACATGCTTACAGGCCAGGTGCAGGCCATGCTTCACGTTCTGGGAGCTTGAGTGAACCTGGGCCACATGGGGCGACATGGGCGTGGTAGGGGAGGTGGGAGGCCTTCCTGCCACCCTTCTGAGTTCCCCTCCCCCTCCCTTTCACGCTGTGGAAGGACACAGTGCTTATTCTCCAACCTGTCCCTCAGCTCTCTCCTACCAGACGGGCCTGGCCCGGTCAGGGTGGTGCTGATCCCGCCAAGCAGCCACATGCCCCAGGTGAGACTTGGGCAGGGAAGGTCGTATTCCACGCATCTAAGTCTGCCAGTCGCTGGACAGTGTTTACCTCTGTTCCCCCAGCTGTGGACAGTGGGACATCGCCCCCAGGACCGCTTGGGTGAGCGTAGGGCCGCGTCAGCACAGGAAGCTGTTGGCGCTGGACAGGAGCTGGTGCCATGAACAGCACAGGAATGGGCAGTGGAAAGGAAGGGAGCACGGCGGGATGGGGGGATTGCTGGACTGTTAGGTGGGAAGCCTCAGAACCAACTGAGAAGCTGCCTTGATATTCGTCCAGCGGCCCACGCAGGCTGGCTGATCCGTGCCCGGCGGGAGGCTCGTCGGGTGAGCCCCGAGCTGTCCTGTCCAGACACCCCCGGCCCCACCTCTCCTCAGCCTTGGGGGCGCCGCGCAGAGTGGAGTGTGCGAGTGCTGGGTGCTTCTGTCTTCTGTCCCCTCTCAGTGTCCGTCCTGGGTGTCCCTGCAGACTCTGTAGCCACGGAGCTTCTCCCCAGGTCCTTGCCCCCTACTTTCCAAGGAAAGCAAAACGGGGTCATTTTACACATGGTCCTGCTCAAATGCATATTTCCTGGATGCCTTTTAGTAGGAGACCTTGTCAGAGCCCAGTTTCCGGTCACTGGTGGACGTGAGCCCTGAGCTAGGAGTCGCCGTGTTCCCACACACGCGGGCACACTCAGCACACTCAGCTCCCTGCAGTATCTCACCTGAAGGAGTTTTTATCCGAACTCCACAACACGTCCGCAGTGGATGGAGCGGCTCTGCTCAGTTCAAGGGCCCTCTGTCCCCCGGGCACTCTGGATGACAGGCACCCGGGTTTCGGACCAGAGGGTCTTCTCTGAAAACACACGGGAAACACGCTTCCCACTGTCCGAGCAATCACACCTGGTGACTGTCCGCTCCGTGAAGTCGGACTGGGGACTTGTCACCGGTAATGACCGGTCCTGAGGACGCTGGCAGGAGGTGTTTGTCCTGGGGAATTTCTGGGCATCAGCTTCCAAGCCTGATTTCGTCAGTGCAGAGTGCAGCTTCATTCTCAGAGACGCCAAGCTTAGGAGAAATGGGCACATTAGTTCAATGTTCAACAAGCCTTCCCACAAAGGACACTGGACGCTGAGACACACACCGTGCCCTGTGTGGCAATCCGGCTCATCTCAGTCACTTGGAGAAGCCGAGTCAGCAGCATGTCCTCCGCCCAGTGGATGGATGATAGAAGCTTCCAGTCTTGTTCTGGCTCTTGTTTTCTCTTAACCTCAAATCCAATCCATCACTGCCTCCTCCGGACTGGAACCTGAGCACCTGTCTTCAACAGGATCGGCAAACTTTCTCTGTAGAGGACAGACGGGAAATAGTCTGGGTGCCACTGGGTGTGCGACGTCTGGGAGGCCGCTCCCGCCTGCTGCTCCGCGGTAAAGCAGCCACGGACCGGGAGCAGGGAGAGGATCCTGCCTGTCCAACCCACCGCGGCTGCGGCACAGGCCTGCTGGGAGGAGAGCACCCAGACCCCACTACTGGGCATGTCCCTCAGATTTCTGCCAGCCCACAACCAACCCAGGTTTTCTTTCTCTTTAATGGAAGTCATCTTCCTTCTTCCATATTTTTCTCATTGCTTCTCATTATTTAAGTTATTATCAACTGTGATCTCATACTGACACGATTCGATCTAAGTGAGGAAAGGGAGCCAGCACATAGGCAATCAGGAGGGCATTGAACCAGGGAACTGGAGTTTAGGTCATGTTTTTCTGAACAGAGAAGAATGTGTTTTCAAGATTTGGGTCATCCCTCCCCACCACCCCTCCGCCCGCAAGACAACTGAAAGACGATATTTCGGTTAGCTGTGCTTTTTGCTTTTTTAGGTATTAAGAAACAGAACAAGAGGGCTCGTGTCTGTTAGCCTCCCTCTAGCAGGCAGAGCCGCGGGCGCTCTCTGCAGCCAGCTTCCTTGGCGCATGTCTGGTACCTGAGGGGCATCTGGGCGGGTGTCCTAGACGAGGCCGCTGCAGCTGGCTGGACGCCGGCCCCACTGGGAGCCTCCTGGGACATTGCCTGCATCGCCCACCAGCCGTAGCAGCCGACGTCTTCTCAGGGACGCCGGAGGAAGGCCCGACATGGTGTCCGCGGCTCCAGCCACTGCTTTGTTGGGGGGCTGGATTAAGTGAACTAAAGGGAAACCAGTTTTCTAACACGTTTTATTTTAAAAATGAAGATGTTCACACAGCAGATGATTCTCGGTGAATCAGTAGGAGCTGCTTTAAGTCACGGCACCAGCGCCCAGCTTTACGACTGGGAACGCCGTCCTCGGTCCTGGCCACACGCCAGGTGCTGCAGTGGACAGTCGTACAAACAGGAGAACCGGAGTCTGGAACTACGTCTGGAACTACAGTTCTCGTGGGGTCGCCTGCAAGTCGAGTGAAGTCATACGGCTGGGGAGGGACAGCATTTGGGGAGACATCGGGGTTCTGAGTGTCTCTGGCGTTTGGAGGCCCATAGGTCGTGGGGGCGAGTGCGGGCTTCCCGGGGCTCCCGACAGTCCTGCTTCCCAGCGCGTCGCTCTGGTGTGGCCCGCGGCCCTGTGTGTGGCTCTAGTGACTGAACTACTAACGAGCAGGATATGGGAAAAACAGATGGTGTCACGTCTGGGACCAAATTAAGGAAATGCAGGATTTCTTCCTTCGAACACCCTCTCACCCCACCTCTGCTTGCTTTGATAAATCAAGGTGCCACGTCAAGAGGCCACGTGGCAAGGAGCTGGTACAGGCTCTGGCCGACGGCCCACGGGGTATGGAGCGTTCTGAGGACACGGAGCTGGCCTGGGAGCACACTGCCCAGGGACCTTGACATGATGGCAGTTCCAGCCATCCCTGAACCAGGCTGGGACCCTGGTAGGAGGAGGCAGCAGGGTGGCACCAGGACCCAAGCTCCCAGAAACCATGAGAGTGATAATGAGGGTCCAGGAGCGATGGGTAACGAGCATGTCCTCAGAGTCCAGTCCTGCATGGGAACTGCTCCGGTCCTGTCTAGAAAGGTTTCAGCCGTCCTGCTGTGGGGACTCGTCGTGACCACCAGCGTCCCACTCTTGCCGCCACCACTCTCCTGGACTAGAAACTCTGAAATCACTTCTCATTCCTCTGGTACTGTCTCTCCTTGTGCTGTAGAAATTTCTCATTTTCCTTCCCCTCTATTTCCATTGTGTAAATATGGCCATATTCCTCTCTACCTAAATGACAGTCCGCCCCCGTCGACGCTCCCCTAGAACGCGTTCTGAGTACTTTGCAGAGGCCCCTGGTTACCGGGTTGCCTTTCCTCCTGTGCTGAGCGCCATGCTGAGTCCTGGGTTATCGTCCCTCCCCCCGCCCTGGGGTTCTGATGACACAGCTTCACTGGAGACTTGGGAGTGGACATCTGAAGCTGCCTGCCCTGTCCCTTTTGGAGTTTTATTAATAAATCTAATTCGTCCTTTATGCCCCAGACAACACAATTTGGGTTTTGTCATTTAAACCCCAAAGCACAGCTCATGCTTAGGCAGAGAGAACAGCCCCAAATATTTCACCTGCCAGAGGCTTACTTCCCAAATCACTGTTCCCTCTTTCAGACCAGCCTGTTCCCCGGGATCGGGCTGATTGCACGATTTCCTCGTAGCTTATCCAGCAGACTCTGCCCCATGTGTCGGGCACCTGCTAAGTCCCATGCACTCAGCGTGTGGCTGTTGGCACCACGTGCCTTGACTTGTGGACGCACGGAAGTGTGGGCTCTGGACACAGGTCGCATGTGAGCAGTGAGCCCAGAAAGGAGACACAAGCCACGTGGGACGAGTATCTTCCTCGTGTTTGTGCAGCATGTGCTGAAAGTACGTGGGTGGATTCAACAAAGCACTCAGGGGCCGGCTTTAAACACATCTTTATTTTTATATTTAGGTTGAAACACCTCAGTGATCCCATCCCAAGCCACCCCCGACCCGATCCCAAGCCACCCCCGACCCGAGTTTCTTTGTACCAATTACTGCTGATTCCTGTAAGTTAACTTTCATTTCTTCATGTGTTAGAATCTTGAATTAAATCTGTTTGCTACTCATCTCAGTTATTTTGTTTCACTGGTATCTGGGTTTCTAACATTGTAGCATTTCTGCTTTCACATGTTCCCTTTGCATAACTTTAGGAGAATACAATGTATTCTTGGTATTGTTTCATGACATACTTACTTTCCCCTGCTGGCTCTTCTCAACCAAATAATCCAGGCAGGAAATGATAAAACCCCAGACTACTGTGCATTTAGGATAGATTAAGGACATGGGGACTGGACAGGACAGAAGCCTGAGACAGTTCACGGTGATGAGTGACATGGCTTCGTCCTGGCTCCGATGTGGGGCATGAGGGAGAGGGAGGAGACGCGGAGGCTGGAACACAGCCACGCCAGGGGAAACAGCAACAGGAAAATGACAGTAAGTTGCAGTTTGACTGAGTGTTTGTACCACAGACCAGGCCCTTTGAGCAGGTTCCTGCCACCAAGCACATGGCCTCCTGCTCTCGAAACCAGCAGCCACAGGCACTTGTGCCACAGTCGATGGCTGAGCAGGAGGGACGATTGCTGTAAAGCAGTTAGTAATATGTGGGGAGCCGAGCCGGGTCATTGGAGCTGCACCCGAGAGCTGATCATACATCCTGCCCGCGGGCTTCTCTCTCCGTCCCTCACCCCCGTCCATCACTCCGTTTCTGTCTCTCTCCCCCATCTCTCTACCTCCTGGTCCTTCTGTCTCTCTGTCTCCCAGCTCTGTCCGTTTCTCTGTCCCCATCTTTTTCCCTCTGTCTCTCTCTCTGTCCCGCCCATCCGTCCCACACCATCGTTGCCTCTGTTCCTCACTCCATTGTCTGTGTGCTCTCTCCGTGGTCCCACTGTATTGTGTGGCCTGCGGCTGCTGGTGACAGGTCCCGTCATGGTCAAGAATAAGGAGTTTTCCTTTATATTTTTCTTCTGACACTTCCAGCCTGCAGAGGAATGCTCTTGTTGCTGACCCCCACCTGCTCTCTCCCCAGAGCCCTCTGTGTCCTTCAGGACAGGAGTTCAACACGATACGCTTTATCCTGCCCTGAGGGAACCCCCTCTGATCTCTGTAAGCGTGTGTGACTCTGTGATAATTCTCCCCTTACAGGGGCGGGAGGTCCGTTCTGCATGATCGAGCGCGTCGGTGAATGTGGCATGAACTCAGGAGAGCAGGGAAGCTAGGACCCAGGGCACAGTTCTGCCGGCCACAGGCCATCCCCCACATGGGTCTTTCGGCTGCCATGGAAACCCTGTCCCCAAAGGCTTGAGACTGTCCAGCCTGGCCCCTCCCATGCCCTAGACCACAGAATCAGCCAGTGTAAGGAAAAAAAGCAGACCTGCAAGGCAGCTTCTCTGTTGGGATCAGTACACGTACCGAACTCAGCCCGGGACAGAGAAGATCATTCTCCGTCGTCTGAACAGGCAGAACCAAACCCACACTCACGCAAGTGCAGATTCTGTCTCGCACAAAACTCACCATCCTTGGCACGTCCTCCCTCCTTGTTGAAGAGGGAACTGAGTTCCTCTGGTCATGCTGGGTGCCAATTTGGTCGACGGTGGATGGAAAGGTGGATGGACAACCTCGCTCTTGGCCTCCCGCAGTGTGACCCCCACGTGGGTGCAGAGAGAGGTGCCACGTGTTCCAGCGTCACTGAGGCTGTTTCTCGTGCGTGTACACAAGGAGAGCCGAGGGCGCTCCCTTTCTGGCCTCGCTCTGTGGGGAGCAGGGGCAGGAGGCCCAGGCGCACACCTGAGACCTGCTCCTGTAGGCAGGGAGGTCGGCGCTCGGTTCCGTGGTGTGGAAGCTGTGCTGACGTCACTGATCCGAATGACCTGGTGACGGTGCGGTCATTGCGGTGGGACCTGACTGTGCTGCCTGTTCTGTGTCTCTAGGGCCGCTCTGTGTTACAGTGGGAGTAGGACATAGCACTGCTTCTTTTTATGAGAAAACTGTGTATTTCGTATGTCAGAGAAAATCACAGAGAAAAACAGATGGACGGGAAATAGATAACCCAATGGTTCCCAGCACGAACTGGGGCTCACACGTATCCGGTGATGATCGCCAAGTGGCTCTGGTCCGGGGAGCACAAGGTGGGGCTGACATGAGGGCCAGACGGCTGTGGACCCTGCTAAGGGCAGCATGTGGGGTCAACATCGAGTGTGGTGCGGCACGGAGAGCATGGGCCCAGCCACGGCACTTCCCACGGACAGGCAGAGAATCGACAGCGGGCAGGACAGAGCCCCTGGAGGCAGAGTGCCGGGGTGCTGCCCTACTCACCGAGAAAGACCCACATCCTCATTCCCCTCTATGCTCCTCCGCAGTCCTCAGAGCCACATCCTGGGAGCATCGCCTCAGATGCAGCCACATGCACCCTCGTCAGCCCCCAGCATGGGGAGGCCCTTGACACACGGAGGACAGGGTGACATGACCAGTGAGGCAGAGGCAACCAGCACAGGGTGCCAGGCCATCATTGGAAGCTGGGGACACAGGAGAGCCCTCCCCTAGAGCCCCTGACGGAACACAGTCCTGTCGGCCCCTCGTGGGCCTACAGATGGGTAGAGACAATGTTCTAGGGTCTCTAACACCGAGGCTGTGACATGGGCTGTAACCAGCTCGGGACATGGACGCCTCTGCCAGCAGCTGTGTCCTCTTTCAGGACAGAGCTGCACGGGGACGGAGAGGACAGCCGTGTGTGTGGGGGGTTCTGTCTGTGTGTTTCTGTATGTGCCTGTGTGTGTGTGTGTGTGTGGTCTGCTTGCACGCCCATGTGCCTGTGTGTGTGTGTTGTCTGTGTGTTTCTGTATGTGCCTGTGTGTGTGTGTGGTCTGCACGTGTGTATATTTACTCCAGGGGAGTTTCTGCTGGATTAGCTCAAGGGAAGGGCAGTCAGAGACCACCCCCAGGACGGGGAGAGGAAGGAGCGGCGGGAAGAGGTCCCTGCTCTAGTAAAGGAGACATGTCCTTTGTCGTGGACACGGCGTCTAACTCAGAACCCTCTGCAGGGTGCACATGGTTTTCGGAGTGGACCGGCAGGCAGACCCCGCCGCATCCTGCCTGGTTGTCCGTGGCACTGGCCTCACTGGGGTCTGGGCACAGGGCTCCGGTCGACATGTGGTGTCCTCACTGCTGCTCGCTGCCCTGCGGGGACAGCCTCGGTGCCGTCCCCACACACACCTTCACCATGGGGCAGGGACACCGAGGGCGTGGATGACCCAGGTGCACCCCGCGGTAAAATCGCTAAAAGGAGATCCCTACTCCTAGTACTTTCATGACATGACTGCGGGATCCTTCTTGGGAGGCTTTACTACAACGCAAGATTGAGCACATAGATAAAAATGAGACAATATTGTCCAGTCACTTGATTCATTTGTGTCAAACTCTTTCTTATCATCTGCAATTTGAGACATTTTTTAGGCCCCGACATTTTCACTGCCCGGACACGGACCCCACCACACCTGACTGTGCTGATTTCTCTCCCACATCACGTGTCCTTGCCTGGCCATCTGTTCTGTTTATTGGTTTTTAAACAAAGTTTTAGAATTGTTTTAACACCTGGAACTCGGAATATGGGACTTTAAACTACAAATGGAGAATTATGTATTTCTTCCCCCATCCCATAAGATCACATTCATTCATCTCTTTGAAAATATTTTACTTAGTGATCCCTTAGCTGTATTTTAAGCAGCTGTTTTAAACGGCATATTCAAAAAGGACATTTATAAGTATTTATTAAGGAACTTAATTTGGTAGGCTGGTTCCTCCTCCTGAATGAAAGCTAGGTTTTGAAATGTGTCCTGGAAAACATTTACCTTTCATTCAGCTTTCAGTGTGGATTTCCCCAGCGGTTCCCCGTTCAAGTGTCAGGTGCAGGGAGGTCCAATATGTGAAAATAGCCAGATTCGTGATTGGCACATTTTTGCTAATGCTCCCCTTTGATCATGCTTCTTGCATTTTCCCCACAAAGGATAGAAAACCTCTGTGATGCCTGCAGTGCCAACATGTCTTTTGATGTCCTTGAACATAGCTGCATAGGAGCCTGTGGACATAGACTGAGGCGAGACCCTCGCCTCTGGGGACTGGCAGCAGGTTGCAGAGCTGAAGGGATTGGATGAGCAAAGCAGCCACACAAGATCCTGGGTCCTTAGACTGTTCATGATGAAATCTGCAGAAGGCCAGTTAAAAAGCAACAATAACCCAAAAAACAGATAATTGCATCAATAAAATGGGCAGAAGATATGAACAGACACTTCTCCGATGAAGACATACAAATGGCTAAAAGACACATGAAAAAATGTTCATCATCAGTAGCCATCAGGGAGATTCAAATTAAAACCACACTGAGATACCACCTTACACCAGTTAGAATGGCCAAAATTAGCAAGACAGGAAACAACATGTGTTGGAGAGGATGTGGAGAAAGGGGAACCCTCTTACACTGTTGGTGGGATGCAAGTTGGTGCAGCCTCTTTGGAGAACAGTGTGGAAATTCCTCAAGAAATTAAAAATAGAGCTTCCCTATGACCCTGCAATTGCACTACTGGGTATTTACCCCAAAGATACAGATGGAGTGAAAAGAAGGGCCATCTGTACCCCAATGTTTATAGCAGCAATGGCCACAGTTGCCAAACTGTGGAAAGAACCAAGATGCCCTTCAACAGACGATGGATGGATAAGGAAGATGTGGTCCATATACACTATTGAGTATTATGCCTCCTTCAGAAAGGATGAATACCCAACTTTTGTAGCAACATGGACGGGACTGGAAGAGATGATGCTGAGTGAAGTAAGTCAAGCAGAGAGAGTCAATTATCATATGGTTTCACTTATTTGTGGAGCATAACAAATAGCATGGAGGACAAGGGGAGATGGAGAGGAGAAGGGAGTTGGGGGAAATTGGAAGGGGGACACAAACCATGAGAGACTGTGGACTCTGAGGAACTAACACGGCTTTGGAGGGGAGGGGGGTGGGGGGCTGGGTGAGCCTGGTGGTGGGTATTGTGGAGGGCACTGATTGCACGGAGCACTGGGTATGGTGTATAAACAATGAATCTTGGAACACTGAGAAAATAAAATAAAATTAAGATATAAAAAACAAAAACAAATGTAAAAGCACTCTAAAAAAAGACGATTTTGCAGTTCAAAAAAGAAATGAGATTCTCATTGGCAAAAAATAACAAAATAAATTTTAAAAAATTAAAAAATGAAAAGCAACAATAAGCCAGTTCATCTACGACAGAACCTCTAGTCACCATACAATATGACTGTGTCCCTCCCTGAGGCGGCCAAATGCAGGGTACAAATGTGAGGGGGGCCTGTGCTGCTGGGTTGGGGCCTCTCTGGGGGTCTCGTGCCACAGCAGAGTCTCCAGTGCCAGAGCCACGCACATTCAGGGGTGCAGGGTGTGGTTTCCAAGGCTCTGGGACAATCAAACATTTCAGTTGAATCTTGATGCTGTTTTGCACCCACGGAAAGCAGAGTCCTTCGGAGAATGGTGCCTGAGTCACTCCTGCTCCGGTGAGGACAGTCCTGGGAGACCTGGGCAGACCCTACTCCACCACAGGCCTACTCTGCCCCTTTGCTCACCTCAAGTCTGTGGCGCTTCCTCTGAGTCCCACCTGCTTACTGACCTCACCCACGGCGCTCCCCCTCACCCAGGGGCTCAGATAAACACATCTGCAAGTGCCTGGTGAAATGTCGAGCTCCGTAGAAAGGGTCCTTGACATCACACGGACTTTCCCCAAGCCCAATAGCCTTGAAAGAGGGGGAAAAAAACACATATAAATGAACAAAACTAAGTTGCAGCCAATCGTAAAGCCCCTGGAGACGAATGTAGAAAACAAGTAGCTTAAAACCACTTGGTCTCACTCCATTGGCTACAATTTCCAAGACTGTGTCCGTGACTTCAGTGGGGACGTCACCTGACGATGACGCATCCTGGGAGCCAGGGACACCGGCACCAGTCTGCATGACAATCTTCTGCCCATCCTGGTGTTCATGTCATCGAGGTGATAATTCAATTAGGCTGTATTAAAATTGATACGGGGCTGGTAATAGGACTGGAATTGTTCCATTACTTATTTTCCCCGTCAGCAGAAAAGAAACATGTCATAAAATAAAACAAACCTCCCATGTGGTGTGCAGGCGCGTCTTGGTTGTTAGAAAATGTCCTCACACATCAAACCCTAGAAACACCTGTGCATTTCCTATCTGGAGTTATAGTGGTGCATTCTCTTTTCCAAAACCACACTCCGGAAAATACCTGCATTCACTTTCCCCCCAAAATATCATGAAGTGATACATACTTATGAGAGACTTACTTTATTTTTTTTTTTCAGTCTTCTTTTTGGGGAGCTTCACTCACGCCAAAATGAGCTTTGGTTTCCAGGGAAACCCACATCCGTGTGGATGGAGCATTCTGGCTCATGGCAGCATGTGGCTGGCTTTCAAGTTATAGACAGTTTCCCGTAATGAAAAACAGACTGAATTACGGAAAAGCCAAGTCCATTAGTTGCAAACTGGAATACAATGGACAGCGAGAAAAGCTAATACAAGCACAAAGGTAATGTTATCCTCAAAGGTAATGTCACCACTATTTCTGGCTCTTCCTGTCAGGATAGGTCACATCTCAAATGTTTTTCAAGGAAAGTGATTTTTTCCAGGGCACGAGGGTGGGACTCCTTCGGGGCCCAAAGCTAATAGGACTGGCCTATGCGTCTGCCGTCCCTCTTTAAATTCAAAGGTGGCCCCTGGTGATAAGCCCTTCGCTGTAATTTGATGCTTATTCCTTTTAATAAAATGCAAAACTTTCAAAACCATTTCCTTACATAATTTTTCTCTTTCATTATAAATATTTCTTTAATCAAATTGGATAAAAACCCACTCCTAGGTCACAGGGTCCTTCCCCTTGGCCCAGAGCCTCATGTGTCTCCTGTGACTGGAGATAACTTTTGTGTCTGGGTCATGGGCGGCAGCTCTGGCCCCATGGGCCTTGCTGGGCAATGAGCTGGAAGGGGCTGTGGAGGAAGCATGGCCCAGGGCCCGTCCCACACCAAGGAGCACCAGGGTCTGGCCAGCGTGGTCCTGGGGGCCTGCTGGATGCAGCGTGGAGAGGGTTCCTACGTGGCTTCCCACGCCTTCCTCTGGGTTTGGGGAGAGCCCAGGGGACCTGGGAGGAAGGCTGTGTTTTAATCGTCATTGACCCTTCACTGACACTTAGTACTTTCTCCCAACAGGAATGCCAGCTGCAAACCACAGCACCCCGAGGTGGGATGGGAACCCATCCCTTGGAATCAGAGGGGTTTTGCCACATGCAAACTTTCCCTCCAAACTAATTATGCTGAGATTAGACCTTTTCCTCCTCATCTCCCTCGCTTTTAATTGTCCCCCCAAATGTGTCGCTGTTGCGTCCCAACTCCTGCAGCACTGAGGCCTGAAGGGAAAGAAAATACGTCAAATGTAACATCGTCCATGTGCATCTCCGGCATTTTCAGTTAGCGGGTGTTATTCTCATAAAATGCCTTGTTCTTCATAAACTTTATTGTAAAATTTATTTTTAATCAGTAGGTATAGGTTTTAACTCTGTTTTGATTTTTACTCTGATTGATTTTCAAAGGTCCAAATTTGACATCTTGCTGAGGGTCTAATCTTTTTTCTAAGCTTCAGTGTCTTGTAATGAATTTGAACAAACCAAAAAAAACCTGTAAATGAAAGTTGGGGTGTTTGTATCTTTCCAGGTGATTCTGCAAATAGACTCACAGCCCCACAGTCAAACACACCAGAATATCGAATGTGGGACCAAGCAAACATCACTTTCTTTATAGATTTAGAAACTTGAGGAGTGAAAACTGTACATTCCTAGAACCAGATTTTAGGAACTTGTGTGCAAGGACGCAGCCCCTCTCCGGATACCACAGTCCTCTCCAGTTAGACCTCAGGAACCAGCTGGGTGGGCAGACCCCCAGGGCCCCCACACATGCAGCTGCTTCTGCATTGACCCAGGAGCTCTTTCCCGGACACCCTGACTCAGAATCCACGGCAGTTTCAGGAAACTTGTAGTGACAGTTTTTCTTGTACTCGGTGTGATTCTGTGAACGTCCGCCCGCACGGCCTGGATAACACAGTGACACAGCGTCCACACTGAATTAACACCTGTCAAGACGTCTTAGCAGTGTCACACCTTCTCACAGCAGACGCCCAGGTCCCCGGTGCTGAATGGCAACCGTGATTATACTGAGTGTGATGTCATCTGTCGACACAGTAATGGGAAGACACACTTTACACATTAGTCAGTCAGGAATTAACAAGCTTAACTTCCTGCATGGACTTGTTTGTCAAAAAAGCATCTTTAAGAACACAGAGTTGGCTTTCACTCCATAGAGCAGTTGACTTTTTCCAGTGATGTGGGCAGAGCTGGTCCTTAACAACGTCTTCAGCTGAAGGATTGACGGACTTTCTCAGGGGGGCAGGGGACAGAGACCACCGCCATCCCTGCCCAGTTCAGCATTAACACCTCAGTGACATCCGGCAACCTGAGAGGGTCCTCAGCTGCCAAGACTCAAGGTGGGAAAGGTGAGATTCGGAAAGGTGTCAAAATGCCACCTTTCTTCAGAACATGCTCCGCCACAAATGGGCTCAGAGGCTGAATTACAGGGTTTGGCACAGCCATGCTCTGACTTCATGCCAATGTTTCCTGTAGGCTAGAAGGGTTCTGGGGCTGGTTGGCATGGAATGGGTGGGGGTCTCTAAGGACACAGCCCTGAAGCAACCTCACCTACGTGTCCTCAGTGCCTCTTCCCAGCACATCCCAGCCCAACTCTGCACTAGTGGGGCTTACACACGTGGGTTGGGATCCCTGAGTGTCAAGCTTCCCGCTGCACCTCAGCTGGTACCCACCGTCGTCCTTCGCCTCCCTCTTTCTTGCCTGAGAACAAGTTCCTATCTCCCGTAGGCTTGCTAGAAGGGGCCATGGCCCTCAGAGTTTTCAGAAGAGGTAACCCAGAGTAAGGGCACCTGTCGCAGACAGGCCCTGCCCCTCCTCCTCTGCTGTGTGTTTTCCAACCCCCGCCTTTCCTGGAGCTGAAACCCTGTCTGTCCACAGCCCTGATGCTGGTCCTGTGCTCTGACTGGTCTGAGGTGGGCAGAGTCAGGGCCTGGAGCTCCCCCACCTGCCCTCAGGACACAGGAGCTCAGGCAGGGTCTCAGCTCCAGCTAACGGCCCATGGCCTCCCTAGGAACCCCTGCTGATCCTCCCTCCCTCCCTCTGATCCAGAGCCTCCGTAGAACCGTCGTCTGCTCCATTGCTGGGTGACCCCTCTCGCCCTCTTTCCCATCCTGCATCCTGCTGGGATTGAACCAGATTTCAGATGGGCTCGACAACTATGTCAAAATTAACCTAAAGGAAGAGAAAAACAAGATGGGTTCATGTGTTTGGTTTACATTTAGGTGGCTTTCTTTTTATTTTTATTTCTATACTTAATATTAGTGAATTAACTTTCAGATTAGCAAATTGATGTCTCTAATTTTCAGTAACTCTTGGGAAAATCTCCAACATTATATAATGCTTAAGCCCTATTAGCAGATCTGTGATTTTCTATGTCTGGAAATACTTGTTTTCAATATTTCAATTATAATAGAAGTTAATTATTAAACACTGGATTGGTACCTCAAAACGCTAGTATTTTGTGTGAACTGGCTATAAACAGTTGCCATTTTTCTACTAATGTTAGCATATTTGAGATGTCTCAGATTAGTATAACACCAGCTGGGGCCTCCTCAAGGTTATCAACGGCAAAGAGATCCTTTTTGAAAGTCAGGCTCTTCCCAGAGAGACACAGCCATAGAAGCTTCGGAGGGATTCTTTTTTTTTTTTTTTTTAAGATTTTATTTATTTATTTGACAGAGAGAGAGAGAGAGAGATCACAAGTAGGCAGAGAGGCAGGCAGAGAGAGAGGAGGAAGCAGGCTCCCCGCTGAGCAGAGAGCCCGATGCGGGACTCGAACCCAGGACCTGGGATCATGACCTGAGCCGAAGGCAGCGGCTTAACCCGCTGAGCCCCCCAGGCGCCCCCTTCGGAGGGATTCTTATCACTAAGCCTTGAAAAAGAGTTGATTTTCTCGGGTTCTCAGCTGTGTCTGACGAGGGCGACCGCACCGGGTTCCGCAGCGGGAGACCCTCCACGCAGCAGGTGTTTCCAGGAAGGGAAGAAAATGCAGTTTGAAAAGAAAAACATGGGATAATTTCAACCCTGAAGTAAAGAGGGAGCAATTGTGGGGTTTTTGTTGTGGTTGTTACTTAGGTGGTTATCACTGCGTTTAAAAACAGGATTTAAGGGGCAAGCACCAAAATAGCCAGGAAGGAAGCATGCCACGGTTAACCTGACCAATATTGCCGTGTAGCCCAGGGATGAATTCATGCACAGCTAGAGAATGACTCCGCTTTGTTTCTTTTGGTTAAAGAATTCTATGAAGTCGTCCTAGCCTAAGCTGCTGGAGGATGTCTTCTAAATGCTTACCCGCCTCTGCTCCCACGTGATTGTGTCGCGTGTGCTGGTCACGCACGGAGGCTTCCGTGAGCACCTGCGCCGCTCAGTGCTCGTCCTGTTTGTTCATGAGCGTTTACTCAGAGCTTAGACACGTTACCATGTGGATGTTATTTTAGGAACTCACATGGCTTATAAGCCTGGGATAGCATAATTTATGACTCTGCTCTATTCTTAGTCTATATGATTATGAGGAGTGGAATGCCCATCTAATGATTGCATTAGACCAGTAGTGAACTAGATCTTAGACAAAAGGCACAATATTTAAGTCAAATCTCTAGGTAACGTATGTACTGGTCACAAAGGATGTACATTCCATCCATCCCAAATCTTTCCTTTGGTCCCCCAGATCCCTCTGTTTGAGTTAAGTTGCTATCATGAGGGGTCCGTGGTGAGAGTAGGGGCGCTAGCCAGAAGGTGGATGGGAGGCCTGTGGCAGCAGTGGAGGGCATGGACGTCTGGCTGGCCGGCGCCCACCGGGTTCCCAGGAAGCATCTAAGGAAATTGTGATGTGCAAGGAAGAGAGGCCCACAACCAACCACCCTTGTGGGTCAAGAAGCCCGAGTCACTGAGGCCTTGGCAGGCACGATGTCTGGAGCTCAGGGAAGGAGGGAAGCGTTTCCACCTCACAGAGGCAGGGGCTCAGGGCTGCTCCCCAAGGCTAAAAGGAGATCCCCCTAGCTTCAGAGCTGGCTTGGGAGGTCTGCTCACATCCGTACTCCCCGGGAGAGGGGTCTCTTGTGCTCTCATATTTAGGCCAATAACCGCTCTAACACTCGACGGGGCCTTATCAGACCTTTGTAACACTTTGTCGCCACCTTCTCAAGGAGGCAGTTCCTAAAATCTGATGGGAATTTAAAAATTCAAAATGCTTTAGTAACCAGAATTCATTGTACCCCATGATATTTATGTTTTATTGTGAAAATGGTTGGTGCTTTTACTTGTGATTTATATTCATGGTTCTTTCCCAGAAATGTCACCCCCGGGGGGGGTGTCGTCTACCCTTTTACAGGTACACTTTGGCTGTTTCCTGCCCTTATCTCTTCATCTCCCTTACCCTACTCTCTGCCTCACCTGTGCGCCCCTTTGCCATTTTGTCGATCCCATGGTCTTAAATTCTGTGCAACCAAAATGAGCTTGTGGGATAGGGCAGTGGAGACAGAGACCAGGAACATAGGGTATGAAGGCCTTCCGTGTCCCAGGGCTTATCTTCACCTCCACGGGGCGGGGGGGGGCACCTTGGTCACAGATGCTCTAACTTCCGGCTCGAGTGTGATTTAGCATCTGAAGCAAACAGTGGTCCTGCAGCACAGGAAGTGCGTGAGTGGCCAGGTGCGCTTTCTGAAGGCTGAGGCTGGACTCCGCCGTCCCCCTTTCGCAGAGACGGAACCGAAGCGAAGTGCTCCGGGCTGGAGGCAAACAGCACCGGCTGCCCTGGAGGCCGGTCCTCGGGGGTCCTGGGCCATAGGACCCTCGGGCGTGGCTGGTACGCATCTCCTAGGATGACACAGCCCGTGGCGCTGTCCTCGGTGCTGTCCCAGGGGCAGCCCATGGCGCTGTCCTCGGTGCTGTCCGCGGGGCTGTCAGAGGCTCACATAGGTCCCTGCAAAAGCCTCTTGGTGGTTGGGTCGGGTCAGAGGTCCCGGCGTGCGGCCAGGGAGAGCCGGGCTGTGAGCAACCAGGGCCGGAGTTGAGGTTTAGCGTTCTCGCCTACGCTGGTCTTTGCCTCCACAAGCAGCTGCCTCCTCACCGAAGAAGGAGGGAAACTGCAGTATGCACTGACCCGACTAGAAGTGAGCTGGCTGCGGGCATGCGTGGGAGCACAGACTGTCAGACTGAGCAAAGGGGAGCCCGACCCGTAGGCAGAACTTACAAGAGAATCTGCCCGGAGGCGCCCAGCCAGCTGCCCAGGGGATGGACGCGCAGCCATCAGGACTCACAGTCGGGCTCTTCTAGAAGAACCACCTGCCATCTACCCTGCATGGGCCAAGGAGCTGAAAATAGAATGGAAGAGCTGCCCTTTTCCATTTCCTGCTGGAGTGGCTCCTGGGCTCGGACAGGAACAGTTATGGGCTTCAACTGTGGAGTCATTTTTGTGAAAATTATACAATTTTATGACTGGGATGAAACTATGAATACTAAGTATGCAATCTTTAGAGTAGACTTGTTTCTTATGTTACTTTCATTATAAAAATAAGTGGCCCTCCCATACTGATGAACTGTCAGAAGTGATTTTAATGTAACAGCAAGAACATTTTTAAATCTCAAATTTACTGATGCTAAATATTAGAGATGTCATCCCCACACAGCCTATTTATGGTTAAGGCTTGAAAATCTTCTAAACCTTCCAAATTTTCATCTCTATGAGTAACATTTAAACTACTTTACTTGTAAAAGAAAAGGCCACACGTTTTAAAAAGAGAAAAAAGAACTTTACTATTTTGTTAGACTTGTAAAAGAATTAACTTTAAGCAGTCTGACCTGAAGCTTGGACTCATGATCTCGAGGTTGAGAGGCACGTGCTCTGCTGACTGGCCCAGCCAAGTGACCCTTATTTTATTAGATCTTTAAAGATATTTCTTTCTACCCTAAAATGAAACACATACCCACACAATATCTTGTACATGAATGCTTTTTAATAACTTTATTCTTTTTTTTTAAAGATTTTATTTATTTGACAGACAGAGATCACAAGTAGGCAGAGAGGCAGGCAGAGAGAGAGGAGGAAGCAGGCTCCCCGCTGAGCAGAGAGCCCGATGTGGGGCTCGATCCCAGGACCCTGGGATCATGACCTGAGCCAAAGGCAGAGGCTTTAACCCACTGAGCCACCCAGGCGCCCTAATAACTTTATTCTTAATGTCTCCAAACCGGCAAATAATAACAAAAAATCAAAAAAACTAAACGTCCATTCAGGGTGTTCAGAATGTGGGCTTTGTGAATAGCAAACCCATACAGTAACACAGAGTCTGAAAAACACAGTTAAGGACAGAGGGCAGACTTGACGAGCACATTTAAAAAGATTCCATTTACACGCCATCCCCGAACTCATCAGCATGAGCAAGGACTGAATGAGGGCATGCGTCAGCTGGGATGACAGGTGCACGGGAAGCTTCTGGGGACAAGGAGGTGGTCGCCGTGTTGAATCGTGCTGCATTACACACATCTGCATGTTTACCAAAACTCAAAGAAATGTCACATAAAGTATGTGCCTTTTGTATGTAAACTCTTTACTTACCTAAGGGGGGGGGGGTTAGATTAACCTGTTTAGAGCAGAATTCTGTGAGTTATGCGACTTGTTTTTCCTCCCACTAGGTGTCAGAATGGTGGTTATGAAGGTGACAGGGCCCAACAGCTAAAACTTTATAAAAGTGGGTTACTAGAGAATAACGAGCCTCCTGCTATGCGCCTGTCTACTGCTTTGTCCGCTGGAAGGAAGCCTTAAACAGACGGGGGTGGTCCCCACACCAGGGATGAGAGAGGAGGCATCGGAACACATCCTGGAAGGAGGAGGGTCAGCCACGCTGGGAGAAGAGCCAGGGCCATGGTCACGGGCAGGGTGTACCTGCTGTGGGTCACCTGAGGGGCCCAGGTGACAGGTGGGTGAGCAGGGGCCCCAGGCTCACAAGCTCAACTCCAAGTGAGATGGGGCTGCTGGAAGGTTCTGTGAAGGCAGTGCAGCCTGCTATGTGACAGACAGAGCCCCGGGCCTGGTGGAGGCAGGCAGACGTGGAAACCAGGTGGCAGCTGCAGAAACCATTGGAAAGGGCAATGTTCACGCAGAATTTGGGAGATGCCCTGCCATACTGGGTGTGAGAAACGGAGCCATCCTGATGGCCAAGACCACACACATGGTAGGAGTGGCAGGTGCAGGCGATCTGGGGCAAGAGAGTTGCCCTTCCACACGCATGTCCCCAGCACCCTGCCAGGGCCGCCATGTCCAGCGAATAGCTGGTGCACACTCACTGGGTGTGCTGCGTGCTCCAGCAAAGGTGGCAGGCCACCAGTGAGTGAAGACAAGTAAGCATGTTCTCAGAGGCAGTGACAAAGGGATGTGACCCTGAGTGGAGGGGACGGGAAGGGGGCTCACATGAGGAGACACCCCTGCTCCCACCAGAGGTGTCCCTGGAGCTGGTGTCTGGTGTTTGGGTGGAAGCGTGGGATGTGGGGACCCAGGCTGCCTGGGGTGCAGGAGGGCAGGGCGTGGTCAGTGTGGGCAGCGCCTCATTCCCAGTCATGCTCTCACTCCCACGTGCCCTGCTGCCAGCTGGGGCCTGCCCTGAGCACACATGGTGGGAGCCTCGGATGTACCCTGGGGGCAGCAGGTCGGGAGCGATGCCCACGCTCTGTCCCTGACCACAAGGCATGGCAGCACCAGCCTCTCCTGGGTGCCCCGACCTCCCACCACTCCCATGGCTTTGCTCTAGTTCCCTTCCCACCCGTGTCCCTGCAGGGCACGTCCTGGCTCTGCCTAGCTCCTGCTCACAGGCAGGAAGAAAAGTTTTCAGTCCTCAGCCATTAAATTAATTTGAAAAAACTTTTCCCATATTATTTATTTATTCTTAGTTTAATTGTGTTATTAAATCGTTCATAGTTTTCATGCGCATGAGGATATCAAGGTATTTGAAGCAAGCCGGCTTTGTCATGGACAGAAAAACACACAACTGATTTTTTGGTGGTTTAATTTACAGATTCCATGTTTGCACAGGCTAACGTGTGACATTACATACTTTCACATTTCATTGTTAAAAAATCATATTTAATAAGTGGATCATGTTACCTAATAAGTTGTATAATAGGAGACTTAAATTCTGTATGAGGCAAATGAAGCAGTATTTTTATAAATAATGTAAAAGCATCAATTATCATTACTTTTTTTAACTTGTATATTAATTGTATATTATCCTCATCTAAGTTTCAATATTGCATTTCATTAACTTGTTAAGTTGTTCTGTGGCATATTTGTATAATTGAAAAGTCATTGCTAAATTTGTATTATGATATAGTACTGAATTATAATGTATATTTTTATTAATAAAAAACTAAAACATTGTCCACAGAAACTTCTTGCAAGATATGTCTCTAAGGGTAAAGGAGACAAAAGCAAAAATGAACTTTTGGGACTTCATCAAGATCAAAAGCTTCTGCACAGCAAAGGAAACAGTCAACAAAACCAAGAGGCAACCCACGGAATGGAAGAAGATATTCGCAAATGACAGTACAAAGGGCTGATATCCAACGTCTATAAAGAACTCAATTTCAACACCCCAAAAAGAATCAAGTCAAAAAGTGGGCAGAACACATGAACAGACACTTCTCCAAAGAAGACATCCAAATGGCTATCAGACACATGAAAAAATGTTCATCATCACTAGCCATCAGGGAAATTCAAAACAAAACCACATTGAGGTACCACCTTGCACCAGTTAGAATGGCCAAAATTAGCAAGACAGGAAACAACGTGTGTTGGAGAGGATGTGGAGAAAGGGGAACCCTCTTACACTGTTGGTGGGAATGCAAGTTGGTGCAGCCACTCTGGAAAACAGTGTGGAGATTCCTCAAAAAGTTAAACATGGAGCTTCCCTATGACCCCACAATTGCACTACTGTGTATTTGCCCCAAAGATACAGATGGAGTGAAAAGAAGGGCCATCTGTACCCCAATGTTTATAGCAGCAATGGTCACGGTCGCCAAACTGTGGAAAGAGCCAAGATGCCCTTCAACGGATGAATGGATAAGGAAGATGTGGTCCATATACACTATGGAGTATGATGCCTCCATCAGAAAGGATTGATACCCAACTTTCGTATCAACATGGCAGGACTGGAGGAGATTATGCTGAGTGAATTGAGTCAAGCAGGGAGAGTCAGTTATCATCTGGTGTCACTTACTTGTGGAGCATAAGGAATAACACAGAGGACATGGGCAGATGGAGAACAGAAGGGAGTTGGGGAAACTTGGAGGGGGAGATGAACCATGACAGACTGTGGGCTCTGAGGAACTAACAGGGTTTTGGAGGGGAGAGGGGTGGGGGTTGGGTGAGCCTGGTGGTGGGTATTGTGGAGGGCACATATTGCATGGAGCGCTGGGTGTGCTGCATAAATAATGAATTCTGGAACACTGAAAAGAAATTTAAAAAATAAATAAAAATTTAAAAATAAGTAAATAAATAAATAAAAACAAAAATAATAAAGGCTGGTGTTTCCTATGGGGGGTCGGGAGGAAAGATGTGGTATTCTCTGCTTTCTGTGGAGGATGTCGGTGGTGGAGAAAGCCTGATAGTATATCATGGAATGGCCGGGTTGGACCGTCCTGTCTTCATCCCGCCTTTCAGGTTCCCATGTCTCCTGCACTGGCATCTGGAGGGGGCTTGTGCCTGGCCGGGGGCGCAGTCTGGCCACCGGTCCTGGGGAACATGGATCCTTTGAGCCTGGGGGCAGAGGTGGGCTCTCTGGACCCGAGGGTGTTGGAGAGAATGGTGGCGGTGGAGAGTCTGGACCTGGTGGGTTGGATGCACATGGTCTTGGGGGTATGTACAGAGGGAGCAAGATCGGTTCACCCTCAGGATCTCCGGCTAAGACCTGCGGAGGCTGGGACTTCTGTCGGTTCTCTTTGGGTCACTTAGATGAGGCGACTAAGACCCTAGCCTGTCGCTGCCTCTTGTAAGCGAACCGCACTCAAGGGGGAAGGGTCTGGGCAATTTCCAGCCAGGTGTCCTGGGCCCCCGGTTCCACATCGCCCTCCTCGCAGGACTGATGGGACATCCGATGGCCCTTCTGAAGGCATCCGACCTCAAAGGTAGGCCATTCTAACTCACATAAGGTTCTCAACTTGCCGGGATGCCTCTTAACTCCATAGTCTCCCAAAAACCCCTTCCTGAAACTCTTGATCATGGTTCCCAAGACCGTAGGTTTCCTCTGCCCAGATGCCGTGCTGAGGCTTTCCTTGTTCGGTGGCACGGAGACAGAGAAAGGGTGGTGTCTCTCCCACGGAGAGCCCAGCCAGATGCCCGCCTGTCCGCTCTCCCATAGGAGATGTGGCTTCCCCTGAGCTGTAACGAGGTCATAGAAACCCCAGACCGGCATCCCCCAAGGGCTCACCGTAGACCTCATGAGGTCACCCCAGAAACAGGTTAAGAGCCACTCAGACTCCATGGCTTCTGGGGACTCTAAGGGTGGCCGCCCGTAGAACCACCGAACCAGCCCACCTGACCGGCCGGTCACACACTGCCCATTCCCTGACGCAGTCCCTGCAGAAGTTCCTCCAGTTCCTCCCCCGGGGGAGGCCCCGTCCTGTGGAATTCCTTGCCATGTGGAAATTAATTCCTGTCCCCCCTTTTGGGGGTTTCCTCTCCTGAGCGACATCTCTCCTGGGAGCCCCTACCTTTGAGACCGCTAAAAGGTCTCTGGGAGGTGATCCGTTTCCCTTCTTCCCTGACGGGTGGGCTTGGCTGGGTCCTGGGCCCCAGGCCTTCCTGGAATCCAATGTCGCGACCAGGTCCTCACCTGCCAAATGCCCTTGGAATCCGGCAGGTACAAGGGAGCAGGGCCACCGAGGCCACCAGGCGGGAGACTGTTGACAATTAGGCAGGGTGCGCCTTCTCCATGAGGATCCCTTGTTCTGCCACTGCCACGGCATTGCCCCCAAACCGGGGACAACAATGCACCAGCGCAGTTGGGTTTCCGGGTCAGGGAACCCAATGTCATGGGCCCTGGACGGGGTCCTGACGCAGGAACCAAGCAGCACTCGGGGACCCTGGAGGATCGGAGATTTATTCAACGCCAGCAGGCTCAGAGGACAGCGATCTCTAAAGGTCTGGACCCGAGCACCAGTGGGGAGGGTAAGTGCTACCTTCTACTTCCCCATCCGTGGAACTTTGGGCGCGCGAGGCCGATGGGGTCGGAAAGAAGAACTGGGAGGGCTGTGCGACGGGGACGGGAATTCCCTCCCAGGTTTGGTCGGCGTCTGAGAGTCCAGTTTTCCCATATCATTGTCTTTTGTCCATTGCTTGACTGGATTCCGTTTGGGGTGGGGTGGAGTTTAGTAAGTTCTTTATAGAGTTCGGGTACTAGTGTGTCCTGATCAGAAGTTTTCCAATGTCTTCTCCCATTCAGGACACTGTCCTTGGCTCTGTCAACGGTTTCCGTTGCTGGGCAAAAGCTGTTGAAGCTGACAAAGTCCCGATAGTTCCTGTTTGCTTTTGTTTCCATTGCCTTTGGAGACGTGTCTGAGAACCAGCTGCTGAGACTGAGGTCTGAGCGGTGGCCGCCCGCGTGCTCCTCTGGGGTGTGGTTGGCTTCCTGTGTCACAGGGAGGTCTTTCAGCCCTACTGAGTCCGTATCTGGGTGTGGTGCCAGAAAGCGGTCCAGGTTCCCTCTTCTGCATGTGGCTCTCCGAAGTTCCCAGCACCAGTTACTGAAGAGACTGTGTTTCTCCATGGACTATTCTGGCCTGTTTGGTCAAAGACGACCAGACCATAGAGTTGAGGGTCCATTTTGGGGATCTCTATTCCATTCTGATGAACTCTGTGTCTATTTGGTGCCGGTCCCATACTGTCTTGACGATGACGGCTGTGACTAGATCTGGAAGTCCAGAAGGATGCCAGCAGCTTTGGTATTTTTTTTTCCAGCTCCCTTTAGGTATTCGGGGTTTTTTCCTCATTCCCGAGAAACACTCGGTTTGCACGCTCTGGCTCTGTGAAACAGTCCAAGGCATACTGAGAGGGATTCCATCGAGTGTGGAGAATGCTCTGGGCAGTGGAGACATTTTAATGATATCGTTTCTTCCTATCCACAAGCATGGAATATTGTTCTCCTTCTTGGTGACTTCCTCAATGTCCTTCACACGTGTTTTGTTGTTTTCAGACAACAATCCTTTACCTCTTGCTTGGGTTGATTCCTCGGTATCTTCTGGGTTTGGGTGTCATCGTAAGTGGGATCGATTCCTTCATTCCCCTTTCCTCTCATTGTTAGCACAGAGAGAAGCGACTGACTTCTGTGCATTGAACGTATATCCTACGACTTTCTCAATTCCTGGATGAGTTCTAGCCATCTTGGGGTGGAGACTTTAGGGTTGTCCTCAGAAAGTACCCAAGAAGAGGATCTCATCTGTGAGGAGTACCAGTTTGACATCTTCTTTTCCAATTCGCATGCTTTGAATTTCTTTCTGTTGTCTGACTGCTGAGGGTAGGGCTTGTCGTGCTCTGCGGAACAGCCGAGGTTGAGAGTGGACATCCCTGCTGTGCTCCTGGCCTTAGGGGAAAAGCTCTCGGTTTCCCCCCATTGGAGTGGTACTTGCTGCTTTTCGGATATTGAGGTATGTTCCCTCTGTCCCACCACTGTGGAGAGTTTTTACCAAGAAGAGAGGCTGTCTTTGGTCCCAGGCTCTCTGTGCATCATTGAGATGCTCACATGACTTGGATCCTTTCTCTTGTGAGCCGGGGGCATGGCATTGGTGGGTTTGCCGAAGGGAACATGGGTGTGGGTTGGGCAGGAGATGTGAAGACTCTTGAGAGCTGTAAACTTCCAGTGCTAAGATCAAGAGGTCCCAGAAGCCCGAACAGTGAGTGTAGGGAATGCAGTCCCTCGTACCGGGACTGTCAGAACTTGGTACGAGGACAGAGGGGGAAGACACTTCTCCTGCAGAGTGCTGATGAATGGGGAGAGCCATCAAATCGCTGAGTGGCACTCCTGAAACGTGTGTACCATGGCGTGTTGACAACACCGCAGTAGACATGAATGACCAGGGGCTTCCTGTAGAAGTCATCGTGGGTCCGTGGAAGGCAATGAGACAGCCGTTCCAAAGAGGCCGGCACCTCTGCAGACATGAGAATGATTCCTCCCATGGTCTCCAATGTGTATTTAAAACCACTTATTTCTTAGTTACTTGAGAGAGAGAGAGAGCGGAGGCGAAAGGAGGGTCAGAGGGAGAGGGAGAGAGAGCCTGAGGCAGACTCCCAGCGGCGTCCAGGACCTAGGACAGGGTCCCTCTCTCCACCTGTGAGATCATGACCTGAGCCAACATCTAGAGGCAGACTTTCACCCAACCAAGCCCGCCAGGCGCCCCTCCAATGTGCTCGAGGACACAACACACGCTGGCAACCCGTGGGTTGGGAGGACATTCGTGATCCTGTCGATGAAGCAGAGGGTTGCCCCGAGGGCCCCCACATAGGAGCTCAGGATGGTGGGAGGGTGCCAAGCCTCCCTTCCCACCGTGCATGGTACCAAGACCCTCCTGGGGAGTGAGAGCTGCAGGGTGAAGGGCTCAGTGCAGACAGAACCCCGCTGACCCGCACGGATGACATGGGACCCACCGTGGATGGAACGGTGGCGCCCAGGGTTCCGCCACTGCCTGGCGCCCACTCTGCTCTGTGTCCACAGGCAGCTGGAGACGCTTGTGCTCTCTGTTCCTGGCTCTGCCACACGTTCACTGACTCTCTCTCCCCACGAACCCCGTGTAGACAGCAGGCGTGGCTCCCACAGCGACAGGTCACCGGTGAGTGTGAGCTGCTCTCTTCGGGCCGCTGTGGGGCCTGTAGGCTCAGGGGGAGCGGCGCGGGCCTCCAGGGCTGTGGCCGAGACTCCCGGACCCCAAGCGCAGACCTTGAGCTGGTGCGGGCAGCCTTTCCACAGCCCCGTGGAGGGCGGACTGACCCCGCTATGCCCGGGACCCAGCCTCCTGAGCAGGGAGCCTGCACACCCCTCCCCTCCAGGGAGCATGAAGTCCCTCCTGCTCTCCCCTCCGTCCCTCCTAGGGCAATTCCCAAACCCCAGGCTCCCGGCTGGCGAGCCCATTCAGACTCTTGCTGGCATGTGTTCAGGTGCGGGACATCCGGCTCATGGGCTTTTTCCCTGTTGTCGAGTGAGCTTGTCACATCTCAGAGTCACCTTCAATCTCCCCCAAGCCCGCAGGGACGCTCACTGGCCGGCCGTTCCATCCAGCCTCTCGCTGCCAGCGCCGGGCTCAGGGACGCCACCCCAGGCATCAGGTCAGCGGCTCCCTAGAGACTCCCGGACCCCCGTGTGCTCCTGGGTACAGGGTGGAGGGACTGTGCTCTCAGTGTGACCACGTGCTGGGGATGGTGGCTGGGAAGGGAGTCTGGAGGTGGGAGTACCCCGGGGAGGCAGTGCCCACGTGGGATCCGACGGCCCAGCACGGCCCTTGGAGCCCCAGGGTTCTCTCCACTCTGGGCTCAGACAGACTGGGGATCTGCCCGCTGGGAGCACACGCCTTGGTTCCCTGGAGGTTCTCATGCAGGGTCCCCTCGGGATGTTTTTGGTTGGCAGCACCATGAACCAGGACCTGGAGACCCTGATGGCCTTGGAACGGGCCCACATCCTAGCCAATTACACCCAGGTGAGGCGGAGAGGGGGCCCATCGACTCCACGGGCCCCCACTGCAGGGGTGGGTCCCAGAGCCAAGGATGGGCCCGTTCAGCCCAGACAAGGACCAGAGTCCTCGGGAGCAAGTGTGATGAGGGGGAGGGTCTCAGGCATGGGAAGCAGCTGAGGGTCCATCGGGGATCCTAGGGGTCCGTCGTCGATGAGGTCCAGGCGGGGATCATAGGAGGCAGGAGCTCGGGAGGCCCAAGCTCGGATCCCAGACAGCAGGAGCTCGGGGGGTCCAAGTGGGGTCCTAGGCATGTAGGAGCAAGTCTGGCCCAAAGGGAGACTTAAGCAGTGAGAGCACGTATGTCCCAGGCAGGGATCAGAGCCGCAGTCCCTCAGAGGAGACCAAGGGGGTGTGGTTGGCCCTAGGAGTGGGGGAAGCCAGGCGGGGGGCATCGAGGATAGCCCCTGGTGCCGCTGTCAGGCTGCTCTCAGAGCTGACAGGGCCTGCCTCTCATGCTGGGCGCTTTTCTGAAAGTCCTGGGCTCCCTGAGGATGCAGGGGAGAGAGGAGCCCTTCTGCTCCCTCCTTTCCCTCTGCCCCTGGCTCGGAGGGGATGCCCATCACGGACCCTCTGTGTTTCAGGCACGCCCAGTAGGGCTCCAGGGGCCGCCCAGGAAGGTGCTGACCTCTCGCTGTGCAGGTTCACAGACCATCACGGCTTCCTGCAGTGAGTCCCCGGGGCCCTCCTCCGTCCAGCTCAGGGGTGGGATGCGTTGACAGGAACTTCTCTCTGGAGGCAGGACTCATGTCCCCAGCTCAGGGCCTCGTCCCCTGGAGCCCTCTGAGGGCCAGACTCTGCTCTGGCTGGAGCTGAGCGACCCAGGAGGCAGACCGAGATCATGGCAGGAATGGAGCAGGGCCTTGGGCCAGGCCCCTGGGCACCCCAACGAGGGGCCTCCACGCCTGCTTCAGGGAGGCCCGGGGCCTGCCTCCTGCATTCTGTCTGTGCATCCAGTCAGTTCAGCTGGGACTACAGAGGGTGAGGGGCTCTGGGACGGTGGCGTCCTTTCTGTGGTAGAGCGGTCTGGTCGGGGGCGAGGGCCAAGGGGTACCCTCGGGGACACCCCCAGGCCAGGTCCGCCACAGCTCCCGAAGGCTTCTGGGGGATGGCAGGACAATGCCAGGAACAAGGCCATGTCAGGGAGGGGTTATGGGCAGCAGAGGGAGGGGCTGACCGACCTAGGCGGGGGGCGGGCAGGAACAGGGACAGGTGGCGAACCTGGAGGGGGGAACCAGGAAGGGGACGGCGCAGTGGCCTTGCTATGAGGGAAGGAGGCTGTTAGGCTGAGGGGCCACGGGAGACCTCACCATGGCCGGAGACTTTGTGTGTGCTCGCCGCGCTGCTCCCAGGTCGCAGACCCTGCTGGCCACCCAGTGACCAGTGGCCGTGGAGAGGGGTGGGAGGCGGGGTCGTGTTCACGGCTCTGACAAGACAAGGGGCCAGAGCAGCAGAAGTGACCAGCAAGAGGGGTGAAGTCGGCACAGCAGAGTGAGGGACACAGTGAGGGAGAGGCAGGCCAGACCCTGGGCACGCAGGCCCCGTAAGCCTGTGGCATCCTCAGCCTGATGGTCACAGGGGCACCCAGGCGGCACTGACGCGTCTAGGAGTGGCCCACCCCAGGACAAGGGCAGGTCAATCCTGGGGGACCGCTGAGGGAACCCCGCCCAGCCCACCTGGCAGCCACCACCTTCTCACGCCCCAGGCGGGATGCTGCTGCCATCACCTGAGCCACAGGCAGCTGGCAGCCCCGTCCTCCCCGGGGTCAGGCCTCCTCTGCCGGGTCTTGGGGGCTGTGGGGCCAGGGCCTGGTGCTCAGGGCTCTGCTTCTCTTGCCTTCCAGGGAGAAGGAGCTGCCCAGCCTCAGCACCCACGAGGCCAAGGTACGAACCTGTCCTGGGGCACGGGCAGGACACGGTGGGTGGGCATGGGGCCAGGGGATGGCAGACCCAGTCCCCAAAGCTGTCCCCAAGGCTATGTCACCAAAGCGCCTGTCCCAGGAATCTGCACGCGGCCGGGAACGTGCCTGAGCCCCAGAGACACAGTCAGCGGGAGTGGCCTGTGCCTCTCCGGCTCCTCTCAGTCTCTTCCCACGGCGGCCCAGCCTGCAGGGCGCCTGGACGCTGCCCATGGGCCGCTCTCCTGCTCCGTGCGGCTTATCCGCTGCCCCCCTTCTCCTGTTCCAGCAACATCGCCAGGAAGCCCGCAGGGCCGACAAGTGGGCGAAAATGCTTCGCAACTGGGACCACTACGGGCCCAGTGAGAAGGTGGGTGCCACGTGTCCGCAGACGGCATTTGCCCCAACGGGGGTGGGGGTAAAGCCCCTGCCTCCCCCGGCCTTGGCACTGACCCCACTGCTCTGCTGGCAGAGCCCCATTTCCCCAGTTCCAAGTGGGCAGCAGAGGGAGCGACGGGTCAGGGCCCCAGTGCCCTCCTCCTCGTGGGAGACGAGGCCCAGCTCCGGGGAGACCCAGCCTCTCGGGAGACGCCACAGAGCCAAAGCCGGAAGCTTCCGGATGTCTGGTGCTCCCGGGACTGGGCAGGGTGGGCCTGGTTCTGGGTCCCAGCACTGCCTTCTCTCCTGCAGATGCGTCGGCGCCTCTATAAAGGGGTCCCTCCCCAGGTGAGGGGTCAGGTGTGGGCCCTCCTGCTCAGTATTGATAAGGTCAAGTCTACCCACCAGGGGCTGTACGAGGTAAGCCCTTGTGCCCTCAGCAGAGGCGTGGCCCTTGGAGGAGGCCTGGGCAGGAGCCGAGGGCCCCCCGCGGGGTGAGGTGAGCTCGGGCCCAGGCTGGAGCTCCGTCCTGGAGGACAGGGCTCCATGCGGGGGAGGGGAAGACCCGTGGGCTGACCCTCAGGAGTGTCCTCGGCCCCCAGGCCTGCCAAGCACGATCCCTGATGCGGGCATCCCGGGCACGATGGGCTCCTGTGGGGGGCCCTGCGTCAGAGACCAGGGAAGGAAGGAGGTGTCCGCAGGACACAGCCCAGGGCGGCTCGGGACACTCCCTGCCTTGGGGGCACTTGGTGGCCTTGGGGTTCCGTGCCCTGATGCTGGCTCCTCCTCCCCGGTTCTGCGCCCAGAAAATGAAGGAGCGGGCCCAGCTCTTCTCCAAGGACATCCGGCAAATCGACCTGGAGGTGAACCGGACCTTCTGGAACCACATCATGTTCGGGGACCGCTATGGCGTCGGGTGAGGCTAGGGGACAAGCGGGGCTCTGGGGACACGGGAGTTCCTCGGGGGGTCAGGCGTGACCCAGGGGGCTTCTGGGTGGGGCACGCAGGGTCTCTGAGGAGAGGGGGAGGATGGCAGCAAACATGGTCCGGCCGCCTGGTGACCGTGGGCGGGAGGACCCAGTGGTCACTACCTACCCCCTGGGGCTGCCTCGATGGGGAGGGCCTGGCGGGGAAGCCATGTGCACAGAACCCATAAGGTCGGCGTGGAGCTGGTATGAGAGGGGCCGGGCCAGAGGGTGGGGTCGTGGCGGGGGGCACCCTGTGGAGCTGGGGGTCTAGCAGCACAGACTCGGCCGGGCGAGGACACACATGGACGAACGAGGGGCACACACTCAAGGGGACAGCCCCTCTGGGTGTGTTTCTGCGTGGACTGGCATTGTGTTTTCGACAGTGGACACCGTTTGTAACGGTAGCCAGGACCATGAACCCCCAAATGCCACCCGGCCCCACCCCAGGTCTCGTGCTCACCACCCGCATCCCACGCCGCACATGTCCCGCCCCGAGCCTCGCTGAAGACCGCGGGTCCACGGGGGCCCACACTCTGCTCCTCAGGGGACTCCCATGCGGCTTGGTCAGACAAGAGCCACCCACCCTGCTCTCCCTGTCCCCAGGCAGCGAGCCCTCTTCCATGTGCTCCTGGCCTATTCGGTCTACAACCCCGTGAGTGTCCCTGCCACCAGCCCTCCTGCCCCTCGGGTGCCCTTTGTCTCCAGGATGCCTGAGCGGGCGGGACTCCTAGTTGGGACTCCAGTTCCCATAGCCCCAGAGATGCAAGGGAGGGGCCCTGGACCCTAGAACTGAGGCCAGGCGGGGCTGCAGACCTCAGTGCGGGGGAGGGACAGCCCCTGAGTCCCCGAGGACTGGGTGCCAGGGGGCTCTGGCCTGCACCGCTGTGGTGCTAACGCTCAGGGCTGGGTCCTGAAGAGCCCGTGGGAGGATCAGGACCCAGGCGTGGAGGGCGGTTCCCCTTGTCCTGACCTCCCCCCAGCGAGGTGGCCTGTTCCATGGGGTCTGGCTCTTGCAGGAGGTGGGCTACTGTCAGGGGATGAGTGACATCGTGGCAATCCTCCTGATGTTCCTGTGTGAGGAAGATGCCTTCTGGGCCCTGGCACAGCTGATGACCTTGGAGACCCACGCCATGCACGGTAGGGGGCCTGCAGGGCGCCTGGGCCGGACCGGGAACTCAGGACGCCTTCCCTGCAGGGCAGCCACCCCAGCGGGGCAGGCCAGGACCCCCAGCCAGCCCGCCTCCCCACCGGCAAAGGGCACGGCCTTCTCAATGCGGCTGTAGCCATGGCGACTGGCCTAGCATTTGCAGACCTTTCTCGCCTTCCCACAAGGCCTTCAGCCCCCTGTCTGGCTGCCGGCTTGCCCGCTGGGTCCCCCTGGCAGCCCACGGCCAGACGAAACCCAGGCGGTGGCATCTCCCGCTCCCGTGCGCCCTCAGCCGGGCACCCAAGCCCAGGCGTTGGGCCTGCACACCCCATCACCCTCCCCGTGGGAGGCTCGTCCCGCCCCTCAGGGCTGGTGACCCCCTTGCCCCTGCTGTGACCACCGCACCAAGTGTGCTGGGTCCGGCGAGCCTGGTGCTCAGCCCAGCCACCCACTCAGCTGGGTCTCTGTGAGGAGGAGGGACCTCTGGCCCGGCCCCCAGGCCTGGACGGCTCTGCTGATGTTACGGACGAGCGGGCGTAGCCAGGGCTGGGAGGGCTGTGGGCACACACTCCAGTCAAGGCGTGGGAGCGGAGCCCCCTGGCAGACTCACCTCCCACCTGGTGGGGGCAAGGCCCTGATGGTGGGGGTGCCTGGGGCCTTCTCAGGGTTCTTCGCTCCGGGATTCCCAAAGCTGGCCCGTTTCCAGTGGCATCATGACGACATCATGGAGAAGGAGCTCAAAGGCCTGAAGAAACACCTGGCGAGTAGATGCTCCCCGGAGGCCCTGTCCTCACGGCCCAGGGCAGAGGGAGGGGCCCGCAGAACCCTGCCCACGCTGCCCAGACCCCAGTGTCCTGCTCCGTCTCCTGCTGGGCCCAGGCGCCCTCGGGGCTGAGCGGGGCCGCAGGGAGTCTGTCCACCTGGCTGCACGGGGCCCGGGCCCAGGGAGGCGGTGGCCGCCGGCTGGGACCCAAGCACCTTGTGTCCTTCCGCCAGGATGAGCAAGGGATGAGCGCCGGGCTGTACACCACCAGGTGGTTTCTCCAATGTTTCATTGGCCGGGTAAGGCTCCCCTGGCAGACCCGGTCCCTGACCTGCACCCGGCCCCAGGCCCAGGGGAAGCCCGAGCTCAGCCTCATGCTCCAGACCAGCCAGGCCCGACCCCTAGGCCCTGACTTGAGGCTCACGGTCCATACCCGTCCTAGAGACTGGAACTGGGCCCCTGGAGGAGGTTCCGGGACGAGCCCTGTCCGTCTCCGCCTCCCCAGGAAGGCCAGGTCAGCCTGGGAGCGGACAGGCCCTTGGCCCATTCTGCGACCAGCCTGGAGTCCTGTCGGGTCGTGTGGGCACCAAGGGTGGGGCAGAGTCTGTGGCCCCCCAGGTTTGCGGGTCATACTGGCCAGGTGTTTCCCGCCCAAGGTCGTCTGGAGCCCATCTTGCCCAGCAGGAGGACACCCACCGGACGGGCTGCGGAGCCCTGTCCGACGCAGCCAGGGGGGCGGCAGGGCCTGGGCAGAGGGGAGGCCTTCGCAGAGGCAGAGAGCCCCTGGGCCCCCCTGAGGAGGCTCCTCCCACACCCGCTACCCCGCAGACCCCCTTCGCGCTCACCCTGAAGCTGTGGGACGCCTACATGCTGGACGGAGAGCGCGTCCTCACAGCTATGGCCTACACCGTCCTCAGGCTGCACCGCAGTAAGGGACCCCGTGGGAGCCCAGGGGTGTCTGATGCAGGCGTGGGGGGCTGGGGAGATGGCCCACCGCTCCCAGGAGTGAGGAGTAGGCAGGCCTCGGTGGAGGGACACAGGCCAGCCGGTGGCTTGGGGGGCCCCCCTGCAGAGGAGCAGCGGGCACGGGGCCTCTCCTGCGAGGCTCTGCCGGGGGTGCTCCTGGGAATGGCGGGACGCCCAACCGCTGTCCCCGGGCAGGATCCTGGGATGGTGGGGAGGCGCCCCTCTGCTCTGACTCACAACCATTGCCCAGAACGCCTCCTGAAGCTGCCCCTGGAAGGGCTGCAGGGCTTCCTTCAAGACACCCTGGCCCAGCCCTGGGCCCTGGAGGATGAAGCCGTCCTCAAACACCTTCGGGCCTCCATGGCCCATCTGCGACGGAGGAAGTGCGACCTGCCCCCGCCAGGTGGGCTCCGGTCCCCATCCCCTCCCGCCTTGCCCTCCTGGGGCCGCTCCCAGTGGACCCAGTCCCCAGGGACCTTCCTCTGTGACTCTGTCCCTCTGCTCTTCTGCTGCAACCTCGGGGAACCCAGGCCCGGCCACGGCATCGGGGTGCCTCCTGTGGGGGCGGGGAATCCGCGGCCTGGATCAGGTGTGAGGGGCAGGCCAGGGTGGACACCCAGGGAGGCGGGAGCACACCCCGGGGGCCCAGCCAGCTGGACACAAGCAGCCTGCTGGAGACGCTAACCCAGTTTGCCTCTTTGCAGCCGGCCCTGAGGAGTTCCCAAGATGCCCCGGGCCAGGAGCAGGTGTCCCCAGCCCCGATGGCCCTCCTCCCTTCTCCTACCCTGGAGACGCTCTCTGGAACGGACGGGCTGGCCTCCCCAGGCCCAGCCACACACGCTGAGCAGCCGGGACCCCTTCCCCGCCAGGCCGTGCTCAAGGCCAAGCAGCCGCTGCGGGAGGGAAGGTCGACGCAGCCCTTGGCTGCACCCCTGCGGCCGGGAGCCCCTGGGACCCCGGTTCTGTCGCGGCTGCCCTCGCAGCCCTCCCCAACCTCCCGGGACACCAGGGGTGTGTGTGCAGGGGGCCCGAGGACATGGCCTTGAGGCTACAACCGTGGGTCCCTTTCCCTTCAGCCCTTGCTGGGGCCACCCCTGTGGCCACACCCCAGACCGGCCCCAAAACGTCTCAGGGTCTCCTGGGATGAGGTCCCCCCAGCCCAGGAAGGAGGAGGCTGGAGGGCCCAGGACACCCTTCCTGCCGTGGGGCCTCTGCAGCTCCTGGCCCTGTGTGGCCTTCGACCGGCCCAGCCGAGACACCTGCGGGCCAGCTCTGAGCCTGCGGCCCCAGGGCCCCGCACCTGCCCGGGCCCCTCTGACTGCCTCCTCGACAGGGAACGTCGATTCCCCTAGGCCTCTGGAGAAGAGCATGGGGCCCGAGAGGCTCTGGGCAGCCAGCACGGTGCCCTGCCTCCTCAATCTGGACTTTGTAGAAGATGGCACTCCCACCAGGAGGTACAAGTCACTGACCTAGAGTGACCTCCACTGGCCTGACACCAGGCCCGGGGGAGCAGAGATGACACGAGCTTCTCCCCAACAATGACCAGAAGGCGAACTGATGATTCTGAGGCCCCATGGACTTGGCCAGTCCTGAGTTCTGACCCAAAGCTCGTCAAGTCCACGGAGAATTCTCTGTGTCCGCCTGGGGCCTGGGTGTGCCCCAGGGTGCACGACTCCCACCGAGGGCAGCTCTGGGGACCAAAGGTCACCCCAGCCTGGGCGCAGCAGGGATGGGCTGGTGGGCCCCGCCCTCCCCTCCTCCACAGGAGGAGGCAGGGGCCACCAGAGCCCGGGTCTCCAGCGGTCACCTGGCAGCCATGGGGCAGTGGCCGAGGCCAGGCAGACGTGTCGGGACCCTGTCCGGGAACCCCGACGCTGCACCCCGGTTCAGGTCCGCGTCCTAGCACCTGCTTCTCAAGACCCCAAGCTCGGGAAATGTGCCAACACCCGCAGTCAGCACAGGCACCTAGTGGAGGATGCTAGCCCTGAGCCTCTGTGGGATTTCCCCCTTCCCCTGAAGGAGAAGCAGTTCTCTGTCCCCAGGGGAAGGCTGGCACCCTTGGTTCTGAGCCCCTGTTGACTGCCGGAAAGTTCAATAAAGTGTCGTTGTGGTCGAACGCAAAGCCAGCCTGTGCGTTTGTGAGGGCGATCGCGTGGGACCCATGTTGTTTCACTCGTTCTCGGTGACACTATTCTTACTGGTAATTTCTAGAAAGTCCAGACCACACTAAACCGGTTTTTCAAATGACATAAAGGGTCCTCGGGTCCCAGGGAATCTGGATGCATTAACACGGGCAGGACGTTGTTGGAAAGGGGGCACTTTTCTTGGGAGGGTCTTGCTGTTTCCCCAAGCATCCGACGAGGTGATCTGAAGCTCTAAGGGGCTTCGGACACCGTTCCTGACTGGGCGGTCTCCCGTCTTCTGCGGGGAGGAGGGCTGCAAAGGGCGAGGGGAGGGGAAGGTGTGTAGCGGCAGGACACGGTCGTCATACACAGAAAAAGAGGATTTGGAGTGAGGTCACCTTCGTTTGGGGACAAAAGGGACTTAGTAGGGGGACCAGCTCATCTTCCTCTGGGGATGGAGAGCGGCCGTGGGAGGGATGACCTCCGTGGGGCTGACCCCCCTTCTGGGGGAGCTTTGAAGAGGTCAACGGGCGACTGAGCCCCAGGGTGCTGACGTGACCCAGCCCAAGTGACCCCGTTTGGGGCCCGTGGGTTTCCCTAAACAGGGCGCAGGCAGGGAGATGTCACTCACGGACTCTCACCCCGATTCCTGAGCCTCAGTGTGGCGTCGACTAGGATCCAGGCTGTTAGGGGTGACTGTCTCCCGTCACACCATATCTGCCGACCCCTTTCTACTTGCCCTTTGGAAGCCAAAAGGAGATTTCGAGCCATGGGCCGATCCACAGCCAAGGGCTCCGAACCTCGTTCTCGTGATGACACAACTGGACAGCAGGATTTGGAGTCCTGGGGGGCTCTGTCAGTGAAACGTCTGCCTTCAGCTCAGGTCATGGTCCTGGAGTCCCAGGATCGAACCCCGCTTTGGGCTCCCTGCTCAGAGGGGAGTCTGCTTGTCCCTCTGAACCTTCCCCTCCCTTGCTCACTCTCTCTGCCGAAGAAAGAAAGAAAATCTTTCGTGGATTCTAGCTGGTCAGCTTTTGTGTCTGCTGCCCGCTCCCTCCGCAGGGTCCGTGAGTCTGTGTGCAAAAGCCCCGAGGGCCCCTGGAGCCCCCGGCGCCCCTCCAGCCCACGGTGTGACGGTCACACGCATGTGCAGACTCTCCAGCTCAGCCCGCCCTGCTCGTCTCTGCGGGGGGACGGCCTTTCCTAGGGCTGCTGCACCGCTCCCGAAGGCCGGAACTCACGGTGCTGTGCTGCTTCCCCCGGACGGCTTCACCCCTTCCCGGAAATCTCTGACCCCTTCATAGGCTCTCAGGGCCCACCTTCATTCCCCTCAGCGGCTCGATCCCCAGTCTCGGGTGCCAGGGAGGGACACACCATGGACGTCCCAGGTCAACTCTCATGGAGGGTCGGAGCCTCCAGAAAACTCAGGAGGAAGGGTGCTCAGGGGGCTTCCCAGTGGGTGAACCACATGCCGGGCCCCTGGGCCCCAAGCTCCGTGAGGCGCAAGGGAACAGGGACCCTTGCCAACCTCACCCTCTGCATCTCTGGACCCGGTGGTTCACTCTGTTCCTCGAGCATCCTGTGGACGATGCCTGTCAGCGACTCCATCAGCTGGTCTCGCCCGTTCGGTGAGCCGCTCTCGCAAATGAATGGACCCGGAGGAGGGGGTTGTGGGGACCTCCGATTCTTCTGTGGTCAGCAGCAGCACGGGAGGCAGCCGGATTGCTGTCTCAACTGGGGCTGTATTCCGGGCCAGGGTCCTTCATGGAACTCTCCTCAGGCAGGTACAGTCAGAATTGAGTTCATGTGGTGGGCCACATGGTCGGTGCCAGTGAGAACTGAGTGAATTCCTAGAAGATGTGGACACACACACGTGCGCGCGCACACACACACACACACACACACACACACACACCCCATAAGGACAGTTCTAGTTCTCTCTTGCCTCTTGGCAGTGATTGCAAGTGTGTGGCTTTGAAGAATTACTCCATGTCAGTGGCGTGGTCTCGTTTATGTGTGTCGAGTTGTTTGCTGTTTCCCTTCTTCCTCTTTTCATGTGTTCATGCACTGCAGTGATTTCCTCTCTTTCCTCATCTTACCACATGCTGTCTCCTTTCTTTTTGCCTTTCTCTCTTGCTAGCCGTTTTCTCAATGTGCTGAGAAAAAGCGACTTGTGGAAGGACATACACAGGGCACCCTTTCTCCACGGTTCACAACCTGCAGAATAGCCTTTGCTCCCCTTGGAATGCAAACCTATGTGACCAAAAATCTGTGGGAACAAGGGACCTTAGAGAATTCGTTGTGAGATTGTCATCCATTCCGATGGTTTAGAACAGCTTCTGAAGAATAAGGATCCATTCTTTCTTGTGGGTTAGAATTTCACGTGGGCCTGACCAGTGGAGACCAGAGTTCCGGGGGAGATTGGCAGGGGTCAACAGGCGATTGAGCCCCAGGGCGCGGACCTGTCCAGTGCTGTACTCTTGTTTGCTGGGAGGGTTTTGATCACTAGTTTCAATTTTTCTTTGTTGTGGTGATGGGTCTATTCAGGTTTTCTCTTTCTTTTTTGGTTTCAGATTTGGTCATTTCTATGTTTCTAGGGATGTGTCCATTTCTTCCAGATGCCTAATTGTTGGCCTATTGTTGCTCATCATATGTTCTTAGAATTGCTTGTATTTCTGTGATGTTGGTTGTGATTTCATATCTTTCAATCACGACTTTACCAATTTGGGTCTTCTTCTTTCCTTTTTGATACATCTGGCTACGGTTTTATTGATCTTATGAATCCTTCCAAGAATCAGCTCTTCGTTTTCTTGATCTGTTGAACTGGGTTTTTTTTTTGTTTTGTTTTGTTTTTGTTTGTTTGTTTGTTTGTTTGCAGGGGAGTTGGGGTCAACCTACTGATTCATTCTTCCAGCCCATTTTCCTGCTCTTCTCCGGCTGGAGTTCAGCTTTAGTTGCTGTTCTTTCTCTGGCTCCTTTAGGTGGATGGGGAGGTTGTGTATTTCAGAGTTTTCTTGTTCCTTCCGATAGCCTTGCATGGGTCTGCGCTTCCCTCTGAGGACTGCCTTTGCTGCACCCCAAGGGTTTGGGAGAGTTGTGTTTTCATTTTCATTGGTCTCCATGAATTTTTCTGTGCTTCATTCATTTTTGGCTTCATCCATTTGTTCTTTACTAGGATTCTCTTCAACCTCTGACCTTTTTGTGTCCCTTCCGCATTTTCTCTTATGGCTCAGTTCAAATTTCAAAGTACTGTGGTCGGAGAAGATACACAGGGTAATCACAAACTTCTGGCCATGCAGAGACCTGGTTTGTGACCCAGTAGGGGGCCTATTCTGGAGAATGTTCCAAGTGCACTGGAGAAGAATGTGTCTTCTGTTGCTTTAGGATGGAATGGTCTGACTCTCTCTGTGAAGTCCCTCTTCTCCAGGGTGTCATTCACAGCCCTTGTTTCCTTGTTGATCTTCTACTTAGATGATCTCTCCATTGCAATGAGTGGGGTCTTCAATCCCCTATGATCATTGGATATTACCAATTCTTTCTTTAATTTTGTTATTCATTGGTTGATCTAATTGGCTGCGCCCAATGTGGGGGGCCTATAGATTTACAAATTTCTCTTTGTCTCTGACATTTGCAAGCTTCAACGTCCTATGTTGAGGTGTTTGCCTCCTTATTGATTTTGAAGGAGATCTCCATGCCTGGACTTGGATGCCCGTTTCCTTCCCCAGATCAGGGAAGTGCTCAGCTTAAATTGGCTTAAATATCCCTCTTACTCCCCTCACTCTCTCCTCTTCCTCTCAGATCCCAGTTAGTCTAACATGGTTTTGCTTGATGGTACTCCTTGTCTCTCAAATTCTCCCTTCCTGATCCAGGAGTCTGAGTCTCCAAGGAAGACATGCAAATGGTTAGATTTTAGTTATTTTATTTCTCCAGAAAGGATTCTCTTGTGTCTTCTGTGATTTTCTCAAGCCCAGGTAGTCTCTTTAGAATCATTATTCTGAATTCTAGTTCTGACAGCTAACTTGTATCCATATGGATTAAGTCTCTGGCAGTAAGTACCATGCTCTCATGTAAAAATCTCATGTAACAACAGTAAATGGCAAGCTTGGCCGGCTCGTAGGAAAGAAGTCGGAAAACAAACTAAAGGATTCTGCTCTTGCTGCCAACACCCTCCACAGGTATGCACAGCACACAGGGACCCACCTGGCATGCTTTCCCATGGCGCTGGGCTCTCTCGACAGCCTCAATGTGACAGTGAGCCACTGTGCCTGTGCCCTCAGGGGGAGGTCTAGTCCTGCTGGATGTTCTGCTGCTCATCTCTCACCCCCTGTGTCTGCAGCAAGTATTTCTCATGCCACACATCTTGGCTTTCCAACCCTTCATGGTGCTTTTTGGTCAACAGATGTGCTTGATATCACCACAGTCAAGTTTGGTCAACTCGTCTTTGAAGTTTATTGATTTTCTATCTTATTTAGGGAAGATGTTGTCCTAGAGGAAGGAGGTGAAGACCATCTCTCACATCATCTTGCAATGTCCTGAGCCTTGCACCTTGCTGTGTAGACACTACCTGTCCTAGTTTCCGAGTATGATGAAAAACATTCATCTCCTCTCCTTATTTCCTGCTCCAAGAGTTTGCGCTCACAGTGACATTTCACCAAAGCGCCCATCTATTTGCATTTTCCTATATCATCCTCTCTCAGAAATTGATAACCTGTCCCACCCGTATTAAAGAAAGTCTTGATAGATTTGGGGAAATGTTACAAAAATAAAAAACACTTTTGTGGTTTCTTGGCACTATCGTATATTCTTAGCGCACCCTGCTGGCTCAGTCAGTGGAGCGTGAGGCTCTTGATACGAGGGTCATGTGTTTGAGCCCCATGTTGGGTGTGGAGATGACTCAAAGGAATTAAAAAAATAAATAAATAGAACTTTAAACATAATTGTTGAACTATGCAGTTTGGTTTTTCAGCTTCTTTGTCATGCATTTGGTTGGAAGAAGGCCTTCCTTGGACAATATTCCAATCCCTCCATACTTTCTTCTGTTTGTAGGGATTTTCACATCCTGCTTCAAGGCCCACTTCCTCCCCAGTGTCATAAATGCACTGTCATGTAGCGCCTTCTCAAAGCTCTGGGGCTTTGCATGTCACATGTAGACATACAATCTTCTTGATACTGAATCTTTGTACAGGGAGACAAAAGCTGCATTATGTTGTCTTGAAAAATGATTGTTTATTATTTGAAAGAAAGAGAACATGCAGGGAGAGGCTGAAGGAAGTGGGGAGAGAGGACTCCAAGGAGACTCCCTGCTGAGCATAGAGGTTTACACAGGGCTCGGTCCCAGGATCCTGAGATCACGACCTGAGCTGAAACCAAGAGTCAGGTGCTTACCAGACTGAGCCACCCAGGCACCCCTGCACTGTGTTTTTCTCTATGGATGCCCAGGGTCTTGCCACCATGCACAGAGAGCATGCCCTATCTGCCTGTCCTTGCTCCTTAAGCGAGTCTGGTTGAAAACCAGCATTCCATGCATTGATCAGGTTTTCTACACTTACCAATAAACCACACCGTCACAGCCTCAGTGTCCATCAGTAGACAAAGGCATAAGCAGATGTGGTGTATACACACAATAGGAAGACTGCTCAGCCACTTGTGACAACGTGGATGGAACTTGAAGGTGTCATGCTGAGTGACACCAGCCAGACTTCCTCCATGTGATGCCATCTGTATTTGGAATCTAAGCAAGCTGAGCTTCTAGAGAGAGTGCAGAACGGCAGTTACCAGAGGGGCTAGGGTCGGGGGGAGGATGGGGAGGATGGGGATAATGGGTGTCAGAGTGGGCACACTCATCTGAAGGTGAGCAGTCCTGCAGATCGGATGCCCAGCATTGTGATGATAGCCAACAGTACTGGACCAGACGCTTCAAGGTTCCCAAGATGAGCTGCAAAGGGAGCAGCTCCTATTCACAGAAGTAGAGTTCATTAGAAATTGGAGGGAATTTTGAAAAAAAAAATTACTGTCTGCTAGTAACAGATCCCAATTGATCAAGTGTGAACATGCTTAAAACTGACACCATTTCATATCATAACAAGAAAATAGATATTAATATGCCCATTGTCTTGTATATGGAAGGCTTTCTTAACTATACCTCAAAACACACAAGCCATCCAATAAAAGACTGATCAGTTCAAAGTATATAAAAAGGCTCTACACCACAAGAATAATAGTAATAAAGAGCGAAACCCAACATAAAAGGAGGAAGTGGACATGTTATTCGCACATCCAGGCACCCACTTGCAGGGAACTGTTGCCATCACTGAACAGTGTGCGCTCCGGATCCTTCCTGGCTTGATCCCATCAAGTCTGGACAGCTCATGTCTGCTTCACCAGTGACTTCGGGGCGTTCATGGTCTGCTTCCCCTTCTTCTGTCGGAGAAAGGTTGCTGGGATTCATGTCTTTCCTGTTTTGACGGTGACCTGTGAACTTTGGCAGAGGAGCCCTTGGGGTTGTGCTAGCTGAGAGTTGGAAAAGAAGCTGTGCCCCTGTGTGTTCCCAAGGGTCACAACTGCATGAGGGACCTTGACCTTCAGCTCTTGTCCCAGGCTGAGCTGGTCTGCCTCCTTGATGAGTTGCACTGAGGCTGCTAGCACCCTGAGACACGGTGGCCATCCTGTTGCCACGGAGTCTAGCTTCTTGAACAGATTTGGAGCTGGATGCTGCCAGGGCCCCACAGTCCGGGTGAGTACACCGAGTGCTATCTTTTTGTTCTCATGTACAAAGAGGTTGCAGGGTCTCTCTATATCCAGTAGGCCCAGAGCCGGAGCCCTTCCCAGGGCAGCCTTTATCTCTGTGAAGGTGGTTTCTCCTTCTTCAGTCCAGAGAGGGGGCTTCCGATCTGGACTTCCTAAGAGATCCTACAGAGGTTCTGCTACTGCTGAGAACTCTGGGGTCCAGATGCGGCAGAATCCTGCAGCCCCCCAGGAATTCCCGTAGGCCTTTTCTTGTCCAAGGCTGAGGCAAAGAGGTGATGACTTTCTTTCTCTCTCCAGCCCTAATTCTCTCTTCCCTTGGGTAAGGAGGAAACTGAGCTATGGGACCCTGTCCTTGACAGATCTGCACTTCCTTCCATGAGCCCTTGAATCCCGAGCCTGTCAGAAGCTGTAGGAGGGCCTTTGTGCCTTTCGTGCCACCTTCTTATGTGTCACTGGTAAGGACGAGGTCACCCACATACCGGAGGAGGGTACATCGCGTGGCCTTTCTTGGGAAGCTGGTGAAGTCTGCAGCCAGTGCTTCCCCAAAGACAGTCGGTGCGTCCTTGAACCCTTGAGGGAGGCGCGTCCAGGCTGTTTGCTTCTGACACCCCGTGTCGTGTCTGGTCCGTTCAAAGTAAAGATTGGCTGGTTCTGGGGAGCCAAGCGGAGACAGAAGAAGGCATCCTGGAGGTCCAGGCGAGCAAACCATTTGGCTGATCCTCGGATGTGGCTGAGCAGGGGGTATGGATTTGGGACCACGGGGTGCAGAGACATGGTCACCGTATTGGCCTGCAGGTCCTCAACTGGTCAGTGTTGTCCTTCTGGTCTCTTGGCTGGCAAGAGTGGGGTATTCTAGGCTGAGGCACACTTGGCCAGGATGCCGGCGTCTTCCAGTTCGGTCAGGTGTTCTGGGAGGCTGGTCGTAGCTTCTTATGGAAGGGGATATTGCCTTTGTCTTTGGGGTTGTGCTCTTGGTTTCAGTTTGACAGGGATAGGGGCCCGACTCTGGGCAACTCTGGATGGGCTGTCCTCAGCCCACAGTGCAGGGAAGGTGAATCTGAGTCCTGACGGGCTCTTCGGTTGGGCCTGAGCACCACGTAGCCTCTGTTCTTCGTCTCTGGGTGTGGTGACCGCCAGTCCCACAGATCCTGCCTCTTCTCATCTTGGGTGTAATCAGAGGCTAGTATGCCCAGTGGGTTCAAAATGTATTTGAGGCCTGAGCTAGGGGAGTAGGTCTGGGCCTGGGAGGGGAATGGGGCAATCAGGCCAATAAAGGAACTCATGTGGGACCTTGCGGTCCCTGAGATCCCACTGTCGTGTTTGGCAGAAGGGTTGCTGTATTCCTTTCCGCTCGGATGCCCCAAGGATGGTCCCTGTTCTTGTGCTGACTTGCACCACCGGGGAGGAGACAACAGAGTGTTCAGCCCCAGTGTCAACCATAAAAGTCATTGATCGCCCCCCTACTTTCATTCTGATCGTGGGCTCACAGGGCCGAGGAGGAGGAAGCCCAGCCCCCCTCAGTCTGAATCTCCGTGCTCCAGGCCTAAGAGGTCCTTTCCTTGAGGTTCTTGGAGCGCCTGGCCTCCGGAGCCCCTCCCCGTGTGGGACACTCGCTTTCCCAGCGCCCCTTTTCTTTACCATAGACACATTGGTCTTTTGCCAGGGGGGTTCTCTGCTGACCCTTTTGCGGTGGTCAGAGGCTTCCTGCCTCTTCGTCATCCTGTTCCCTCAGGGCAGCGGTGAGGAGGCTGACTTTTTCTTCGTTTTCTTTTTGGCTTTCCTTGTGGCTATGAACTCCCTCTTCATGTAGTCCTGAGAGCAAACTCTGTTTGCCAGGGAAGGGCGTTCTCCGGTTTCTGGAGTTTCTTCCTTATGTCTGGGGGAGCTTGAGCCATGGAGGAGGTGTTTACCATGTGTCGGCCATCTTGTGCATCGGGGTCAGATGGAGTGTACACATGATAGACTCTGCACGGTCTTTCTTAGTAGTCCACAGGGCGCTCCCCTGGTTGTCGAGTGATGGTGGCTACCTTGGCCATGTTCATGGGTTTCTTTGCTCCTGCTGGGATTCCCCGGAGGAGGGCCTCTTGGTATCAGGGGATGGGGCCTGTCCTTCATTGGTGGGGAGGTCCCATGTGGGGCGCTCCTCGGTGCTGCTGTTCTCGCCCGGGCAGCAGGGTCGATATATCCCGCCGGTGTGTGCTCCCCTAGGTAGGGCCTTGCTCCTCTCATTCTTCTTCTTGTTGCCTCCGTGTTGAACAGGGTGCAGGGCAACTGCTGGCCATCCTCCCAGGTTGGCCGATGGGTCTGGAGAAAAGCGATTCCATAAGGTCTGTCATAGCTGGTGGCTTTTCGCAGTACGATGGGGAGGTCTATAAAGAACTCCTCAAATGCAACACACATGAAACAGATAATCATGTCACAAAATGGGCAGAAGACATGAACAGACACTTCTCCAATGAAGACATACAAATGGCTAACAGACACGTGAAAAAATGTTCATCACTAGCCATCAGGGAGATTCAAATTAAAACCACATTGAGATACCACCTTACACCAGTTCCAATGGACAAAGTTAACAAGACAGGAAACAACATGTGTTGGAGGGGATGTGGAGAAAGGGGAACCCTCTTACACTGTTGGTGGGAATGCCTGGTGGTGCAGCCACTTTGGAGAACAGTGTGGAGGGGCACCTGGGTGCTTCAGTAGTTAAAGCCTCTGCTGTCGGCTCAGGTCATGATCCCAGGGTCCTGGGATTGAGCCCTGCATCGGGCTCTCTGCTCAGGAGGAAGCTTCCTCCCCTCCTCTGTCTGCCTGCCTCTCCGCCTACTTGTGATCTCTCTGTCTCTATCAAATAAATAAATAGACTCTTAAAAAATTATATATCTTTATTTATTATAAATAATTAATTATATTAATTATATAATTACTACTGCCCTAATAATTTGGTTTTCCGTCACAGTTTCTCGCCTTGCAGAATTGCTTCTAAATTCACCGCAGTGCCTGCCTGTGTCCCATTGCTTTGGAACGTAGCCGCCACGGTGGTCGCACAACCCTCTTGGTCTTTTGCCCCCTGAGTATCATTACTGAGAACGCAGCTCAGCCTTGGCATGCGGAGCCAGGATGCTGACCAGGAACAAGCAAATCGTAACGACTCTGAGAACAGCTCTGCAAAGCCCCTGTGAGAACACAAATTTACCCCCATTCGTGGCAGAGCTTTCCTGTTTCTAGTTTCAGGACTAAGTTCCCAGCTTGATCAATGACTTACACAACATGTTTTCCTCTGCAGAAGAGAGCACTGCCGTTGAGCTTGGTCCCCTCCTTGGCCAACAGTGCACCTGCTGATTCCACTGAGCTGCACGTGGCGCGTGTGCTGACGCTATGCAAAGGAGCTGAGCGCGTCACTGATGAAATCTGCTCTGAAAAATAGTGTGTCCAGTGCCGTAAAAATTACCCATTAAAAGTCATAATTTCTTTTTTTGTGCGTAAATAACATCACATTTCAGAGCAAAGGAATGTGTTTCCATCAAAGTAGCTCCCAGTAGTGGACCCTCTGACATCACTCTCTCCTTCGCCTGCACAGTCCTATGGCTAAAGCAGTAACAGTAGATCTGAGGAAAAATGAATATACATCATTCAAGATTATCTAAAAGTCAACAAGAGTTTTGTTGCCTAATTCTCAGAATTAAAGTACAGTTTTATGGCTTCAAATAAACTGAAGATACAGTTACATTTGTTAGAGTCATCGGGTCTGTAAGTGCCGAGGAACTGACGAACACCAAATCCCAAGAAAATTACAAAATCACTCATTAATCAGTCAGTTTAAATAGTCATACACTGAAATAAGATATTGTTTGAGCGGCAACGGGAGGAACAGGGAAGCACTTCTGGTTTGCTTTGATTTTGAGAAATGTTGTTTCCACTTCACACAAACACCCACCGAAGTTTCTACTTGTAATATTTTTGTCAAAAACAATACAATTTTTCTCATTAGCTCTCAACTCTTTAACAAGAGTCTCTCGAGAAATCTGCTATTGTTTCTGAAGCTTCTTCTGAAAAACAAAATCACCCTCAACTACCTTATAAACAAGCCATTTTTATGAGAAAAATCATGCACAAACAAGGAAAGTGTTCTCTGCGTTGTTACTTTGGAGTCAGAAAATCCCTGTGGCAGGTGGCAAAGTGTTCCCTTGTTTGAGCTGGGAGATGCGGGATGGCAGTTGGAAGGACACGATAGCTTCCACGCAACTGTTGAATCTTCTTTGTCCGAATTCCTCCTGATCAAACAGTTATTGTATCACTTTCTCTGACACTAGTTGAGGAAATCGTACTTCCCTTACACTTACCTGTTGGCGTGTGCAGTTTATACATAACTTTCTACAATTTCCTTGATGTTGAGTGAATAATTGCATACTGTAAACATCTTCAAAAAAACTTTGTTCTTCCTCAACAAATGTCCTTTGTTCATGAAAGTACAGGAAAGTACATGAAATGTACACCTGTGTGTTTGCACTTGTGGGGTTCAAACGCACACAGGTAAAATATATACTATGAGGAGAATTGAAGAGCAGAAAGGAAGAGTGCCCCACCAGGATGGGGAGGCTGGCTGGGTCTGGGGGTTTCCAGAGGACCAGTTACGGGTATGTGGTCCCTGGAGCAGGGTCAACTCAGTGGGGCTGCCCAGGGATCTCTGCCGACTGGCTGCTACCACAGTAGGGACTGTCTCTCATTGGCTGTGTCTACAGAGTGGGCCATCCCTGGTTGGCTGTGTCTACAGCACGGACCATCCCCAGTTGGCTGATGTGCAGCATTTAGGCTGTCCTTGTCTTGCTTATTTTCACAAGTGTGGTTCCTGGGGTGATGGCTTTGGGGTGTGGGCAATTTTCAGAGCCATGCCCACCATGGAATCTTGGTTAATTTTCAAGGCATGTTTATTGATGCAAAGTCATCTTCGTTAATGGGGTCAATTGCTCATGACTTTACACTTTAATCAACAGTCTTTTCCCATCTCTGTCATGAAGATAAATACTTTTGATTCCCAGTTACTACCTTTTTGGCTCCCAGCCAAACCCAGAGGAGACCATGAAGGTTCATCTAGACCTTAGTTCGTGGAGATATGACCTTTCAGATGTCACCATATATGGGACTCAGAACAAAGTCCTGCGGCAGAAAAGAGCTCTGTGAATAGTTGTGATTTACTGCAGAAGTCTGAGTACAGGTGCAGGGCTCCTGGCAAAGTTAGTAGCAGGAAGAGGACTAGAACCTGGGATGAGTGCTGTGTTCACAGAGTGTCTGGCAGACCTGTTGGCTGTGATCCAGACGTTGGATTTACAGACCAGCAAGCTATAGCTAAACACAAAAGCTACAGTGGTTAGTACGCTGAAGAAAATAGATGGAGGAAAGGATAATATTGATGACAAAATATAGAATTTCAAAAAAGATCTGGTGTCTCTAAGATAGAAGGAAACAGACACTTTGGAAGTGAAAATTAGAAGCTTTGGAATGGAACTAACTTCCCATGGGTACAGAAGAAGACAGGACTTGTATGCTGAAGACAGCCAAGAGAAGGCGTCCAAACTGAAGCAGCGAGAAGTCTGGGTGAGAAACGCTGGTTACCGATGGTGACGCTGGATGCAAAGGAAAATCTGGAGAGCCGGGCTCTCAAACCCGACGTGTGTCAGGACAAGTGCAGTAGGGCCGATCACTCTTATGGATGTAGCGGAAATGCTCCCAACGTGAGCAAATCAAATCCACCAGAAAAGATAATACAGAGAAATAAAATTTCAACTGCAGGGATACGAGAGTCTGAGGTTACTAAGGGCCTTTCCCCTTTGAAGTCAGTCAGAGGAAATCACCATACTGACCTGGTCATGTCATCATCTCAGTAATGCGAAATGGCCTTTGTTCCCTCAAAACTCTGAGTGATCTGGGAATGGGGTAGATGTTTCGTAGTCAGAGAATGAGGGGCTACACCAGTAGAGAAAGCTCTGACTTATGGAGGGGATGGCCACAGAAATTCACTTAGTGCTGTCCTTTGCAACAAACGTGTCATTGGACACCGCATGTAAAAGGGTGTTTAAGCAAACGTGGTCCAGGTGGTGGCTTACTGCAGAGTGAGTCAACTTACAAGGAATTTGAGTCACCAATAGGGACAAAAAAAATTATTTTGATCAGTATTTAAAGGAAAACAACTTTGATAATAGAAAACAATTTTATCAAATATATAAATAGTTAAAATGTTTCCGATATGTTTATCTTACACTTCTATAAAGACTTAAATGTAGTCATGTTCTTATTTTATTTTCTTATTTATTTGAGAGAGAGAGCGCTCGAGTTCAGTGAGGGCAGGTAGGGAAGCAGACTCTGCACTGAGCAGGGAGCCCAATGTGGGATTCAATCCCAGGACCTCGGGATCATGACCTGAGCCGAAGGCAGATGCTTACCTAACTGAGCCACCCAGACACCCCAAGATGTTTTTACTTCTTGACAATTAATACAATTGCACCAGATATAAGTATCTTTCTCCCCTTTCATGTTAAGAACTCATGAAATTACCAAGGTCCCATTGAAAGTGCCCAGGGCACAGGCAGTTAGTTCTCTCCCTCACAGTGAGGAGAAGGGGACCAGAAGCCAGAATGGTATCAGGGCCTCTAAAGAGTGAAGGAAGGTTGGCTTCACTTCCCGACATGCAAGTCCCTAGGCGGTCCCTCCAGGCCCCCAGTGCTGCAGGGGTCAGACAGGAAAGCTGAAATGAGACAACGAGACGTCATTACTTCATGGATCTTTGCTTCTCAACGCCGTCTTCCAATTCCTTGGGGCCACGGCTCATGCGTTAGTGTTGGAATCACTCTCTTCATTTAACTGCACAATACTTTCCGTGTCCGAGCCGTCGCGAAATACCACCGAGCATCCTTCTCACTCAAAGCACCATCCTACACCAGACCTGACCCAGACTGGACCCACATCCAGAGTCCCAGTCTCTCAACTCAGTGAGACAGGAAAGGCAACAGGAGAGGGACATCGGGAGCTAACCAGGAGCTGTGTGATTTGGGGACTCTAGGCTCCAAGCTGGAAGAACAATCCGGGAATTAGAAGCAGATCCAGCCACCTCCTCCCTGCCAGCCGCCTCCTCCAAAGCATCCTTCCCGGATTGTCTCTCGTCACCAGGGATCTCTCCTCGTCACTCCATGAGCCCTTCCCACAGTGATGGAGAGTCTACACACAGTGACTGTCCCCCAGTGTCACAGCCGGTGGAGCCGAGGAAGCCCATGTGATGTTCGCAGAACCCACAGAGGGTAGGGCTGTGTCCTCGGAGCACAGACGTGTCTGCTCCTCTGAGAAAGAAACGGGTGAGATGCTATGTATTAACAGAGCGGGACGGTGACCAGAGCAGACACCATAATAGTTTCCATTTCTTAGTACTAAAATCCAAATACATTGTTTTCTTAACTAATGTTGTGGTTTATATCTTATTCTATTTTATGAAAATCAGTGTTTCTTTGATACCTAAAGACGGTGAGTTTCCTTTAACTTTGTTCGAGGAGGTTCATTTCTCTATAGTGGATATGATTTCTACAGTCTTCTAGCTTAAATCAGCCCAAACCAGATAGGGAACTCCAGGAAATCATCCTAGAAGGAAGAAGGAAGAGAAGCCAGGAACCCCCACGTCCTTAGCTGAAGGAGGCTCCGGTCATGGGCGCTGGTCGGCAGTACCTGTGTCAGAGGTGGCCGGAGACCCGCCCAGGCATTCTGCAAGGAACGTGGGTTTTTAGAAATTAGTACATTCAACTCATGAGACACATGTCCTGAGAAAGCTTGTGTTTCATCCCTGTTAACAAGAAAAGTAGTTCAAAATCATATCAATCATTTTGTGTTAGCTACATTATAAATGTGATAGTCTCTTGTGGACTGGTGTATATAACACTGTAACACCGATTCTCCAGGAAATTATGTTCTGGCCTCCAAGCAGTTACTAGTTAATTAAGAGTTCAGCAAAGATTTATTGAGACACTTCTGTGTGCCAGACAGGGTAGAGGTGGAGACGGATGGACAGACCAGCAGGAGTCCCGACGGCCTGGAGTTTAGTTCTCTGGATGAGGGCACAGACAGTAACCCAGGAAACACACAAAGGTTATCATTTCGAATAACAATAAATGCTTAGGTGAGAATAACAAAGCATGTTATGTGGAAGGTCTGGCAGCAGAGGATGGGACATATGACAAACGTCACAGAAGACGGTAAGTGGAACACTTAATTATAAAGACCCAAGTACTGTGTTTACAGTACCTTTTTATTGAGAAAGACATTCCGGCATCACTGCGTTGGAGGCCGTCTGTCACTCTCAGGAAAGTACGGCCACACCTCCTCAGGCCCCGGACACCTGCAGTGCAGGAGGCTGATGGAGCAGGGCAGGGCTGACATCCCAGCACAGGGTAACAGGTGCCCTGTGCACCACTGCTCAGCCCTTGTGGCCAGTGTGCATTCTTTCCCACCCACCAAGGTGGGCATCACCAGTGCCCCCTGGCACTTGTAGTTTCCATGCTGGGCAGACAGTTGCAGCCGAAGTCCCGGACGTCAGAGCCCATCACGTGTAACAGTAAGGACAACACCCACAACCTGCAGGAGACCTCCTGCTCCACCTCGTCCCTCACCTCTTCTGTCAGCATGTCCTGCTTCACCATGTCCTGCATCAGCACCTCCTCCCTCACCTCCATCAGCACCTCCTCCATCTGCACCTCCTCCATCAGCCCTCCTCCCTCAGCACCTGCTCCATCAGCACCTCCTCCATCAGCACCTCCTCATCATCACCTGCTCCATCTGCACCTCCTCCATCAGCCCTCCTCCATCAGCACCTCCTCCCTCAGCACCTGCTCCATCAGCACCTGCTCCATCAGCACTGCCTTCAACAGCATCTCCTCCATCAGCATCTCCTCCATCAGCATCTCCTCCATCAGCATCTCCTCCATCAGCACCTCCTCCAGGAGCATCTCCTCCATCAGCATCTCCTCCCTCACCTCCAGCAGCAACTCCTCCATCAGCACGTCCTTCAGCAGCACCTCCTCCATCAGCATCTCCTCCAGCAGCATCTCCTCCATCAGCGTCTCCTCCATCAGCACCTCCTCCATCATCATCTCCTCTAGCAGCATCTCCTCCATCAACACCTCCTAATCAGCACCTCTCCAGCAGCATCTCCTCCATCAGCGTCTCCTCCATCAGCACCTCTTTCAGCAGCATCTCCTCCATAAGCAGAAGTCCTGAACCTCAGAGCCCATCACGTGTAACAGTAAGGACAACACCCACAACCTGCAGGAGACCTCCTGCTCCACCTCGTCCCTCACCTCTTCTGTCAGCATGTCCTGCTTCACCATGTCCTGCATCAGCACCTCCTCCCTCACCTCCATCAGCACCTCCTCCCTCAGCACCTGCTCCATCAGCACTGCCTTCAACAGCATCTCCTCCATCAGCATCTCCTCCATCAGCATCTCCTCCATCAGCATCTCCTCCATCAGCATCTCCTCCATCAGCATCTCCTCCCTCAGCACCTGCTCCATCAGCACTGCCTTCAACAGCATCTCCTCCATCAGCATCTCCTCCATCAGCATCTCCTCCCTCACCTCCATCATCACCTCCTCCATCAGCACCTCCTCCCTCAGCACCTGCTCCATCAGCACCTCCTCCCTCAGCACCTGCTCCATCAGCACCGGCTCCATCAGCACTGCCTTCAACAGCATCTCCTCCATCAGCATCTCCTCCATCAGCATCTCCTCCATCAGCATCTCCTCCATCAGCACCTCCTCCAGGAGCATCTCCTCCATCAGCATCTCCTCCCTCACCTCCAGCAGCAACTCCTCCATCAGCACGTCCTTCAGCAGCACCTCCTCCATCATCATCTCCTCCAGCAGCATCTCCTCCATCAGCGTCTCCTCCATCAGCACCTCCTCCATCATCATCTCCTCTAGCAGCATCTCCTCCATCAACACCTCCTAATCAGCACCTCTCCAGCAGCATCTCCTCCATCAGCGTCTCCTCCATCAGCACCTCTTTCAGCAGCATCTCCTCCATAAGCAGAAGTCCTGAACCTCAGAGCCCATCACGTGTAACAGTAAGGACAACACCCACAACCTGCAGGAGACCTCCTGCTCCACCTCGTCCCTCACCTCTTCTGTCAGCATGTCCTGCTTCACCATGTCCTGCATCAGCACCTCCTCCCTCACCTCCATCAGCACCTCCTCCCTCAGCACCTGCTCCATCAGCACTGCCTTCAACAGCATCTCCTCCATCAGCATCTCCTCCATCAGCATCTCCTCCATCAGCATCTCCTCATCATCACCTCCTCCATCTGCACCTCCTCCATCAGCACCTCCTCATCATCACCTCCTCCATCAGCACCTCCTCATCATCACCTCCTCCATCAGCACCTCCTCCCTCAGCACCTGCTCCATCAGCACCTGCTCCATCAGCACTGCCTTCAACAGCATCTCCTCCATCAGCATCTCCTCCATCAGCATCTCCTCCCTCACCTCCATCATCACCTCCTCCATCTGCACCTCCTCCATCAGCCCTCCTCCCTCAGCACCTGCTCCATCAGCACCTCCTCCATCAGCACCTCCTCATCATCACCTCCTCCATCAGCACCTCCTCCCTCAGCACCTGCTCCATCAGCACCTCCTCCCTCAGCACCTGCTCCATCAGCACCTGCTCCATCAGCACTGCCTTCAACAGCATCTCCTCCATCAGCATCTCCTCCATCAGCATCTCCTCCATCAGCATCTCCTCCATCAGCATCTCCTCCCTCACCTCCAGCAGCAACTCCTCCATCAGCACGTCCTTCAGCAGCACCTCCTCCATCATCATCTCCTCCAGCAGCATCTCCTCCATCAGCGTCTCCTCCATCAGCACCTCCTCCATCATCATCTCCTCTAGCAGCATCTCCTCCATCAACACCTCCTAATCAGCACCTCTCCAGCAGCACCTCCTCCATCATCGTCTCCTCCAGCAGCATCTCCTCCATCAACACCTCCTAATCAGCACCTCTCCAGCAGCATCTCCTCCATCAGCGTCTCCTCCATCAGCACCTCTTTCAGCAGCATCTCCTCCATAAGCAGAAGTCCCGGACGTCAGAGCCCATCACGTGTAACAGTAAGGACAACACCCACAACCTGCAGGAGACCTCCTGCTCCACCTCGTCCCTCACCTCTTCTGTCAGCATGTCCTGCTTCACCATGTCCTGCATCAGCACCTCCTCCCTCACCTCCATCATCACCTCCTCCATCTGCACCTCCTCCAATGTCACCTCCTCCATCAACACCTCCTCCCTCAGCACCTGCTCCATCAGCATCTCCTCCATCAGCACCCCCCTCCCTCAGCACCGGCTCCATCAGCACTGCCTTCAACAGCTTCTCCTCCATCAGCATCTCCTCCATCAGCACCCCCCTCCCTCAGCACCGGCTCCATCAGCACTGCCTTCAACAGCTTCTCCTCCATCAGCATCTCCTCCATCAGCACCTCCTCCAGCAGCACCTCCTCCAGCAGCATCTCCTCTGGCAGCATCTCCTCCCTCACCACCTCCACCTCCTCCCTCACCTCCAGCACCTCTTCCTTCATTACTTCTCAGTGCCACACTGACCTGCAGGAATAGGGCTCCTGTGAATTTAACTGGCTTTGATGTGGGACTGTAGGAAGCCCCTTGTCACAAATTTCTGAATTGAAAAATGCTGTACTTAACCTCTGATGAATGTCTACAAATAGACATGACCTTGCATACACCCCAGTCTAGCTGTGGGATATCGCCTTCATCCCAGAGTTCCCTCGCTCAGATTTTGGGTCAGATTTCTTGTGCCCCACTGGTGTGCTTTGCAGTTCTACCACTGGGATATTTGTTTTTTTACAGAGTTCAGCGCTACTCAGCAGTGCTGTGTGAACATCCCCCAATGGGGCTTGCTGGCGCTGCCCTGTGGTGTCCCCCAGAGCCAGAACAGCCATGTGAAGGGGACGCACACTGAAGCGGTCAGGGCTGCTGTGAGATGGCTCTTCCAACCGGCCGCGCCCACTAATGCTCCAACATCATTCATAAGAGTTCTTCCTTCCCAGCCTTCACAATTCCATGTTTGGAATTATTAATTTTTACAGAAGGATTGCTTACGACATTATGTCTTTGACGTATTTTATCCTAATTAATGTTAATGTTGATATTTTTTCAGAAACTCATTCACTATTGGTTTTCTTCTCCTGTATGAATTATCTGTTTTCAGTATTTCTCCATTTTTCTTCTATAGATCTCTTTATCTTTTTATATCTTTTTTCATTAGTTTGCAAAAGTTTTTGTAATCCTGATACTAAGTTAAATTACAGTTGTTACAAGTAACTTCTCAAACTAAAACTTAGCCATACTATTTCCATGATGCATTTAAAACTTGAAGTTTCTAAGTAGAAACCATTGTGCTCACAAACAATGACTATTGTCTCCCTTCCTCCTACTTACTATTTTGCCTCATTTCATTGGCTAACACACCAGCATTGTCTAAAAAGTTATGACTGTTTACTGTTGACTAAAATGGCCACAATATTTCATTATTAAAGGTTGACACAGGGTTTCGGTAGGTACTTCCAAAAACCCCCCTCAGATTCGGGAAGTCCTGTTTCATTACTGTTTGTTTTTATATGTTTTTTTTTATGATTAATTAATTGAATTTGGATCAAATGCATGCTCTGTCCTTTTGTTTTGATTCCATTGGGGTATTTTTATCTTTAACCCCTTCAGTTTGTTAAGGTAATGAATCCTAGGGTCATTCTTCCTTTGTGTAAGTTCTGTATTCATGGGGTAAATGTTCCTTATGTAAGATGGATCTATAGCTTGTGTACAGGTTTGTAGGTATGATTTGCCAATATTCTATTTAAGATTTATATATGTATAATGATCTTTTTAAAGATTTTATTTTTTTGTCAGAAAGAGAGAGAGAAAAAGAGAGGGAGAGCATAAGCAGAGGGAGAAGCAGAGAGAGAAGGAGAAGCAGGCTCCACACTGAGCAGAGAGCCTGATGCTGGCTTGATTCCAGGACCCCAGGATCATGACCTGAGCTGAAGACAGACACTTCACTGACTAAGCCACCCAGGCGTCCCTGTGTATTGTGATTTTTTAATAGAAAACCTAATTAAATTCAGCAACATCTTATTTGCTTTTGGGCTCTGTACTCACTTAGGCTGTGGTAAGCTTTCTGGTTAAAGTGGCCTTTTTGGATTTTTTCTTTCTTTCTTTTTTCTTTTTTTCTTTCTTTCTTTTTTTTTTTTTTTTTTTGCATGAGGGTTTGAAGCTCATATTCCTCTGTTGTCTGTAGACAATATTTTGTTTTATTCTTACATTTTAATGTAATATATTATCATGGAAATGCAAACACATACATGGAGGAGAATATAGGAGCGTTTTTACCCCTACATCACAAGTGACCTCCCCAGGATTTTCCAGCCCCTTGCCCAGCTCCCTCTGGAGCCGGTCTTCTGTTACCACATGAATGGATTGTCCATTTCTTGCTATTTGGGTATTTTTATTGTTTCCTGCTTTTCACTGTAACAAATGAGGCTTCAGTGAAATCTTTCTACATGTTCTTTAAACAATTGTGCTCATGTTGCTACGCCATCTTTTGCACATAGCTCGAAATAGTTTCATGTTTCTCTAAAAGACAGACACATGTTTTTAAAACATACCAACGGCATAGTATCAAACTTGAAATGAGCCAACAGTAACCTCTTAAAATCATCTGATCTCCATCCAGTCACTCTTTACAATTCTGTAGTTGTTCAAATGCATTTAAAATACATTTTTAGGGGCGCCTGGGTGGCTCAGTGGGTTAAGCCGCTGCCTTCGGCTCAGGTCATGATCTCAGGGTCCTGGGATTGAGCCCCGCATCGGGCTCTCTGCTCAGCAGGGAGTCTGCTTCCTCCTCTCTCTCTGCCTGCCTCTCTGCCTACTTGTGATCTCTCTCTCTGTCATAAATAAATAAAATCTTTAAAAAAATACATTTTTAAACACCTGGTGTATTTGATAGAGAATGTAAACAAATTCCACAAATTATTATTGGCGAATGTATCTCTTGAGAGTCTTCTAGTCTAGATACGTTCTTCCTTCATTTCTTTTTTCCCTTATAGTGTGTTTGTTCAAGAAACTCACCATTTGTTTTGTAGAAGTCCTACGAATGGGCATAGACTGCATTCCTGATGTTTGCATTTTTAAGTATTTTCATCTGTTCTTGTAAATTGACAGGTTAAGATGCTTGGCCAATCCACACCACATGTTTTTGTCGGTAGGTACACTGCCATCGGGAAACACACAGGACCTCGTGCACCCTCCGTCTCTCTTCCCGCGAACCAGGGTCGATCATCACACCGAGGTCCAGTGAGGAATGATGGGGAGGACATTTGCAATGTTTTAGTATCACCGTGCTTTCTTCCTTATTAGCTAGAATACATCTATAAGGACAACCACCCTTTATCAGTTATCTGGTTGCTGTGAGGCATAGTTTCTGTCCGAAAGGCGGTACAAGTGCTTTATTCTTTCCCTGTCCATCCGTTTCCAGCGTTGCGGGTTGTTTCTCTAGCATTTCTCAAGAGCAGTTGTGGATTCCTTTGATTGTATTTGTTGAGAATCATTAATAATTCATGAGCTTTATACAGTGGACGTGTTCCATTCCCTCGATGTCATTGTCACACTTGATGCCGAAATCCTCCCACTCTTTCTCGGGGAAGCCACTTATGTTGTGTGTTACGCTCTTTTCAAGAAACTTCTAATAAGTGAGAACAACTTAAGGAACGGTGTAGAGGTCGTGAGTTTCCAGCTTGATGAGTTTTACACACCAAAGAGGTTCTATGACCAGAGATGAGAGCAGGGAGAGCACCCCTCCCTGCCCCCGTCTCCCTACAAATGCCTGAATGAGGGTCCCAGGAGGGCAACAGAGGTCACCTCTTCCCATGTTTAGACAAATGGGATCACACACAAGTTCCCTGCCTGACTCCTGTCAACACTGTCTGTGCCGTCCTCCCACATGATTGTCACGGGTCCTAGGACAAGTTCTTGTCCCTCCACTCGGCCCACCCTGAGAAGGAGCGGCAGCCGGTCCATCTCACACTTCATGGGGCTCGGTGTCGTCCCCGCTCTGGTCCCCACAGGCAGTGCTGCAGCACTCAGGGACACACACTCAGTCTTCGCGGCCGCTCTTCCAGTAAAACGAGATCGCACAACATCCATCTCACCCACTTCCTTCCCCAGGAGTTAGACCAACATTTCTTCAAGGAGCAGAGATCCTTGCAGTAGGAAATCGTAGCTAGAGTTTTTGTTTTCACTGTATTGCTTAGAGACAGCGAGAGCGAGAGTGAGGGGCGGGGAGGGGCATGGGGGAGAATCTCCAGCAGACTCTGCTCTGAGCATGGAGTCGACGTGGGGCTCGATCCCAGGGCCCTGAGACCAGGACCCAAGAGGCAGAGGCTTGACCGACTGACCACCCAGGCGCCCCTTTGCGATCATTTTTATTTTTTGACTAAAATGTAAAAACAATTTCACCCAACTAAATAATTTGTAAGAATGAATAAATAGCAAAGTAAATAGCTTTAACTTCAGCTTCATTCTACATCACAGCTCGAGTATGTGAATGACAAGAATGTCGGCAACAGGAGGACAAAGAGGGCTGCAGTCCTGAACAGCTCCTATGTGGGTTTCAGACTCAGGGACACGCTCCCAATGATAGAACCTCTACAATTTTTCTAAGACACATGGTTGTACTTCTAATAAAAAAATTAAGCATGATCCTCATCTCACAACTTATACCATAATAAATTCTTTCTAGATCAAAGATTTGAGGGTAAAAACCAAACACTCACAAGCCCCAGAAGAAGCTGGAAGGTTCTCGTGTGACATCAGGTGGGAAACGCCTCTCAGCATGACTGAGAGGGGAGAAGTAAACATTCATAATTTGATGAGTATCTTCATGTGTCCTGTCTCAAGGAAAAGGGACAAACCAGGAAATATACAATTCAATAATAAAAAGACCAATAATACAATGAAAAATGACCAAAATATATGCAGAATCAATTCATTAAAAATCAAAATGCCGGGGCGCCTGGGTGGCTCAGTGGGTTAAGCCGCTGCCTTCAGCTCAGGTCATGATCCCAGGGTCCTGGGATCAAGCCCCGCATCAGGCTTTCTGCTCGGCGGGGAGCCTGCTTCCTCCTCTCTCTCTGCCTGCCTCTCTGTCTACTTGTGATCTCTCTGTCAAATAAATAAATAAAAAATCTTTAAAAAAAAAAATCAAAATGCCAGCAACCTGGAGAACATGTGACTTCATGACCCACAGGAAAGCCATCACTGAAATCATGACCTAGAACCTCTCTTCCTCGTTTGTGAATTTTTGGGTTCAACAGAATGCAGGGAAGCACGTCCTGTCTCATTTATTCTTGGTGGAATTGCAAACTTGCTTGGTTTCAAGACAGGGAGTTGAGAAATAGACACTAAGAATAAACACCTCATACCTTTTATATAATAAAGTTTTGTATAATAAACACCTCCTATCCTTTAGACTAGAAGAGTCAGAGCCACTGACCCTGGCAAGGAGAGAAGAAATTCGCTCCTAACCATGGAGCCTGCTTGTCTTAGGAGCCCTAGGAAGGAGTCATCTGTTTGCCCCCACCTTCTCTGTCCCTGGATTCAGACCTGGTGGAGGGCGTATGTAGAAGTGACATAGCTTGGGTCTTTTCTCATGGCACAGTCTTGTGAGACGTCTGCTCAGCCAGAACGAGATATCCTGTGTCGTTAAGGTCGTGGGACGCCTGCTCAGGACACGTACTTGGGGAAAGCCTCGTCTGCAAAGGCTGCCAGGTGGGCCTTCCCCTTAGGAGCTGAGGGATTTGCCTAAAGAGCTGGGTTTTTTTTTCTTTTCTCTTTTCTTTTCTTTTCTTCTCTTCTCTTCTCTTTTTAAGATTTTATTTACTTATTTGACAGAGGGAGAGAGAACACAAGCAGGGAAGGGGCAGAGGGAAAAAGAGAAGCAGACCCCCCTGTCCCTGCTGAGCAGGGAGCCTGACTCAGGGCTCGATCCTGGGACCCCCGGATCATGATCTGAGCCCAAGGCGGACGCTCCACCGACGGAGTCCCCCAGGCGCCCCCGAACAATCCACCAAGCCGAGGTTTTCCATGTTTCCATGGAAGCCAACTAACCGTGAGGCGTTATCTGGTAGCTCCGCACATCAGTGCCAGGACTGGGAACCTGGCAGCTTTCCTCAGGTCCGCTGCGGCCACCGCCTGCCCTTTTGCTGTCCCGTGGGCTCAGGCTGGGGTCATGTGTGCCAGAATGTGGTGTCCAGCATCTCCTCAGACCTGGGGCAGCCAAGCTCTCCACTTTCTGGGTCCTTCCATCCTTCTCTGGTGACCAGGGACCTCTGCGGCCAGGCCGGGAGCACAGAGGTCCCTGCCTGCACATCTCCAGCGCTCTGAGCAATTCACACCTCGACCAGCGTTAAGTCAGCAGCCGGAGATCCGAACCACCACGCACGTCTACACGCTCGTCCATGCTGGGCGCACGTGCGAAATCACTCAAGTGCTTCCTCATTTCAAGGAGGAAGAGAAATACTCTCAAAGGGAAGCCCTTCTTGAATGAAGGTCATTAAGATGGTTAAGTCCATTAAAAATGAATGTGTGTTACTTGAAATGCCATCAGTGGTCTTTGTCCAGCTTGAAAACAGAAGGACAACTTCTACTGAATTTCTCCACAGTTGTACCTGTTGTGTTTATCATTGAATTAGTCAAAAACAGGTAAGTCAGGCCAATATCTGCCGTATAGTTATGAAAACACACATACGTGGGACATTAAACTGCTTACTGTTTAATTTTAAGTATAAAAAGTTATAATTATTCTTGATTGAAAAAGAGTTATTATTCACTTTTGAATTTGACTATATATGTATCTGTATCTATATCTATCTATATACATATCTATATATGGTCAAAATTAGTATCCAACATCTGCTTTTCTTCTATCAAATCCTCAAAAGTCATCCTCACTTTTAAAATTTGTTGATGGTGTTGAAATTACTAAAGTGGCAAAGAATCCTTCAGGAAACAAATAACGAAGACACCTGCTAATTTAACCTACCCATGCTGCAAGGTGAACACAGTGACCTGTGTTTTCAGATGGGGAGGGACAGAGTGGACAGCTCACATGATGGACAAATTTGCAACACGTCCTAGTGTCATGTAATTGAAAAGCCGTAGATGTCTGGCCTTTCCATTACTAGCCCAGGAAGTGAAGAATCAGAAAAAATGAAGAAAGCAGTTTAAGGAAATAACTGTCTGCAGGGCGGGCCAGGTGCTGACCTTGGACTGGAAACCCTGACTCGCAGCACAGTCTGACGGAGCTGAAGCTTCTTCCCACACTGACATCACAAGAACGAGACGCCAGAACAGGGCTGGGAAAGCATTCGCACGTGTGTCCCAGGATGCGCGGTCCGGACAGCCATCTCCCTGGGGTCGCGCCTGGTGTGCCCGCACCTCTGGCGTCCTCTCTTCTGTGTGCATGTCTGGTTCTTGAAGTAGTTTCCCTCCTCGTCCCCTCCTGTGCCCGTGGTCTGCTTTCTGTGGCACATCTCGCCCTGCATCCGACCGCTCGCGAGGGCTTACAGCCCCTCTAACTTTCTAGCTGCAGAGTCTCCGCTTGGGGTTTGCTATTCTGACAGCACTCTGCTTTTTGACCTATTTTCTTTTTTCTTTTTCTTTCTTTATTTTTTATTATGTTACGTTAGTCACCATACCATACTTTGTCAGTTTTTGATGTCGTGTTGCACGATTCATTAGTTGCACGTAACACCCATGTGTCCTCAACGCCCATCGCCTGGTTACCGCATCCCCTCAGCCCCTCCGGATCCCCACAGAACCTGCAGCAATGATTCCAGAAGGTTTTCCAGAACCTTCCCAAACCCTCTGTGACTCTCCAGAACCCTCCGTAACTCTCCTGAGCACTCCAAATCCCTCTGGAACTCTCTGGAACTGTCCAGAACCCACCAGATCCCTCCGGAAGGCTCCAGAACGCTCTAGAACCTTCCAGAAATCCCTTCCCAGAATCCTCCAGCACACATTCCAGAACTCTCCAGAGACCCCCCAGAAACCCCCAGAACCTTCCAGAACTCTTCGGAGCTCTCCAGGAGCCTCTGGAATGCTGGCATCTCTTCTGTGCTCCCTTTCCTTTCAATAACTCTAAAGAGTTAAGCAACATTCCTGGTTTTGCCTCTTTTCTTTGAATCCCGAGTAATTACAAACAAGGATTTATTTCAGGACCTAAAGCCCTTTGTTTAACCCACCCTGACTCCACTCCCCATGGCCCTGGACCTATGGCTTTCACTGGATGTGTGTATACTCACTTTTAATGCATATGTATAAACTCATAGGTAGTTTATGTCATTAAAAATGGTTTCGAACATCAAACGCATGGGGTAATTCTGTGTTTTGGGTGACTTGATTATTCACCCTTTACTTTTGTGATTGCTATTTGTCCATGTTGATGAATGTGTTTGTCATTCTGTCCTTTTCACAGCCGGACATGCCCCATCATGTTTTACTTACAGTCGGTTCCGAGCCTGGTCGGGGTGAAGACAGGAAGTCCTTACGGGGCATCAGCACTCACAGAGGTGAGGATGGGAGAGGACCTGGGCAGGCTATGAGTGGGACAGAGGACCCAGGGGGCTGTGAGTGGGGTGCAGGGCAGGGGCGAGGCGTGCAGAGAGAGGGCTTGAAAGCAGACCATCCTGGTGGTTGTCCAATCATCTGCTGTGTAAGAGGCTGGAAATATCCCAGGAAAATACACGAACATTGTCTTCAAATCACAGAAGTCTTACTGGCCACGGCACGAGTTTGGTTTCACTCCAGCAGGAAAAAGTGTGTCCTTCGGAGAAGTGTGGTAACTCTCGGAGCTGTGCCTTGGGGGCTCCCGCCAGGCTCCACCGGGGAGGCCGGCTCATGGGCGTGAGCAGGAAGGGCTGGTACGTGAGCTTCAAGGAGGATGGGAGGGACTAGGCTGCTTGGAGACCCGGCAGAGCAGGTGTAAGAGGACCTGGCAGGTGTGGGCTACAAGGCGACGGTCCCCCGGACCCACGGGTTGGGGGGGGTCCCTGAGGTAGCCCTTCTGCCTGCTCCTCGGTCCGTCCATTCCAGGATGGCCATGAGTTTAGAGTCCAATGATCCGAGTGCGGTTTGCAGTATGGCCGGTGTGTGCAGACACGCCCCGACAACCGCCCCGAGGCCTCGAGTCGGCGCCCCAGCGGATGCCAGCTCTGGACGTCCACCACGCTGTTTGCCACGAGGCTCGTTTTTGTCCCCTGCTGCCTGGCCATGCGCTTGGGTGAGATTTCTTTGGACTGGATTTGAATTCCGTCGGCAAACCTCAGCACTTCATCCACACTCTTCCCTCTGGGGAGGCTGGGGCTGGTGTTACCGACTTAAGAAATGAATTCTTGCCTGTCAGACTGGATGCTGTGATTTTTTAAATCTTCATTTAGAGTGTGGAAAAGTGAACTCCAGATCGTGATACAGTGTAATTCGTATCAGTGGGTCCCAGCCTTCAGGCTTTGCCGCATGGAAATAAAGCACATCTGAGATCGGCCGTCTCTGTTGGGCATACGGAACGAGGGAAGTAAGAAGTTCTGACGGGAATTTGAGAGCTGGTCTGGTTATGAGCATGGGGCATGCATTTGCCAATGGTCAGAAATGTGCATAGCTCGTGCGTTTATAATGATAAGACTCGTTGTAACTCCATGGATTTTAATGTGCTTGAGGCAGTAGGTGGGCATTGCAAGCCGCCTGCCAACGCGTGAGCCCCTGGGAGTGTGAGGACGCGGCAGGCAGGCACTCTGGGGACGGCGTGCCCGGAGCGAGCACCTCAGTCCCTGCTCGAAGGGGCTGGTGGGTGTAGGAAGAGTGTAGGTCTGGGAGCCCGAGGTAGCGGGGAAAGTGCTCTCCCTGGAAGACCCCCGAGCCGTCTGGACACTCCCTGCACGTCATGTTCCCCTGCATAAACTATGTCTTCTTACGTGTCCTTGGAAAGAGATACAATTAAACTCATATCCCAGGACTGATAATTAAATGACCTAATACCCTGAAACTCTGCATGGACACACTTCACATTGTATCGATGGACAGATGCACCAGAAATGCCCACAAGATTGTGACACGCACGTGTGGACCCACGTCATCAGCCACCCGACGGGCGCTCACAGAGGCCAGGGCTGGAATGAATGAATAGGCCGTCCAATCCCAGGAGAATACAATGTGAGCTTCTGGAAAACAATCTTGTAAACTTCTACTGGATTCTGTTTCATTGCCTTTATTACGGAAACGCTTAAGCGATGAGAAGCGCCAGACGTTACCGTGTAGGAGGCCATCTGCTGCCTGCTGGGATGCACTCAGGGGACACATGGGCACTCTTGAGGCCAACCTCTATGTTCTCTGGATGCTGAGACACTGCCCCAAGGGACTGCCGTGGTGGGTCATTACCACCGATATTTCTCACAGAGAATTTACTCACCCTTCACCTCACGGTCACGAGATAATGAAGCGGGTTTTAGGAAATGACTGATAGCACGAGTGTCTTCGCTCATGGTCTACACTGTGTACTGACGCCGTCGTCCACACAGAGATGGGCTCTTCTACACAAGCTGTTATCTCACAAATTGTGGTTAGTGTCCCCTGGAAAGTGTCGTATTTCCTGGAATAAAGAAAGTGCCCATTTGCCGTTGTCACTTGGAGGAGTCGGGAAACTTGAGCCTCTATTACCTGTAGCCGTAACAGGATCGTGAAATCTTAATGCAGTAGTTACATTGTTCTTATTTTGCTTCTGAAATTCGTACTGACAATAAAATAGAGACTTTACTCTTTTCCTTAAAGCTTAACAAGCAGAGGAGCCCCGTGGATTATAACCAAAGAGATGAAAGGAGGATTTCACCTTTTAAGAGAAGAAACATGACCTGACTGCCCGGGGTGGCATTATCAGGAGACCCTTTCAGGAGCCAAGCCCCCATCCAAGCAGAGCGGCTACCGGCTGCCCCACCAGGCCGGGACATGCTTCCACAAAGGCCGGGCCACCTTCCTGGGGGTGGGCAACAGGGCTTGCTGGGACGGGGCTTGCGGGCACATGCAGTGTTGGAGGTGTTCTGGCCTGTCCATGGGTTGACTTGGAAGAGGTCTGTGTGAGTGAGCACAGCTCTGCTGTGGTCAGAGCACCCCCAGGTCTGGGGTCCACAGTGGGCGAGATGCTGGCCGCATGTCCAGAAGCCCGGGTGGTGGTCAGTGCAGCCTCAAGAGGACTCAGGCCAGACCCTCTGGAGCTAGCGGCTGTGGGGCCCAGGAGCATGGCCTGTGCTGGATGTGACCGCTTTCTCCAGGTCAGGACTGTGGGCAGCCATCAGTGTGGTGTGGAGAGCAGCTGAGGGCCCGGCCCCAAGCCGTCCGGAGACAGGAGGTCCAGGCCCCAGGGCCCTCACCCTGTTGTTCCCCTGTCCCCCGGGACAGCCCCCTGTGCCAACTGGGGTCGGCACTGGGGATGCCACTGTTCCCACTCAGAAGAGCCCAAAGTCAGGTGGGTTCAGGCAGGGGTGGAGGTCCTCGCGGGGGCTGACACGGAAGCTGACACCAGGCCCCCTGACCAGGAGGGGGGCCACCCAACTCCCCAGAAGCAGGGTGGTGGCTTGGTGGTAGGACACCATGGCCTACAGCAGCCTGTTGGGAGTGGCATCCCCAGTGGCCAGCCCACAGGTTGGCAAGACTGGTGTGTGCGACAGGCTGCTTCCAGGACCTGGACGCCAGGCCGGGGACAGCCACCTGGAGGCCTGATCCGGCCGCACACTGTGCTTCCAGAGAGGGGCCAGGCTCTGGGCCTATGGGGCAGTGTGTGGGCCCCAGGATGCAGCCCTGGGAATTCTGGACAAGTGCACCAGGCCAGGGGCTCCCCGTGAATCCGCTGAACACAGAGCAGAGAGAGAGCACCTCCACACAGAGCCCTCCAGCACCGGAAGAGCCGGGCCCCTGCCCAGCTCTGGCTCAGCACACCTCCCCGATCAGAGGCTTCCAGAAGGGCTGGCGGCACCTGCCCCAGGACCAGGGATGCAGCGGCTTACTGGAGCGCCGCCCGACGGAGCCCAGCGCCGCACAGATGGCCGGTCCACTGGTGTGGCATTCGAGGTAACAGAACACGTCACAGCAACAGCTCACAGAGACGAACTGGGCAGTCATGGGCACGGATGCAGAACACCTGGCAGAACAGGCGGAAACAAGGAAGAGAAGGGGATCCTCTAGGCCTCCGAGGGGTCCTCGGGAAGAGCCGGCCGGTGGGAGGCCGACGAGGAGGGACGCCGGCTCCTGGACGGGGCTGCCATCGGGGCGAGCACACCAGGTGAGAGCAAGGCCAGGCTGGCCCCCAGCGTTCGGCGGGAGTGCAGGACAGACCCCACCGCGCAGAAACATGTTTGTGTCCGAACTTCTTCTCCGACCGTGTTTCACGGCTCTGTCCCAGGGCAGGTGAAGGTCATTGCTCCCTAAGTGAGTCGCTTGCGTCATAAAGGCCCAGAAACAGCTAAGAAAATGGATTCCTTGTCCCCCTGCTCAATGAGCTCCTCGGCGTGAAAGCAAACGTGTGTCTTTATCCTCCGGTGCAACTTTCTCGGGGAGGGTCTGCGACATCTCAGCCAGCACCATGAGTGAGCCAGAGACCACGAGTACACAAGGCTTCTCACCGCACTCCTGACTTGCCTGAGCTGAGCTGTCCGAAGGTGGAAACTTGTGCTCAATTCTGGCCACACCACAGACTTTTGTGTCTCCGGTCCTGATGGTGGGGACGCACTCCTGCTCAGGCCAGACCCACCCGGAGTGTATCTGACTGAGTGAGCGACCCCCACCGAACCCCCGTGACGGCTCCACAGGGACGTCCCAAGCACGCACGGGAGAACATCAGAGGCGGGACGATGGGGGACACGCCAGGCGACTTGAAATGCGATTCTTCAGCTTTACCGGATGCAGAGTGTTGCCGTGTGAATTCCCAGTGCCCATCTGCGTCCCCCAAGGTCACAGACAACGACTCCCCCTCCTCAAAGTAAGGGCGACCCCTGAGCAGAGTTAGCATCTTCTCAATCCACAGTGACACTGGACGAAGTCCCCATTAATAATTCATTTTTGTGGGGCACCTGGGTGGCTCAGTGGGTTGGGCCGCTGCCTTCGGCTCAGGTCATGATCCCAGGTCCTGGGTTCGATCCCCACATCGGGCTTTCTGCTCAGCGGGGAGCCTGCTTCCTCCTCTCTCTCTGCCTGCCTCTCTGCCTACTTGTGATTTCTCTCTGTCAAATAAATAAATAAAATCTTTAAAAAAATAATAATAATAATTCATTTTTGTGAACTTCTTATTTGTTTTTTTGCCAATGTATCTACATAAGTAGGATGTCTTTTACTTTTTTAAGATTTTATTTACTTATTTGACAGAGAGCGAGGGAGCGTGCACAAGTAGGCAGAGCAGCAGGCACGGGGAGAAGCAGGCTCCCCGCCGAGCAGAGCCTGACCTGACACTCCATCCGAGGACCCCAAGATCATGACCCGAGCTGAAGGCAGATGCTTAACCAACTGAGCCACGCCGGCGCCCCAGTAGTATGTCTTTTCAGAATTGATTTGTGAAAGATCACTACAGTTTCTGTATAAAAACCATTTATTCTTTATTTATGATAACACCTTAAGCCTGTGGTCTTTTTTTATGGCATGTGTAGAGAACAGGAAGGTTTTGAAGAGTAAATTTGAAAATATTTATCATCCATCTACCCTCTGTCAGTCATCTACCATCACATTTGGAAGTTTAAAATGGGCCTTTCTCTATATGAGCCCGTAACGCTATGCATGCACACACAGACTAATGTGTGCACCTGTGACACTTTATGTACCTACGTACACAGGTTCCGTGCACATATGTGTGTAGAAATGCATGCATATGGATTTTTACTCTCATGCATACACACAGCCTCGTATACGTACATAACTTTTCTTCTCAAAGGCCTTCAGGACACAGGACGTTGGTCTCTGTGAATGGTCTCCAGCAGGATCCTGAGCGCTGTCTCTAGGACACCGGCCCGGAGCCATTCTGAATGGTCTGCCCTTTGTAAGCCTCGTGGTCCTGTCTTTCCTGTGACCTTCCTGTCTACAGCGCGCTGGCGGCCTGGACATCCTCCCTTGTCCCATCTGCCGGTTCTTCTCCACATGCTCCTCCTCGCTGACAGCCACTGCCGGCATCCACAGAACTGCCCGTCCCCACGGCAGCCACACATCCTGTGTCCAGCTGAGGACATGTCACGGTGCACCGCAGAACAACTCCCGAGGCTGCACTTCTGCTCCCTTGCCCACGCTCTGTCCACGCTCCACAGTCACCTCCTTCTGACCCTGTCTTCATAAGCTGACGTGTGGGCTTGTCACCGGGAGGAAGGACATCACGCGGGTGTGCACGAACGGCAAACCCCCCGAGGAGGCGTCTGTATTTCACGTCCTGGTCTGAGGACTGAGGAGCTGGCAGCAACATTCGTAGTTCCCGGGCCATTCCACTGAATGCACCGTGGGACGTGGCTCTGGACTGTGTATGGGCGCTGGTGCCACGTCATGAAGCCACCGTCCCTGGACTCCTGCAGGCAGGGACCATGCACGCCCAGACTGCCCATACGGACGCCTCAGAGAGCGGCGGACGGTGTGATTCTTCGGATTATAATACAACTTTCATTCCTTCATTATAAGCTGAAGGTTTGTTGTCTTCATATTGAGATTTTATTATATTTTTGGTCCAAGATTATATAAAGCAAAACGATTTTTTCTTATTTTATGATAGTAACCAATGAGAAGATAACTGCATGGACGAAATAGTCTTAGAAAACGGTTCACTACCGACTTGACGAGCAGCAGAAGACGGAGTGAGGAGGCGGGTGAAACACGGCCGCCCTTCCTGACGGGCAGAGCAGAGGAGAGCACATCTCCCTTCCCTCTCCTGGAGGCCCCTGGTGAGCTCGCTCCGGGCACCGCCGGCCGACAAGCCGAGGGACCGCTCCAGCCGACGCCTCAGCCCTGACATGTCAGACCTGGCAGTAAGTAATAAATAGTAAAGCCTGTTACTTCTCTGGTCCGTCCGGCTCAGGTAAAAAACGTTACATTTGAGGGGAACCGATGACTTTGAGGCCTTCGTGATGGGAACGATGGCAGAAACTTGTCTTTCCTAAATTTCCGTCTTGTCATCGTGATGAAACACCTTTTTGCTGCTTCAGAACATCTTGCTGGTTACTCATTATCACAAACTGTACAACGAATTGAAAACAAACAGCAAGGAAAGAAAGCAGAGTAACCCAAAGCCAAAGACCACCGTTTATAGGAACCTCTTCACAACGCTGTCAAGTCAACAGATGTTTGATGAAATCGTCGATCACCGTGTGTTTTAAGAATGTGCTCCCTTTCCTTTAAGTTCTTCATTTCTCTCTGATGCTCCGAAGAACGTTAGCTCAAGTGCAAAACGTGACCCTGCCCTCGACGTGGGTGTCTGGAACCGTGGTTGTGGGCGGTCGGCCGTCGGAACAGAAGCAGGGAGCTACGGCGGGGTGGGGCCCGAAAGGCGGGTCGACCTGAAGCCCTGCTGAGGGGGCTGGGGTGAGTCGGGAAGAAGAGGGGTCCCTGCACCCAGCGGGACGGCCTCCTCCAGCCCCTCTCTGAACGTGGGGCTCACGCACAGCGAGGTGGTTCCCGCATCACCGAGGGGGGGGTTCGATTTTCTGCTTCAAATCTGTCGTAGCTACTTCGTTTCCCTTTGTCGGTATAATTTGGGGTTTGTGTGGCTCGCAGGGATCACCCTGCCTCCCAGAGGCGGGCGCCTGCCGTCTGCCGGGCTTCTCGTTAGGAATGAGGCTGGGCTCGTGTCAGTCCGATCCCTGGACGCGGCCAAACTGCCGTCTCGGAGGAGCCGTGGGCAAGTATTAGTAACGGAAGGTCCGTTCTCCTTTATTTTCGGTTCTGCAAACGCTTTTCCCATGAATAACCACAAAAACAAAAATAAAAGACAAATTCCATGTGCAAGAAAATTATGTTTTAAAACACAGTCTGAGTTCCTTGTAGGAGTGGTGCGGGAGAGGTCGAGGAAGCCTCGTTATCGATCGCAGACTGTCTTAACGGCCGGCGTGAGCACTCAACACGTGACGTTCACACCCACCCAGAGACTCTTTTTGTTTTTTTCCTAATTAAGTTTCTTTTATTTTGAGATGATTGTAGAGTCACATGGAGTTTTGAAAAATAATGCAGAGAAGTTTATGTTTACCAAGATCCCCCCTGGGTAACACCCGACAGGACTGGCCTGATATCATACCAGCATATGCCCAGGGGACATTCCCACGACATCCCCAAGTTGCCCCATGGAGCCATTCCCACCTCAGCCCTTGTAGCCGAGTCCCACCACCGTCAGCATCCTCCTTTCCGTGGTGCCGGCTCTGTGTGGTCGCCGGCATCGCACGGCCGTGCCGTCTGCAGCCGGGCTTCTCTGCAGACTCTCCTCCTTCAGGATCCTTCCCGGAGATCATCCAAGTTGGTGCAAGGAATAGTACTCTGTGGCCCTGTGGGCAAGGGTTTGTCCATCCACCCTGAAGAGCATTTGCATTCTTCCAAGTTTTGGTCGTAACAAATAAAGCTGCTGTAAGTGTATGTTTACTGGTTTTCGTGTGAGCACGAGTCTCCGCTTCTGTGGCATAAATACCCAGGGGTCCAGCTGCTGGATCATGGCTGCCACATGCACAGCTATAAAAAAATGTCCAGCTGCTTTCCCGAGTGGCTGCACCACCTTCCATCTCCGCCAGCGAGCTCTGAGTGATCCGGTTTCTCCACGCCTTCCCTGATACTGGCACTTCCAATACTTTTGTCATTCCTGTTGGTCTGGAGTGATCCTTTGTGTTCCTTGTCATCTGCATTTCATTGATGGCTGACAATGTTGGAAGTGTTCATGAGCTAGTCCGTTCTCTGCATCTCCCCTTCTGTGAGTGTCTGATCATGATTGCTGGCCACTTCTGATTGGGTCTTTGCTCATGGTTGAGTTTGCGGAATTCTTTGTATGTTCTTCCTTTACTCTCTTACATTACCATCTTTATCTGGCTTTTCTCAGAACAAAAGCTGTGAATGTCAAGGTCCAATTTATTAATTTTTCCATTTATGATCATGTTTTCTTTGCCTGTCTTGGATCCTGAAGATTTGCTACTATTTTTTTTTTCAAAAAGTTTTAGGGTCTGTGGCTTACATATAAGTACCATTCAACTTGAGTTCATTTCTGTATGTTCCTGTGAAATTTAGGTTGACCTTAGTTTTTATTTGCCTCTGGATGCCCATTTTTCTAGCATCATTTTTGAAAAAGCTATACTTTTTCCATTGAATTATTTGTGTATCTTTGTCAAAATTTAGTTGACATTTTGGACAGGCCAATTTCTGGGTTCTCTGTCTGGTTCATTGATCTATATGTATTCCTCCATCATTTCCAGACTCTCTTTTTTTTAATTTTCATTTTTTTAATTTATTTTTTTTATAAACATATAATATATTTTTATCCCCAGGGGTACAGGTCTGTGAATTGCCAGGTTTACACACTTCACAGCACTCACCATAGCACATACCCTCCCCAATATCCATAACCCCACCCCCCTCTCCCAACCCCCTCCCCCCATCAACCCTCAGTTTGTTTTGTGAGATTAAGAGTCACTTATGGTTTCTCTCCCTCCCAATCCCATCTTGTTTCATTTACTCTTCTCCTACCCCCTCAACCCCCCATGTTGCATCTCCTCTCCCTCATATCAGGGAGATCATATGATAGTTGTCTTTCTCCGATTGACTTATTTCGCTAAGCATGATACCCTCTAGTTCCATCCACGTCGTCGCAAATGGCAAGATTTCATTTCTTTTGATGGCTGCATAGTATTCCATTGTGTATATATACCACATCTTCTCTATCCATTCGTCTGTAGATGGACATCTAGGTTATTTCCATAGTTTGGCTATTGTAGACATTGCTGCTATAAACATTCGGGTGCACGTGCCCCTTCGGATCACTACGTTTGTATCTTTAGGGTAAATACCCAGCAGTGCAATTGCAGGGTCATAGGGTAGTTCTATTTTCAACATTTTGAGGAACCTCCATGCTGTTTTCCAGAGTGGTTGCACCAGCTTGCATTCCCACCAACAGTGTAGGAGGGTTCCCCTTTCTCCACATCCTCGCCAGCATCTGTCATTTCCTGACTTGTTAATTTTAGCCATTCTGACTGGTGTGAGGTGATATCTCATGGTGGTTTTGATTTGTATTTCCCTGATGCCGAGTGATATGGAGCACTTTTTCATGTGTCTGTTGGCCATCTGGATGTCTTCTCTGCAGAAATGTCTGTTCATGTCCTTCTGCCCATTTCTTGGATTATTTGATGAGTTTGATAAGTTCTTTATAGATTTTGGACACTAGCCCTTTATCTGATATGTCGTTTGCAAATATCTTCTCCCATTCTGTCAGTTGTCTTTTGGTTTTGTTCACTGTTTCCTTTGCTGTGCAAACCTTTTTTTTTTTTAAGATTTTATTTATTTATTTGACAGACAGAGATCACAAGTAGGCAGAGAGGCAGGCAGAGAGAGAGGGGGAAGCAAGCTCCCTGCTGAGCAGAGAGCCCGATGCGGGGCTCGATCCCAGGACCCTGAGATCATGACCTGAGCCGAAGGCAGCGGCTTAACCCACTGAGCCACCCAGGCGCCCCATGCAAAAACTTTTGACCTTGATGAAGTCCCAATAGTTAATTTTTGCCCTTTTGCTTCCCTTGCCTTTGGCAATGTTTCTAGGAAGAAATTATTGTGGCTGAGGTGGAAGAGGTTGCTGCCTATGTTCTCCTCAAGGATTTTGGTGGATTCCTGTCTCACATTGAGGTCTTTCGTCCATTTTGAGTCTGTTTTTGTGTGTGGTGTAAGGAAATCTGACCTTTGCTGTTGAAGAGGTTTAAGCGTTCATTCTACGTGGTCAGGGCCACTGGGTTAACACTGGCCAATCCCAAGTGAGGGTCCTGGCCCTGTGGCCTCCGAGGTGTTATGCACAGAGGCCTCTCACTCAGGACCGAACTAGGCAGTGGGAGTGGCTGTGGGGCCCTCGGGGTTCATGGGGACATGGGGAGGCACCCGTGCCATTTTCATTGCTCAGTGGTTTGGTCCCGAACCACAGCATGGAGGTCTCCTGCCTGTCTTGTAAGTTCCATAAAGAACCTAACAAACCTTTTGAGGGAAACACTGAAGCAGAAGCCGTGGTTTCTAGAATTTTAAGTGAAAGGTGCTTTTGGACATAATTTGCTTAAAATCATGGTTACCTGGGGCCCGTTTGCCCAGGGGCCATGTCGGAGGACACGGCATGTGTTCCTACACATGCCCTCAGGTGCGGCCGCTGGGGTCACAGCGGTCACAGCAGTCTCCTGTGGGCTGGCAGCTCCGGGACATGTGCAGCGTGGGGCCCAGCCCTTCATGGGAATCCCTGTCCCGTGCTAACACGCCACCTGCTCTGTTTTCCAGTTGCGGCTCTCAGAGGACCGCTGGCTGCACGCGGACTTTGGCCTCGACGACCCGGGGCCCTTCTGCTTCAGCGTCCAGGTCGGCCACAGCCAGAGTCGCCTCTTCAGCGTGGAGCTGGCGACGGAGCTGGCTACGTGGGAGAGGTCTTTCCAAAGAGCTGCCTTCATGGAAGTTCAGGGAACCGGGGTAAGCGACTCCCAGCTCTAAGGGGAAAGTCCTGTGGATGTCTGGCCTCGTAATTCCATGTGCAGACACTGGTTCCAGAGGGAAATGGATCTTTCAACGTTGAGTGTGCTCGCCTGGTTGACCAGGTCCTAGCGACCGTCCCGCTCCATGTGTTTCACCGGGGACAGGGTCATGACAGGGAGGATTGAAGGGCTGTGGGTCTCTCCATCCCGCGTGTCGTGTGCGTGGAGAGCCCCCGCTTCCCTCCGCGGGGCTCCAGGGACCGCACGCCCGCACTCCTGACGGGCAAGGCTGCCACAGACTGTTCTCTGCAGACAGCGCGAGGGAGTAACCCGCCATCACCGGGACGTCGTCATGTTAAGGCACACTCGGTGGCCCTTCCTCTGCGTCTTAGTGATTGCGGGGAGAAGACAGGACACCCCTTCTTGGGACAGCAAGTGTATCACTCACGGTCGAATGTGTGTCGACGGGAAGCATCAGGACAAGGTGTTTCAGTCCTTGTTGTCACGACTGGCGGGGTTCCCTTTACAGGGAGGCCACCCTACAAGCCAGAGGCAAGAAATCCACGTACTGATGCGTCAGGGAGAGGACTTAGACCCCGACAGCACCGGGCTCATCCGGCTTCGCATCTCTGACCTTACGGCAGTGGGCGCAGCCATAGAAGACCGCCCGCTCCCGCCAACACGCGTGTTTGGAGTGGGACGGTCCTGGGCCTCTGGCTGAATCCCGGCCGCTGCACCGGCCGTCCATGAGGTTGGTGGGCCTCCGTGCAAGGGTTGAGCGTCACTTGCCACCCGAGGAGTCCGCATGGGGATATCGCCCTCAGATGCTGGGAGACCCTCCTCTCGAGTGGGCCAGCGCGTCCGGAATCGGATCTGAAGTTCACGGGGACCTATTTGCTGCAGGCGGGTGTGGGGGCCCGGGGCACCCATCACCGGCTCCCGATCACGGCACCTGCTTGGAGACGTTGCGGCGGTCGGCTGCTCAGATCCTGAGCGCAGCTGAGGTCCCGGAGTGCATGCGGCAGCCCTCGTGGGCCCGGCTGAACCTTACGTTCTTACCTCAGGCGCACGTCATGCTGCCAGAAGACGCGGAAGATGTGAGGTGTCCACCACGTCCCTGGCTGTGGCGCAGCCCAGGGGCCAGCCCGAGCCTCTGGTGCCCGTCACCACGCAGCGAGGGTGCGGCTGTCCTGGGTGGTTCTGTTCTCTCTTCTCCCTTCCTTGTGCCCAGAGCCGGCAGCAAGGCTCAGGGGACACCAGGTCTTTCATAGCCAGAAATCCCCCCAGAGGAAGTAGCTGCTCCCTTTGCAGAGTCCTTGGTACCTGAGGCTGCAAGGAGGAGGGAGAAGGCCAGGGGGACAGTCTGTGGAAGGGAGGACATGAAGTCTGGAGAGGACACAGCAGGCCATGTGCCCGGCACGTTCTCTGGAAGTGTTTCCAGTAATACAGGATGGAGACAATGAGGACGTTTCGTGGACAGGGGCGGCGAGGATGAGTGTGGTCGTGATGGTGACCGCCCAGTGATGTGCGTAACAGGCTAGCCCATACGCCAGGTCCTCCTGGAGAGCTGGGGTCTCCTCGTGCAGGAGGGAGAGGTCACCCAAGGGCTCCCGAATCCGAGAATCCCCAGAACCATGTGGGCTCGTTCTCTGGGAGGGGGGGTTCCTTGCCCCCAGGTGCTGGTGTCCAGTGCCATAGCCTCTGTCCCGATTTCTCCGTTTCTGGATGTGGAAGTGAGGTGGGAAGGAGCATGTACTTTGGAAGGTGCTGGGTCAAGTCCAGCCGGACCAGTCTCTCCCTCCGTGGACACGGGCAGAATAGTTCCCGACTCCTTTACTTGGCCTGCAAAGTGAGGAAGAGCGCGTGCCCCAGAGCGTCAAGGGAATCGTGCCCCACGCCACGCTGTGGGCACACCTGCTGATCTTTTAAAGTGAATCTAAGATGTGATACTGTTTCCTTTGCTTTTTCTCCTTCACTGACAAGAAGGCTCCGTTTGCAAAGGTTGAGTGGCCCCTCCAGGGTCGCCTGGGGAGGAGCCATGGGACCACAGACCAGGTCTCTGCCCAGAAAGAGACCCCGTTAGCCCCGTCACACGCTGCCTTCCTCACAGAGGAGGGGACGGGTGGGAGAAGCGGCCCCAGGCGGGCAGGCTTCTCGACGGATCCACACGGCCACCGCCGTCCCTGTCTGCTGGCCTCAGCAGCTCCTGGTCCTACCTCTGCTCGGACCCCAGGCGAAGATCCCAGCTTTAAAACTCAAGAAGGTTTGCACGTTTATAATTCGGACGACATTGGTTTCCTTCTCTGTGTTCCGGAGGCTGATGGTCTCCTGCGTTCATCGTTCTCGTGCTTCTCCATAAGGATTTCCAAAACGGAGCTCTGGGTTTACACTCAGGGCACGTTTCTCCCCAGTGGTTTCTCCGTGCCCCTCGCCCGGGCTCAGCGGGGTAGAAGCTGGGTGCTTGCCTCCCACCCGGCTCTAGCTCAGCAACATTTTTAAACTAACAGTACTTTACGTGGTACCTATCTCACGAGTCTCCTGCAGGCACCTGGGACCCAGGTGTCCCCCACACACGTGACTGAGTGACAAACTATCCAGTTGGGGCGTCCGCGGGACTCAGTCAAGCACCCGCCTCTTGGTTTCGGCTCAGGCTCAGCGGGAATCTGCTTGAGACTCCCTCTCCCTCTGCACCCCCCCCAGGCGCACGCGTGCTCTCCTTCAGAGCAAAGCCCCTCCCCTGGCTGCGTGGGCCGCACCGGCCCGGGTGCGAGGGCGGAGTCGTGTCACACGTTCCGCAGGTGGGTTGACACGGATGGCAGCTTTGTTCTTTCTTTCTTACTGGAAATACGTTTACCTCGTGCACACAGTGCTTTCTAATGTGCAAAATGTTGTCTGTTTTATCCACGTAAATTCATTTATTTTTTTTATTTATGCCAGCAGTATCTTCTCAGAATTTAAGAAAAACAATCTCTTCCCTCATCGCAGCGTGCTGTCTCCAGGCCTGCGTCCTGCCGGCTGCCTGTGGCCGCTACGGCGCACTAGGACCCTTCCTGTCCTGGTAACGGGGCTTCCCATAGACGCACCAGCTCTCCCCGTCTCCACCCCACTGAGCTTGGAGGTTCGGGTGTTGGCTTAGAATGCCTCCCCTCGGTTGCAGGATGTGGCGGCCTTCTGGTCCCCTCCCCTGGAGGAGGGTGCCGCTCCCCCAGCAGTGGGACGATCGTAGGGTCCCCCTTGGGTCTGATTTTCCCAGATTAGGTTGTGAACACTGTGGATTAACATGCTTGTCAGGGCACACTGTCTGCTGACCAGTGTCTGCCCCGGGGCCTGGGGTGCGGTTAGCCTCCCTCCCGGGCGGAGGAGGACAGGACACCCTAAGAAAGTTGACGTTCCATTCTGAAGCGGTGACCGGCAGACGGCAGTGGGACTGATGGCTGGTTTATTTCACATTGACTCGGGCATCGTCGCTGGTGCGAGGACAGGGGGTGACCACTGAGTCATGGGAGTGGGACGGCGTGTGTGAAGCTCTGCCTGGTCACGGCTCCCTGCGTCCCAGACGTCATATCCTGCTGGCGGGAGGTCTTCCAACTCCAGCCACGCCTGGGCTCACTCACCCTGTGCCATCACCTGCCAGAGGGACAGCGCGTGAGCGCCACCCTGCCTGCCATGCGCTGGGGACCGTCGCCAAGCCGGCCTGCATGAGGCTACTTAGTGGTGCCTCAGCTCCTCCCGACAGGACTCACACCACTGGGAGGAAATGCACTTTGTAAGGACTTCAGGCCCTCCTGTGGCCACGCCGTCTGCACTCCTCAGGTGCCCCCGGCCCACGAAGCACAGAGACTCTCCCAGGGCAGGGCAAGCGAGAGCATGTGGGTTTGGGGCTCCCTCTCTTCCATCCTGTGCGAGGCGCCCGTGTCCAGAGCTGAGTCAGAGACAGAAGCCACAGAGAACCAAGGCCAGGATGCCCTGAGCAGCAGAACTATGGAAAAGTAGGATGGACTGTTCCGGGGTGGAATGAGTGCCCTGTCATCAGAGGCATCCAAGTGTAGTCTTGCTTCTAGAGACATTGCAGAGAGGACGATGCCACCCACAGGCTGCACTGCACAATCTCTACCGTGAGAGCGGATTCAGAGGACGTGGGCGACCACGGGTGCCGGGCGAGGAGCCGTCTTCAGAGGTGACCCACGGAGGGGCTGGCGAGGGAGGGAGCCGGGTGTGCGAAACGGTGCGTGTGTGTATCTTCCCTTCTCCACTGAGGGCTGGAGACGGACCTGCGGAGGGAATGAGGGTCACTGTGGAGAGCCACCGGCCACAGGGAGAAAGGCTTGTGCTGGATTCCGCGGATCCCCGGAGGACAGGACCGCAGTCCCCGCTCCTGCGGGTGTCACGCAGGCTGGGGGTCCGAGGCCCCTCCCGAGTCACCCCGGCCCCGTGGGCATTGGCCCCCGCACCCCTCCACACTGAAGGGGACCCTCGGAGCAGGCATCCGCGCACGGCCACCCCCACGGGGCCTTCCTCCATGGGGCTCGGCTCCCCTTCGTGTGTGCCAGTGTGTTTGTGCTGCTCAGACTGCACGTGCTGACCTAGCTGACCAGGGGACGCTCGGAGCCGTGGGAGTGCAGGGGCGCGCGGGGCTGTCCGGGGACGCGCGGGGCTGCCCAGGATCATGGCGGAGACCGAGCCCGCCTGTCCTGCGGCTGGGTTCCGGCACTTCCTTGCCAACGTGGGTGCCCTACGGCCCGCGGCCCCACCAGCCTGACGCGCTCTGTCTCGCAGCCACGGCTCCATTCGGGCGGGCGGTGGGGGGCGGCCTGCGCTCCAAAGTCCTGTTCCATGTGATGATTTGGTAACAAGAAACGAGAACTTAGGGAGCGCGTGGCCTGTGTTGGGCTACCGCTGGGGACACCCACAGGAGGTTAGTCCTGATGGTTAGCGGCCAGGGCTGGGGGTAGGGTGCCACCCCGGGAGCTGCGGGAGCACCCCCCACCCCGAGGGCAGGCCTGTGTGCGTTGGGGAATGTTTCTCTCTGGATCCACGCCGTTAAGCAGACCTTCTCCTGCCGCCTGACCTGACCCAGTTTTGCTTTGTTACCCTCACCGCGCAGACAGAAAGCATTTGGACAGTCATAAACGTTGTAGTTTTTTTGAAGACGGGGATGGATGGCCGCAGACACTTTCTGGGACGCCTCAAATAATAGCAAAGAAAGAACTGGGGGGGGCGGGAAGGGGTCCAGGAATGTAGTTTCCCAAGGAGACCCCAGGAGCTTGTGGGTCCCCCCAGTCCCAGCCCTGGTCCCCGGGTTTCCATGCCCATTTAGACCCAGCGAGCTGCCCTCCTCGCCCCTTTGCAGCCCTGCCTGGTTGGCCAGCAGTGGAGACCGGCCTCTGCCCAGAGGAGGTGAGGCCCAGAGCCCCTGAGGTTGGCGCAGGGTCCAGTAGCCCCAAGGCCTGGGGGTGGCCCTGAAAGTCGGTGTTCTGGTCCCAGATCCCTGAGTCAGTCCCCGGCATTTCCTCTCACTTGCTCCTCTGCGCACACTGCACGTGCTGTGGCCGGCTTGCTATTTTGTCCCGTCTTCTCGGTAAGCTGAGGCTCGGGGGCAAGACCGGTGACGGGGACAACTTACCGGGATGTGGCCATAACCGTGCTCCGCTCGGGCGGACCAGGTGTGCACAGCGAGCTCGTCTGCCTCCAGAGCACTCCAGAGGGCATGAGAACAGGTGCTCCCACCTGTCCCCGTCCTCCCCCGGAGCCAGCATCGTTCTCCAAATGAACACGGGATAGGTACGACCATGGCTCTCCTGGAAGTGTGAAGTGAGCCTGTGTTTGAAGGTTTTATTTGATTTAAATCCTTATTAATGAGGGAAGCCAGAGGTGGTTTGAGCCATCCAGAGAGCCCCTGAGAAGAAAGTCCCCGAGCCTAGGCTCTGTGACCAGGCTGGCTCTGGGTGCCGCTGCTGGGGAGACAGAGCCTGCACTTGGTGACTTCCAGAACTGGCCCGGGAGGCTGTTGGTTCCGCCAGATGGCAGCTTCCGTCTCAGCAGACAGAGGGAACCGGGTCAACGTTGGCCTGTGGAGCTGGGCATCGCCCAGTCCGTGGACAACCAGGTCAGGACTGCCCCCCGTGGGCCTGGCCCCCTCCACGGAGTACGTCGGGTTTCAGAAAAGGTCTCTGATCATTTCTCGTTTTTGCTCCTGAGGAGTGTCCGAAGACCATCGTTGCACCCACACAGCCTGGTTCCCCTGTGCGTCGGGAAGGGAGACCTCGGGAGAGGCTGGAGCACTGACCCACCTGGGGGCCGGCACGTCACCCGCAGTCCTAACTCAGGGAGCACGAAGCCACCGCTGAAGCTGGGAACTAGTGTCTTCTGATGAACCTGAAAACACAACAGGCAGCCCAACCCCAAGTGACCAAAGGAAATAAATCAAAGGAAATCAAAGTAACCAAAGGAAGTACAAATCAGTAAACCAGAAAACCCAAGAAAAACAGAGAAAATCAGCAAACTAAAATTTGATTTTTTAAAAAATGAATGAAAGTCTTGTCCGACTGATGAGAAAGAGAAGCACAACTTGGAGCGTTAGGAGCCAGGTGACACCACGTCTGCTGAGGCAGCAAGGGAGCCTTACATACACAACTTCTAAAAATGGGCACTAAGTCTGACAATTCAGACGGGAAGGACCAGCGCGGGCAATGCTGAAACCAGCAGAGCTCCCTCGAGGGGAGGCAGGTGACCTGAAGGTGCTGTGAGGCATGAGAACTGCGCCTTTGCTCAAATCCATTCCCGTGAAGGAGATTCCATCCCAAATAGGGTCCCTGGAGAGTTGTACTAGATCCTAAGTAACAATAATAATGATAATAATTCCACACAAAGAGGCCCCAAAGCTGCACGGGGGCCATGCTTCAGGCGTCTGTGAGGCCAGCGTCCCCCGTACCCGTACCGCACGAGAATGAGAAAACAAAATGCAGTTACAGACCATCGTCTCTCATGAATGTGCGCCATGTTCTAAATGCGATTCTCCCTGATAAAATCCAATACTAGTAAAAATTATTCTAGGAAAATACAGTTGGTCTTATAATCAATCAATTTAATCTATCAGGCTAGCAATTCAAAAGGGAGAAATCGCTGTAGTAGACCGGAAAATATTTGACAAAACCCAGTGTCATACCAGCAACGTAGGTGTGGAAGAAATTTGCCCTGACCTGGTACAGAGGCATCCGTCCCTTACAGAAGTGCCCGCGGGTGACATCCTGCCTAACGGCGAGAGACCGAGCTCTTTCTGAGACTGAGCGTAAGGCCCGGAAGGGCCCGTCCGCGACTCTGTAAACGCTGCAGCCCAGGCCTGCGATCCACACGGCGAATGTTCTAGTTCCGATGCCGCCCGATTTATGGGCTTCTTCCTCTGTGGCTGCGTTCTTGGGGTCGATTCTAAGACCTCGAGCAGTCGTTCCTGCTTTGGGTCGTCCCCTGAAAGCTTTCTACTTCCCCTGCCGCTGTCACCCTCACAGGAGCGGTGCGCCCTGCTGTGAGCCCCACGCGGGGCCCAGGGGAGTCCGCCTGCGCGGGAACCCGGAAGGAAGGCTGCTGACGCTCTCGTCCACGGTGGCGGGAGTTTCTGTGCGGCGGGTCCGGCTGTGAGGGGCCGGGGCAGGTCCAGGGCCGTCCTCAGACGAGGAAGCCCCCAGCAGACCGGGCCGGGCAGGGCCTTGCTCACGCGGGAGCCCCTGCACGGTCACCCCTCTGGAACGGGGTGAAATGGTTCCCATTCAGTAAACTGCCTCTGACGCTCTGAGACACGGATTGGATTTACAGACGACGCTTTGGAAACCGAAATGATTTCACCGACTTCACGTGTCAGCACATTTTTGAGAAAACCTAGAGGGAGCCCCGTTAGTTCCGGCCAAATCTGGAATTTCTCCTCATGCATCAGGTTCAGAATGTCACCACGCTTCACCTGCTTAACCCCACGTTGGGGCCCCCGGGCACAGTGATCCGACGCTGGGCTCCTCACCGCGTGGCCACGCTGGGGCAACACAGTCCCCAACCCCAAGGCCCCTGTTTGGTCTCGTTTTAGGTTTTCTTGTTTGTGGCCCCCAAGAGCTTCACTCCCGTGCCGTGGCTGCTTCCTCTGCCTCCCTGTTGGGCCCCGAAAACAAGGCCCGACTAGCAAGGACGTTGTCAGACAAGAGCGAACACTGAGGCAGAATTTAAGGGTCCGTCCGTGAATGGGCCGTACAGACCGGCCGTCCTGAGTGTCCCAAAGCCTGTTTGCTTCTCGGTTTCTAGCTGTAGTTGTGTTGCTCCTGTTCCCAGGAACAGACTCAGGAACGACGTCACAATCAAACTTGATACATCCGTGTGCAAACTTTCTAGAAAGATCTCACTGATCGTTACTCTAATACTAAGAGTCCGTTTCTGTTAGGCTTGTCGCCGAGTTACCGCAACTCTGCAAGTGCGATGCCTGTCCTTTCGTGTCTTCAAACCCAGACACACACGTGAGACCGCTCTGCGCTCCTGGGGTGCGCAGACACACAAACGCCCGTGGGGGCTGGCGGCAAGGGCACGTGGGGCCTCCAGCATCCGTGGGCACTTTCTGTCCAGCTGTGCTCAGCCCGGACCGAGGGTCACGTCCCTGAGCCCGGCAGACGCTGGCGTGTCCCAGGACAGCCGGCGCACCGAGCGTCCGGCCAGCACCTCCTCCCGGCCGGGCACAGTGACGGTGGACGGCAGCGTGCATCTGTGCCCTTGGCCGCTGGCCGCAGCGTGCATCTGTGCCCTTGGCCGCTGGCCGCACGGCTTGAGCTGCCATGGGAGCCTCGCAGAGTACGGCTCCTGAGAGACGGTTTGGGAAAGGTGGTGTGAGATGACGCAGAACACATCTGTTCAAGGACGAGGCCAAGAAAACAGTTTATTTTCAGCTGAACTTGGAGAGGAGAAGGTGGTGAATTTGCTGAAAGTCACAGAAAAATCGGACACGGAAGCATCCAGTGACATGCAGCCAGACACCTGCCGTGTGTTTGTATCAGGTCCGGTGGCGGAGACAGAGCCCACAGCCTCAGCAGGGTGACCGTCCCCCAGCCCGACGGGGGTCTCTCGGGGCACAGATCCAGCGGCTGACACGGCTCCTGCCTCTGGAGGCCCAGGGCCATCCACCGTCAGTGCAGGACCAGCATGTGCCCGGCCCTGTCCTCAGAGCCGGGCACACTCTGGGGCCCTTCCTCCAAGGCCCGGCACTCCAACCAGGCGGGGGGAGCCCTCCACTTCCGGGACTCCAGCAGCCTGGTGAGAGCGAGCCAGGATCTCCCTGCGTCACAGGGTCCCTCCTCCATGCCACCCACAGCGTCCCTCTCGCCGCCTGAGCAAGCTTGTCCACCGGTGCTGGGGGCCTGCACCTGCACCCCGCCACGGCGTGCGGCCCACTCAGGGTGTCGGTTCCATCCTCATATCCGTGTGCACGTCTGTGTTTGACGGCAGCCGGCCTGTGTGTGCGTGCGGCGCGCACGTGTCCACAGGCGGACAGCGAGGGTCTGGGGAGTGGAAGCAGGGACGCGGGGGATGCACCTGCTTCACGTCTCAGGGATGACGGGGACAAGGAGAGGCGGCACCGGCTAAGTGTGCTGACACGGGCCGTGGCCGCCCGTCCCTCAGAGCAGACGACCCGAAACAGCTGGTGAGCCCCAGGGCTACGGGTGACCGGCGCTCGCTGGGAAAGCCAAGCAGGGAGATGGCATAGGAGTCCACATCCCGTCCTGGGAGGAAGGTGAATTTCCGTTTCACATCAGGAGGACCAGTGTTGGAGTCCGTGCCCGGACCAGCCATGACCCTGGGGAACCGGCACAGACTCTCTGAGGCCCAGTGTTCCCGCCTGGGAAGGAAAGATGAAACCCGTTAATTCCCAGTGCTCTCTGGGCAGTCACGGGTGTTCCTGAGCTGCATCAGGCCCCTGCTGATGCCCGTGCTGCATACACACACGTGTGACACGGCCGCCGTGTATGTGGCAGGGACCCAGGATCCCCGTGCACCACACACACTCCCAGCCCGGGGCTGCCAGGAATGGTGAGACGCGTGCCTGGGCCCAAGCATCCTGCACGGTCACATCTCAGAACAGACTGTGGGAAATGCTGACCACAGGCTGGGGGCCCAGCTGGGCGACGCCGGGAGAGCAGAGTCAGTCTCCGGGGAGAGAGACGGGAGGTTATCAGATCTGCCCCACCGTTGGCTGTGCTCCCACCGCCTGCAGGACTGTGAGACTCTCCCTCAGGCACGGAGTACGGGAAGCACCTTGCAGCTCAGCGCGTGGCTGCTGTTCTGTAAAGGAAACCATTTTCCGGACTCCGAAAGTCTGTATATTGACTTCTGGTCTGTTTGGGGCTACCTCTTCCCCCGTCACCAGAAATGAGGTATTAACACAGGTGCATTGACCAGTGCCTGCCAAGGACGAGAGGAGATGTCAGCCGTCCCATAGACCTTTCTCCGGACGTGAGAAGGGAGTATGCTGTTCTCCCTTCCAGAGAGAGCACGTGCAAACACAGTTTCCGGAAACCCCTGCGGTAGTGCAGATGTTACAGACACGTTTCCACTAGTCACTGGTGTGGCATCATCACTACAGGCACTGGTGGAGCATCATTGCTCTATGTGCTGTTGTGTATCATTACTGGGGTGCTTGTGTGGCATCGTTATCATAAGTACCAGTGTGGCATCGTTACTACGGGTACCTGCGCAGCACTGTTACTATGGGTACCGGTATGGCATCGTTACTACATACGCCACAGCCCGTGTTCAGCTCAGTGTTGATCCAACGACCGCCTCCCTCTTGGCTGGGAACGTGACCAATGTGAGCAGACGCTACTGCTCGTGTTGAATCAGGAACGCGCCGGTGTATTTAAAGTGCCAGCCTTCGAGCCGGACATCGTGAACCTCTTTGGTTATGATGCCCCCAGGTCCACCCAGCGCAAGTTGCCAGCTTCTGCGTGTGCAGACTCTGGCCCAGCATGCCTCAGCGTGGGCCTCCCGCCTTCAGCACGTCACTCACCGGACGTTCTCCGGCCACTCCCCTGTGGATGTCCCATGACCGACGTGGTGGCAGTGAGAACAGATGTCAGCACATCCTGGTGTTGGTGGTGGTTGTGTTGAGCTCCCTTTCCTCACACAGGTGCCCTTACCATGAACGTATGCACCTCCTTTCCAAGTTACGCTTAGAATATAATCGAGAGGCACAAAATACCGATATGACAAAGGTAGTGGCCCCAGGGCGCGGCAGTGAGGCTAAAGGGAGCTCTGTCGGAATCTCTGAGCGTGGCCCACAGGCTCTGCTGCAGGAAAGGGAGCGGGATGCTGGGCCTCACGGGACGCTGGCCAAGTGCCCTGCACTGCTCTGCCCTAGCGGCGCCCTGGGGATGCCTGGGGCTGACCACAGCGACCTTTCCTCCGACAGGGATGGGTGATGTGTGGGAGACGCGCCTGCTTGCCTAAGCCTGGGTGTGGCCGTCTTCCCGGGGACGAGAGTCCTGCTGTCTCCAAGGCTTGCTCTGAGAACGCATCTGGGACATTTCAACATGTCACGCGGGCTGGGCGTCTAGTCACCACTCAGAGCACACGCAGCGGACACCAGTGTGCTTTCCACAGAATCCGGCCATTTCCCAGCTGGCACCGTGCAGCCCAGTGCTCGAGGGGCTCCAGCCGGGGTCCTCCCAGAGTGAGCTGCGCGAGGGAGTCTGGGGGACAGAGCCGGTTACGGGGAAGCCACGAGAGCACGCGTGTCAGGACGTCCGTCCCACCAGGCAGGAATGAGACCCTCCCCCTGGGTGGTGTCAGGAGTCTCCCCCGCTCAGCAGCAGGGAGCAGAAGCAGGGACCATGTCGCAGGCCTGGCACTCCCGTCCAGTCTGTCAGTGGTGAGGGTCTGACGCCCAGAGGGGGACCTGGACTTCGCCGGCCCGGCCGGTCCGGGACAGCCCCTCCCCCACAGATGGTTCAGAGAAATTTAGGTAGAACGAGTCAACGGAGCTCAAGGACCTCAGAACAGAAAAATCTCCAGCTTCAGTGACCGGGAGGGTGGCAGCCGGAGTGAACAGACAGCAGCCGCCCCCACGGCGACGGGGACAGCCAGGATCTGAGGACCGTGTTCCAGCGGCCGTGGGCGACGCGCTTCCGGAGGAGGTAAAGCCAGACACACGGAACCCAGGGAAAGACAGAGGAGCTCGGCGCAGCCATCTGAAGCCACACAAGGATGACGTGACGCCATTCGAGACGAGGGTTGTTCCTGACGAGGAAACAGCTCCGTAGCCGAGTGGGACGTGGGACCGAGCACGGAGGGGCCACCTCGGGACGCAGTTGCGTGCGGGGCTGAGGGAGCCACCTTCCCACTGAGGGGGACCCTGGAAAGTCCAGAGGGGATCTGGGTGGAAAACCCCGATTTGGCGGACGGAAGGCGGCATCCATGGCGTCCTCCTGCCCGAGCGCGAGGCCGAGGGGCGGGCCTGCAGGCTGGCCACGCGGGCTGAGGGAAGCGGCACTTCCCAACACACTGCAGCGTCCCTTCCCGAATTCGGTCCTTCTGCCGAGCACGCGGGTGCCTACGACGAACCTCTGCCCTTCCGTGCCTGTGTGCGTGGTTGTGTGTACACGCATGTGTGCCCACGTGTGTGGGGGGGGCTGTGCACACCAGAGGGAAGGCCGGTCCCGAGCGTCCATGTGTCCCCACCCAGCAGATGAGGCGTTCCTATTGAGTTTCTCGGCAGGGGGACCCCCCAAACCAGTGTCCAGCGGGTGGCCGGGAGCTGTGAGGCGCAGCCTGTCCCCGGCGAGGTCGTCCTGGGGTTCGGCGCTGCTTCACTTTGGGATCTCGTCCCCCCAAAGCGCATCCGGCATCCCGGGGACAGGCCCGTGGCCCGGCCTTCTGTCCTGTGGGCCGTGCGCAGGGAGAGTGGTGAGCGTGACCCGCTCTGGTCCTTCCCAGCACGTTGGCAAGTGGAACCAGGAATCCCGTTGTTTCCGAAATTGCTTCTCACTGGGGACGTGCTGGGCCTGGTCGCTGGTTTGCGATGAGAGCGGCACCAGGCCCGCGTCCAGCTCCTGTGCGGTGGGAAACGTTTGCCCGCAGACAGCAAGCCGGGAAGTGCCCGGCAGGCCCGCACGGGGCCCCAGGGACACACACAGTCATGTGTTAGAGGGGCGGACTGGACTCTCCAGCCCAGCCCGGCCGGCCATGGGCCCAGCAGCGCCCTCGTAGCCGGTAGTCCCGAGGTGACTCCTGCGTGTTATCCGATGACAGCCGACCGCCGTCAGGCTCTTCCCCGCGTCCGACTTGAACCACGGGTGGTTACCGTTCACGGAGCCGTCGGGGCCTTGCCAAGGACCCTGGCGGAACCACGACGCGGCCATGGCCCTGGCTTCCCTCGGTGACAGGTTCCAGCGTAGCACTGGGGAGGGTTAGCGTCCCAGCAGACAAGTCTCAGGCCGTTGGGTCTGAGTCCCAGTGGTGGGCACGCCAGGCGGGCACAGGAGCCTGGGGCTGGCCGCTCGCCTAGCGCCCTGCTCATGGTCCTCAGTGCACCTTCTGGTTAACTGCGCTGTGCGCTGCTCAGTGGCCGATGGCAGTGGGCGGGGGCTGGCCCCGAGGAAGCGGTGCTGGCAGTGTGAGTTCTAAGCAGAACCTCCCGATCCCAGCACGAGGAGGCTGTTGGCTGGGAGCAAGGACGCCCAGCCACGCCGAGGCCCAGGTAGACCCACCATCCTCAGCCTGGAATGAAAGGCCCCGACAAAGCCTGTTCAGACACTTTGCCCCGAAACACGAGGACTGGATTCAAAGTCACAGAACTGCAAGACCCTGAGGTCACTAAGGCCAGGGGTCAGGGGTTACAGGGCAGACGTGCCTTTGAATCCCTCCGTCCCTCCGCTGCCTCTTTTCCTCTTGTGGCACTTAGAGAAACTTCATTATTTCAACACAAGCAGCTTGATTTACGAGAAACGCAGCCACAGCTGGCGCCGGCGCTTCCGGGGACGAAGACGTTTCTCCCCGCGCGTCTGATCTCAGACTCACTTTTAGAAAAGCCCCCGAGTCTTACCTTGCTGCAGACTCTTTTTTTTTTAATGAAACTCTGAGAATTTAGGAGCCACGTTTCATCTCTGAGGTGCCTAGTAAGCAGCATGTGGGGTTTGTGGTGGCACAAGGGGGTCGTGGCCGCTTTCTCTCCTCAGTGCGGGGGACACGGGCGTGGGGTGACTTGGACGAGCCCCGGGTGGGGCCTATCGGTGGGAACGCAGGTTCCCCTGTGTCGGCACCGGGGACCGAGTTGCGTGCTCTGGAGCCAGCAGTGGGCCTCCTCGCGGGTGGAGACGTCTTACAGGCAGTGGACGGGGCCGTGATCGTCCGACGGGCAGCCGCGTACAGGGAGGAGAAAACCCGGCAGGGTGGGTGGGCGGCCGGAAGCCTGTGGCCTGCTCAGACCCGGCACCACGGCACCCTGGAGCCGGCGCAGGCACGCAGAGGACGCGGCCATCTGGGGGTCGCCTCGCGCAGACCGAAGGAGGGGGAGGTGGACGCGCCTACCACGTGCTCAGGTTCAACAGAAAATGAGGCAAACGTCAGCCTTTTTAGAAGCAGAGTCGTCCATGAATAGACGAACAATGTGCGTGAGCTCCTGTTCCGTGTCCCTGACTGGACTCGTTCTCTCGCAGGACGTGCGCTGGAGGTTCAAGTTCTCTCAGCTGAAGGGGTCCTCGGACGACAGACGCGCTCGAGTGAAGCTGCTCTCCCAGCGCCCGGACAGCGGGCAGATAGACATGAAGGTAGGTGAGTCCTCGCGGCCGTCAGCCGCACGCAGGTGACACTCGACCAGCAGAAGAGGCTTCCGTCCCCCGTGGCCGGCGACCTCACGCAGCCCTGACGGCGGGACATCCGAAGAGCCCGGGGTCTGTGTCCGGTAGTGGGGCTTACAGCTAGGACCGGGGTCACGGAAGCACGTTAACGGATTCTACTCAGCCACGCACGCTCAACAGTGCACGGAGGAGGGGCCGTCCGTCGGGGAAGCAGCTGACCCTGGCTTTCGTCACAGGTCATGACCTCAGGGTGTCTGAACCCCGGGCCTGCACCTCCTGATTTACAGAAAGGACAAACCTGGTGGCCCTGTTGGCCCTGAGGTTGGGCAGGTGAGCGCCGGAGGCAGGAGGCATTTCCGCGGTCAGAAGGGGTGGGCGTGAGTTGCACGGGACTCCCCTATGACCACGGCCCTTGTCCACCCCCAGAACAAGTGCCCGAGAAGGAGGGAGTGATGGGCCGGCCCGGAACGTGAGGCGAACGGGCAGGACCCCAGGTGGGGGACAGCGGCCCCCCACTCACCCATCCATGGCTGTCCTGCCAAGAACCAGCCCGGTGCTGGCTAACGGCACAGGCTTGGCAGAAACTGCATTTCAGAATCTTCTGGAAGAGCGAGTGGGGGCTTAACGCATGAACACCGGGCACATGGCGGCGTCGGTCAGGCGTCCCAGATGAAGATCCCTGCTCGCACCCTCTCCTCCTCACCGGCCGATCCCTCCCCGTCCACGGCTTGTTCCCGAGCTCGGTGACAGAGAGAGAAGCAGGATCACTGGCAGGGACGGCGTCCCAAAGTGCACACTCACAGTCCTTCCTGCCACACGGACCTGAGTGAGGACCGAGGCTTCTCTCGTGGAGACGCACGACGGACGTTGGCAGAGAAAGGCAGCCGGGGCCGTGAGGCGGGATTTTCTCAGGTGGGAGGGGCCCCAGGCCCATGGGGGCCGCCTGGCCAGGCAGCGGTGTCCCCACCCTTCCGAGGTGGACACGAGGCAACGTCTGGCTCCCACGTGTTGGTCAGTTACTGGGGGCCCCAGGCGAGGGGAGCATGTTTTCCCCAGTGTTCCCGTGCGGTCGCATCTGCATCGGATTCTTAGTACCGACTGTGGAGCGAGGGGGACCCTTGTCCCCAGGAAATCGCCTCTGCGGACGTCCCCGTGTGGGAGGTGTGTCTCTTCGTCGGGACGTGGAATTTTCCAGTAAAATGTTGGCCGGAGCAGAGAGAAGGCCGGGGGCCCCAGCGGCCTCCCACAGGCGGGGACCATGTGTCCCGAGCTGCCGCGGCTCCAGACCCGCACCACGTGCCGACGGCGCTGGGCACCAGGCACTCAGCTTGAAGACCATGAGCCTGGGGAGAGGCCGCAGGCAGACGGGGCAGGGCTATGTGGGGACGTCGGACTTGATAGCGTCCCGGCGAGGCGCCACTGCTGAGCTTCTACGTAGGTAAGACTCTACTCTAACCGCTGATGCTCTAACCGCGTCATTCGCTGAGCAGGACGGGTGTTCACACGTGAGCTGGCCAACAGAGCGAGAGCCGTGGTGACCCTGGCGCGGCAGCGTCCGATGCTTTCTCCCAGGAAGGCAGAGCAAGAGCCTAGCGAGTGGCCTGCACTGGACGGCGAGGGCAGGGACAGTCCGGTAGACTCCAGGTGGGTTGGGCGGTCAGCCGCGGGCCTCAGGAGGGCACCTGAATGGGTCTCTGTCTGACCGGATGGCGGACAGGCTGGATTGTCCCCTCCTAGGCCCCTGTCATCCCAGGGAAGCGAGGTCTCAGGGAGACTCCCTCCTTCCAGCCGTCAGCTGCCCTCTCGGGTGTTTGGAATCTTGGTTTTCCCTCACTCTGCCCAGTGGCCGCTCACTAGGAGCTCTGTGGTGTCTGCCCCCAGTGTCTGCCGGCCGTCACCACCTTTGCGCAGGGACCCTTTTCCCCAGGAGCGCGGTCACCTGTCTCCCCAGTTCGCGCTCCATCCACAGAGGCCCCGGGACAGTCGGGAACCGGCCCCCGCGACGGGCCAGCGCTCACAGAAGGGAGGTCCATCCGCTCAGACGTGTCCTGACCAATCCCAGGCAGCTGGTGTGCGGAGGTGGGCTGCGGTGGAGATGGGGTTTCTGGCGGAGAAGACTTGCCCTGGACACACGGGGGATTTCAGCGTCGACGCACTGGTCGGAGGTGTCACTCTAGAGACCGATGCCGCAGACCTGAGCCAGGGCAGAGGACGAAGGAACATTTGCTCAAGTCTGGGTGACCTCTTTACTCAAGTCTTTGAGGAGCCCGGCATGATGCTCAGGGGTCTCTACTTCGTTACGGGAAAGTTCCAGGTCCTAAAACATGGGAAAGTTGGTAATTGTGCAAGCCGCGACTCATGTTCCCAGTGGTCATCTTGGCCACCACGAGATCTTTTTAAAAACATTTTATGGAGACCGAGGTCGTCAGCACACACGTGCTGCTGAGGAAGAAAGGGGCCGGGCGTGAGGGCAGGGGATGGGCAGGGGTGGGAGGCAGGCGTGTCTGTCCCCGGGGGCCCGTGGCCCGCTCCCCAGCCCTCAGCCCTCTGGTCCGTAAGGGCCACGGCGCCTCCACCGGCGCGGCTGTGCACTGTGGAAGGGCCCGACTAGACTGTGCACGAGAAGAGAACCCGCGAAGGTGAGGGTTTCGAGGGTGAGCTGACCACAGGGCGGGACCAGGCCCCGGGCGGAGAGGCCTCCTCCTCCCAGAGGCGCGTGTGCCCTCAGGACGCCGTAAGCCCCAGGCGCTGTTGTAGTCGTGGTTGTGGGGGGATGGCGTGCGGCCGCATTCCCTCCTGTCTGGAGCTTGTGGGTCTCGGTGCCTAGTGGCGGGACCGTACAGGCCGTGCCTCCGGAATGGGCTCAGTCCGCCCAGCACCGAGTCCCAGCGCTCGTCCCTGCGGGATCCCTTCCTTCCTAGGGAGGATGGTGCTCGCTGTACGGACAGACCACATGTCCCTCACACGTTCACCAGCCGAGTGGGCCTCCAAGCTGCGCTGTCTCCGCAGAGTCAGGCCAGTTTGAGGGACAAAGCTGCCGACGTTGTGCTCAGAGGGAGACAACACGACTGACCCCGTAGGGGCGCCCAGAGCCCCCGTGACCTGCGCCTTCTTAATCTGTCTCTGAACGGTGAGCAGAGAACTACTCCACGGCGCCCGTCACCATCAGACAGTTCAGGGAAGTGCTGCTCGGGGGGTCCCGGCACTTCCCACGTCTCTCTCACCCCACGTGGGGAAGTCTCTGTGTCAGGCCTTCCTCGCCCAGCAGGCAGGTGTCACAGTCCGCTGGCCCCCCGGGGCCCGGCTGAACACGTGTCACCCAGAGAGCCTCGCGGGGACCCGCGGTGAGAAGCCAGCTGCCCCACACAGCCCTCGGTCTCGGCCTGAATCGACTGTGTTATGTGAGCTGCTCTCAGGGGCCTCCCTCAGTGTCTGGGAAAGATGGACTCGGGGCGTTCAGTCGGTTCTGGGTTTCAACGCCGTTGTCCGGGTGTGGGCACAACTGGGGGGTCAGCTTGCCTTGACTTTGGGCATGGGGTCTGGGCAGCTCCTGGGTCCTGCCGGGGACGGGAGGGCCGCCGGGTGAGGTGATGCAGCAGCAACCGTATGACTGTTAGGACACTTCCGTAGGAGCACGCTCCTTAGCTGCTGGAACATTTTGCTCATGACTCAGAAAATGCAAAAATGAACAGTGACCAGTCACCAACAGTCAGTCCGTCCTGCAGCTGTCATAGTCGAGGTCCGTTGTCATGCGAGAGAGGAACTTAATTCAAGGTGGAACACAGTGAAGGGGTCCTGTGGTTCCTGTACCTGGCATCGGGGTGGCTTGGAGCACAGGGACCGAGGTCATGCAGGGTCCCCCGTCCGCCCCTCTGTGAGCAGGTGTCCTCCGTGCCGGATGCGCCTTCCTGCTGACTCTGTGTGTGCTGGCAGAGCCGCTGTCCCCACCCCCGACACGCCCGCGTGGACACCTGCCCCCGCTCCCAGGGTCCACATCAGCCTCCCCAGGACGCTGGCTGGCCACCTGCCTCCTGTCCCCATCCCACAAAAGGAGCAGCTTCCAGAAAGAAGTCTCACACCTACACAGTCCCAGGAGGCGACCGAGGTAGGCGTCCTGCTTAAGGGAAGCGTGAAGCCAATTTGGAGATGTCAGATCTCAAATCACCAAGAGAAGAGCTGAGGTGGGTGTTGGGGCAGGATGTCGGGGGGCAGGGCAGGGGCAAGTGTGCTCTGCCCTGGCCCAGAGGTCCTGCCCCAAAATTAAAATATCAGAGATCTTGCCCTTACAGGCGTGGAAAGGAGCACACCGGGGACGAGACGAGCCAGCTGGCTGTCCTTGCCGTCGCAACACAGCTCTCCTGACGTTCGCTCGTGCGACGGCTCAGAGCACAAGGCAGTTTGCACAAAGTTTAGTTAAGCTGTCAGTTAGGTAGCAGTTCTCTTAAAAGGAATTCTGGTGGTTTTAACTATTTTGGAGTTTTATTATGCCAGAGTAGAAAAGAAAGAAACAGTAAGATGTGAGGCTCTTTACCCATGGGTCGAGCGGGGTGGCGGCCGGACAGGAGTCACAGCTCACCGTCAGGCACGTCAGGACACCGAGGACCCCGCGTCTGCTCCTGTCCGTGTCAGCGGTGGGTCCGCACCCACCTCCTCGCAGATGCGTTGTGGGCACTCGTGTAGGGTGTGCAGGGAGCGGGAAGACCGTCTGTGGCACGAGCTCCACATCACAGCCTCCCCGGGGCGCCACCCGGTCGGTGTCAGTGGGCTGGGGCTGAGGTATGGGACGCCCGGCCCTGCACAGACGGAGTTACCTCTGGGCGACGGGAGATAACAGGGTCAGGCCAGCCTGTCGGTGTCCACGCAAACCAGGATCTTCATGGCTATGGTCATGTTGACCACAGGACTCTGCCTCTCACTTTAAACCTTCCTACTTTGAGGGTATTTGTACCTCAGTGACTTTCTTGGAGCTCAAAAAGCATAGAATCCACTAAATGTTTCATAATATGCTTTTCTAAGATTCACAGCATTGTATTTTATTTTTCCTTGCAGGAACTCAAATTCCCAGACCTGACAGCCGTCCTGTACTGTGTTCACGCCTTCCTAGCAGCCAAGGTGGCCTCCGTGGACCCCGCATTCATGGACAGCCAGAGCATTGCAAGGAAAGTGCTTCTGTTGAGCCCTGAACATTAATTATTTTCTTAAGAAATGACTTTTTCCTGCAAATGTTGCAACTCTGTGATTTTATAACGAGCCTATAGTTGTGATACCAATAAAATACATCACCAGTTTGCAGAGACGGGTCATTCGTAGAGCTGACAGGCTGGGGTGCTGCTCAGACAGACTGGGCGGGCCACTGGGGATTCTCCAAGCCTGAAAGCGGACTCCGCACCACACGCTCTGTCTCCCGCATTGCTGACAGCCGTGCCGCGTTCCCATAAAACATGCAGTAGGATCATGAGAGCCCGTCACTTGGAGTCTCCCGTGCAAGGAAAGCGTTTCATCAGCACTGGGTCATTAACGTCCTCTTTCTTGAGGAGGGGCTCAGTAAGGCGTTGATTTGAGAAATGAGTAGGAGAAATAGGTTGGAAAGAAAAATAATTTTAATTAATTTTAGTCCTGAAGTTTTATAAATTATTATAAAATTAAATAACACATCATTTAAGTGCTAATTTAAATGACTTTCCTAATTCATGAAATACAGCCTTTGTTATAGTTTCCTGTGTTTCTGTACTGTTTGCCACTTCTAAGAAGGTCCCCTTTCTGTTTTTGTCATTAAAAGCGACTCATGGACTCCTGATCGCACGGAGGCAAACTGTGGTCCTAGATCACGTCCTCATGTCTCACGTGGACACATGTGAGGACAGGAGGCGTGCGACCCTCGGACTGTCCAGTTCAGGGGAACAGGCAGAAGGTTCCTGCAGGAAAGCAGGCGCACGGTGCCGACCGCCCAGCGTCCCTCCAGGGCCGGCTTTGGCGACGACCGCCCGCCCCCTATGGCCCAACCAGCCCTCGTCGGTCTGTCGGGTGCTTGGGCTTGGAGCATATCAAGTGCTGATGATCACTCGCCAGACACAGTGATACGGAGAGAGCGTCTGCAGGTAGCCTGGGTGCAGTGCACGGGGTACACGGAATTCCTGCTCACGAGGCCCCGGCTTCTGTGGAAGGCTACCCCGGCAGAGCGAGGGGCTTTAACCTGTATTCCGAGAGAAGGGGGCTCACGGAGCGTCAGGCGGCGGCGTCCTCTGGAGCGGTCTGTCCTCCCGCCTTGAAGCACACGCCCCGTCCACGTCAGGGTGAGCGGCAGTGGGAGCAGAGCTGACACCCAGACCCCAGGCTGGTGAACCCCAGCTTTGCCAGGGTCTCCGGGTGCGGCTGATGTCTCTCCGGATCTCGTGGGGTCTCAGTTTCATCACATGTCATGCCGAAGAGCCTAACTCACTCCTAGGAGGTCTTCTTCTGGACTCAAGAGAAAAGAAATCATGATTATTTGTTTATTTTCACGAAACTGTAGATTTTAGAAGCGTACTTTTACTAGATCATAATGAAAACAATAATATTTTCACAGGAAGATTTGATACTAAAGTTTACATTTGTATACATACAATTTTTTGAAAAGATACACAACTTTTTTTTAATTAAAAAACAGCAAGAGTCTTTTTGTATGAAGTGAACAGTGGCCACGTGCCCCTCATCCTTCCCCTTGCACTCCTGTGGCACCTGTCCTGCCCCCACGGGTCAGGCTGCACCCCTCAGACCCCCCTGCAGACCGGGGCAGGGCAGGCGGGTAAAATGACACTCACTGCCCCAGTTCGGAAGCAGGGCTTGTCAAGGGCATGGACGGTGTCTCCTGCCAGGTTCCCAGGGTGCTGGGTCAGAAATTATTTTATTTTCAGTCAGGAGATGTAGTTAATCCTAAAATCTCAGTTTTGCATTTTAATTAGGCGTCAGTAGGACTCTCCACAGATCTCTGATTGGAAACTCAGTGATGATGGAGACTGTGCTGAGGGCTGGGCCCATGGGACCCCTTTCAGCTCATGTCCTACCTGGCGTAGGTGCCTCTTTGTTCTCACCATGCAGGTGAGGAAACTGGGAGCCAAGCCTCTGCCCAGGTCTCAGGCTGGGCTGGTCCTGGCGCTGGAGGAGCCACAGGGGGAACCAGACGTGAGTGAGCCGAGCTCGGTGCAGGGACGGGGCAGCCGACAGGAGGCCACGTGGACCCCCACCTCCACCCCCCACCCCCGCTACAGGGAGTGATTCTGAACATCGGGAACAGCTCTACAGGATTCCCATAAACTTCGTTTTTCTCGTCTCCGGGCCAGACTGTCCTCCTGAGCCCCAGCATTTCCACATCAAAGCAGGGGATCAGGCTACGTCTGGTCTCTGAATTGAAATGCGTGGCCCGGCCACACAAGCATGTTTCTGACAGCCTCTCGCTGTCTGCAGCGGAGCTCCATGTGTGTGGACACGCGGTGGTTCCCACTGTGGAGGCCTTTCAGAACCAGCAGACTCCTGACGCCTGCCAGGACCGAAGTGGACATCCGGGACGTGTCCGTGGATCCCGCGGCACCGGTCCTACTCCTCTGTCCCTGCAGACAACGTGTGGGAAGCAACTCCGAAGGCCTGTGGTTTGGTGGGGTCTGCAAGGAGAACCCATCTTAATCCCCTGCCTGACGCTGGGCGACGGCGCGGCCCTCTGGTCGTGCACAGGGAGGAGGCTGGGTCCTTCCAAGCAGGTGGGAGCGGGTGGCTCCTGCCGTTCTGATCGTTACCACCACCATCTCACTCTACGCGAGCTCGGAGCAAGAGAACCGGCAGAGACGGCCCGTAACCCACCCTCCATGCATTCAACAGGACGGGTTTTAGTTGGGTTTTGGAAGTTGGGTTTTGGAAATCGAACGATTTATTCAGCTCTGGATCCAGACTGTGTTTTCTCCTGGTTTGACAGGCGGATGATGGATTTATCTAGTATTTACTTTTCACTGGGACACAGCTGACACACGATGTCACCTTAGTCTCAGGTATAATTACAACAAAGTGGCTGGACATCTGTGCTGGCAGGGGGGTCCCCTGCACTGCCATGGAATGCCGCCGTCGGGCCTCACAGCTGTGGAGTGCACACAGGACAGAGCACTGTGCCAGCCCGGACTTCACAGCGAGCGAGGCTTGACCCCTGAGAGGACTGGCTGCCGTGTTTTCCAGGTACAGAGACGAATGGCCCTGAGCCCCCATCCCAGGCCCCAGCTGGGCAGGGGGGAGGGCCCTCCATGAACCCTGTGAGGCCGGACGCATCCAGCCCAGGGCCACAGTCCACTCTCGCTCCGCAAACCACGTGCCTCCTGGGTTCACGCACGACCTCCACACACACGTGCAGGAACACGCAGCCGTGCGGACGGCCGGGGTGAGGCTGTTGACAATGAGCTCGTTCTGTTGGAGTAAAGGTCCTGACGGATGTGAGCGTGCCATGGGCCATGAGTTCTCCGTGTCCGAGAGGCACCGGGTGGTCAAGCCCCAGCTCGGCAGGCCGACCGTCAGGGCCGGAGCCACAGGCTCGCAGGAAGAGCAGACGGAAACGCCCGGTGAAAACTCCGAGAGGCTCTCGACGGGTACAGCCCGGGATGAGCGAGCCCCGTGCGGGTTTCCGACGATACCACGTCGCCTAGGGCCCCGCTCCGTCCGCAGATGCAAGGAGACCTGAGCCAGGCTCCCTGGTGGCTTCCATGCGCAGAACGTGAACGCTCGAGGCAAACGCACTGGATTCCTTCATTCAGCAAAGATTTGTGGAGGGATCGGGGGTGCCATGCAGCGAGGGGCACCCACGGCTGGAGGGGCGGAGGGGCGTGCAATCAGGACGCGGGCACGGAGGTGGCGGGTGGCTCCCATGGGGTCATGCCCGTGGGGCCCGTGCTCAGGGGTGTGGACATCCAGCCCCGTGCCGCGTCTCAGAAGGACACGGACGTCCTGGCTGCAGGTAATGGCCTCGTCGTGTCGGGGGCTTCGCGTGAAACACGAGTCTGGGCTCTTCTGTTCTACTTTCTGTTTCTCTTCTGGGGTTGGACTCGGGGCTGAGCTGACCCACTGCCGACACTCAGACACAGATCGCGGATGTTCCGCTTGCAGAGACGTCCCCGCGGTTTGTCGAGGAAACGACTCTCGCTTCGCTCAGTGGCGTCTAGTAACATTGCACGTTGGCCCTTTTGGGGGTCAAAGTTTCCACAGAAATTTGCAAGTGTTTATGCACACACGCTGACAAAGGGGTTCCTGGAAAAGGACGTCACAGCTGAAAAGGCGAGACCTTTAGCTTGTAGATTCGTCTCTGAAGTAGACGTTGCTGAATTTTAAAAATTCAAACAAAAAAATGTGTTTTTATCCTTTTTTCCTCATTTGAAATTTTAAAAAGGGAAAGTCATGAAGAAAAGTTTATTGAACTGCTCTGCATGTTGTCTTACAGCTGATAAACCTACGGAAGATAGAAGGAAGATACTCGACTCTCCGCTTAGAGGTGCACAAGCTTCATATTTCCGTGAATCAAGAAACTTAGCTTGAGGGGAGCCTGGGTGGCTCAGTGGGTTAAGCCGCTGCCTTCGGCTCAGGTCATGATCCCAGGTCCTGGGATCGAGCCCCACATCGGGCTTTCTGCTCAGCAGGGAGCCTGCTTCCTCCTCTCTCTCTGCCTGCCTCTCTGCCTGCTTGTGATCTCTGTCTGTCAAATAACTAAATAAAATCTTAAAAAAAAAAAAAAGAAAGAAAGAAACTTAGCTTGATAACGAAGGAAAGAGTCCACACCGCGCACATGGAAACACACCCAAAGTCAGGAATTACTCAATGTGTCTTTCTCTGCTCAGTTCTCCGGCTTCCGATTTTAAACTCTGTTCCTGCCTTTTGGAGAAGCTGCGCATCAACCGCACGATCCCCTCGTTTCCCTAAACACACCTCGGTTCCGAAACACAGAACGAGTAAACGTTATAGGAATATTTGGCCAAAAGTGTCCTTGTTCGCCCCTGCAGAAGATAAGGAAAATATCCATTTTCGGGGTGTGCAGACAAGGAGGCAGGTTTTTCAGGCCTCCGTGCCACGGTGAAGCAGCAGGTCAACAGAGGGCTCCGCGCTTGTGGTTGGCGCGCTTGTTGGCTGTGGGACACGCATCGGCTCAGACGTCCTCCCAAACCTGAAATAGAGACACAAGAGAGTCACCGTCTCTCCCTTCAGGATAACAGTCCCACTTAGCGCGCGGTGACCCTAAGTGCTGGGTTGGTCAGGTCCCAGCTCCAACCAGAAATGTGCCCCCTTGAAACGGAGTCCAGGCTGGAAAACAAGTGAACGGTAGAGCTACCACATGACCCAGCAGTCGCACCACGGGGTAGCTACCCAAAGGACAGAAACACTGATTCAGAGGACGCGGGAACCCCACAAGGGCCCAGACATGGGAGCAGCCTGACTGTCCACCAGCCGACGAACGGATGAAGAAGGTGTGGGGTAGACACACTACGCAACACCACCCTGCCACCAAAAAGAGTGAAATCCTGCCATTTGCAAGAACGTGAGTGGGGCTGGAGGGCATCCCGCAGAGAGAAGTAAGTCAGAGAAACAGACGCTTGTGGGATTTAAGAAACAAATGATCAAGGGGGAAAGTCCAGAGAGAAGGAGAAACAAGCCCGGTTTCCCAACGACGGAAAACTCTCGGACGTCAGCCGGCAGTGGGGTGGGGACGCGGCACGAGGAGCACAGTCCGGCGGCGGGCACCGAGTCCGTGCCCAGGCGAGGGTCGCGGCAGGGATGCCGTGTGCTGACTAGCCCGCAGTTAAAATAAACGGAAAGAACGACGTCAGGAAGAAAAGGTCAGGTCCACCTCTCAAAGCGGTGGCAAGTGCCGGCAGATTTGTAAAACGGAGGAGAAGGAGAAAGAGAAGAAGAAGGTCCTCCTGTGGATTCCTTTCCAGCGACAGCCACACGCGCGTTGAGGCGAACGGTATGGGCCGGCCATTCGGCTCCTTTCCATGGTCCGTTACGGACGCATTCCCAAGTCTGCTCGGTCGGATCAAGTACACCGTTGAGGAGCTACTCCACTGTGGCCCCCAGAGGTTTTTTTGGTTTTTGTTATTTCCTTAGAACTTGATCCAAGAGTACCTCTTGTCATAAAACAGCAACCGCCCAGAGCTAGACGCGGTCTTCACGGACCGCTGGGCGTGCTGGAGAGCCACGGTGCCCTGGTGGGGGCTGGTGTTTTCCTGGTGGGGACGGCACAGCTGTAAGCCGCCTGACAGCCCGCCTGGTCCTGCCCCACCCGGCCCTTCTCTTCTCCACCTGCAGACGAGGGGCCACAGCGCAGACAGAACCACGTCACTGAGGCAAAGAGGACCGGGAGGGGATTGTCACGTGGTCTTCTGACTCCCAAACACACAGCCCAGCCTTTCCCCGTGAAGTAAGAGTAAAGATGTTTATCACAAAAACGTGATAATGTAATATTCACATATAAATTTAATGTTATTATTGTTAAGGCAGAACAAACTGAAATGCTTCTGGCAAAAGGAAAACCAAATCCACATTTCTACAAATGTCTCCCAAGGGCTCTGGCAGCCGACAGCTGTAGAACTACTAAAGGCAGCTTTTAGTGAGTTCTTTCCGAAAATTTTTATTTTATATCTTGGCAATGACAAAATATAACACAGAATTTGGTTGGGGGAAAAGGATATATATTTTATTAGTACCTAACAGTAATTTTTATTGTAATGAATATATTATTTTTTTAATTTAAATGCAATTACTTAACATAGAGTGCATTACTAGCTTTAGAGGTAGAGCTCGGGGGTCCATCCGCTGCAGGTGACACCCAGGGCTCCATCCATCCCACACCCTCCTTCCTGCCCGTCCTCCAGTTACTGCACCCCTCACCCCTCCCTTCCAGCAACCCTCATTTGTTTCCTATGATTAAGAGTTTTTTCTGGTTTGCCTCCCTCTCTGTTTTTGTCTCGTTTTATTTTCCCTCCTTTCCCTATGCTCCTCTGTTTTGTTTCTCAACTCCCTCGTATCAGAGAGATCATATGATAGTTGTCTTTCTCCCATTGACTGATTTCGTTAAGCATGATACCCTCTAGTTCCATCCACGTCGTCGCAAATGGCAAGATTTCATTTCTTTTGATGGCTGCATAGTATTCCATTGTGTATATATACCACATCTTCTTTATCCATTCGTCTGTTGATGGACATCTAGGTTCATTCCATAGTTTGGCTATTGTAGACATTGCTGCTATAAACATTCGGGTGCACGTGCCCCTTCGGATCACTACGTTTGTATCTTTAGGGTAAATACCCAGCAGTGCAATTGCAGGGTCATAGGGTAGTTCTATTTTCAACATTTTGAGGAACCTCCATGCTGTTTTCCAGAGTGGTTGCACCAGCTTGCATTCCCACCAACAGTGCAGGAGGGTTCCCCTTTCTCCGCATCCTCGCCAGCATCTGTCATTTCCTGACTTGTTAATTTTAGCCATTCTGACTGGTGTGAGGTGATATCTCATGGTGGTTTTGATTTGTATTTCCCTGATGCCGAGTGATGAGGAGCACTTTTTCATGTGTCCCTAACAGTAAATATACACCAGATTTGAGAATATTAGATAATATATATTTATCCTGAGAAAAACTGTTCTCCTGTAATAAAGTTTTCCTTTAAAATTGGAATCAAGGCAAATGCAAACCAAAACAAAAACAAACAAACAAACAAACAACAAAAAAAAGAAAACATCCAGAATGTTCCCTTGGGGAAACCAGAATTGCCATGTTCCTTCAGGTAGACATGTCTGGCTCTGTCTAACCTTGACTTACACCCTGGAACAGAGCCTGACCCTCATAGACGCGGTGGTGGGTAGATTCTGAGAACTTTACAGATCAATGTGTGAAAATCACTGTCTGTCATGGCTGCTGAGATCAGTTTCAAGGTGATCCGGGGGTTTCTGTGCAAAACATCCTCTCACTGAAGCCTGGGAGCCTAGAGGCTTGCTCGCGGCTTTATGGAATGTTCTTTGATGAATGAGGGATTTTCTGTGCCTTCGTGAGAGCTCACTGTGAACCCAGACCCGCCTGAAAAGGACCAGGTCGGGCCCCAGGCCTGGGCCACAGCCCTGCCTTACTGTCTTCAGATCCTCCGTCCTCTGCACGGACGAAATAATGCCAGCTTCAGCCTGAGTCTCTCTCCTGCTGGAAAGGGAAAGCTCCAGAGGTGGGGCTGGACCCACGGCTGAGCATTTTGGGGTCATGGCAGGTGTCATATAAATAATTGGCGTGGCGGTCTCTGCTTTTTTAATTAATGGGAATCTTTAAGTTCTTGAAAGCAGGGGTCAGCAGGCCACAGACCATGGGCCGCATCTGGTCTGGGGACGGCTTTTGTCTGGAGGGCTTCATTAGAACCTGGCTGGTGGGTTCTCCGGGGCCTCGGACACCCGGCACCGGGGGCTCAGAGCTCAAACACCACGGCCAGGTTCCTGCTTCGTCAGAAAGTGTTTCCCGAGCACATGCCGAGCGTGGACACGCTCGGGGCTGGGGACACAGAAGTGCCCTCGGCGCCCATCCACCCCCCGGGCATGGTTAACAGCCTGCCGGAGCCTTCTGGCCTTGGTGGCCCAGGGAGGCTGCTGTGTGCTGTGCCCATAGGGGGACCGGGGAGCAGGGAGGCCCAGGCCCCCAAGGAACAGACCCGGGGAGCGCAGGTCTTGAGAAGGGCAGGAAGCACGTGGGGGCCTTCCGGCTCGGGGTCTGGGACCCCAGATGGGCAGGGAAGCGAGGGAGGGGCCTGGGAGCGAGGGCGATGCCGGCTGCCGGGCATTTGGGCATCGTGACGCCTCAGGACCCCGCATTCATCCACTCCATCCAGCACGATCCCGCCGCCAGTTCCCAGCACAAGCCTCATGTGACCAAACCCTTCCTCCGGGGGCTGCCCCGCGGCCGCAGAGACACCGGGAGACCAGCGGTCACTCGGCCTCGGGCAGGACGCCCCGGAGCTCAGAGCAGGAGGCCGGTGGTCCCGGGGGCGCTGGAATCCGCGAGCCCAGCCCGGCGGGGAGGACGGAGCTGCTCCTCCGACAGGTGCGCAGAGGAGCAGCTCCGTCCTCCCCGCCGGGCCAGAGCGCGGCGGAGCGGGGGGCGCGGGGGGCGCGGGGGCGCGGGGCCACCCGAGAGGCTCTGCCCACGGGCGAGGACGCGGCTGTGTGAATCCCACGTCTCCAGAGGGACCGCAAGCCACGGACGGGCGGACACGGAGCAGGAGCCGCCTGTCCCGGCTGGGGGCCCCGCAGGGGCTTGAGGGGCTCCTGCGAGGGTCGCGCTGAGAGCCATCTGGGCGCCCCGGGGCGCGGACCCCTGCGCCGGAGCCGGAAAGCCGCCTCCACGCGCGCGTCAGGGGACCGAGGGCCGCGGAGATCGGGCGTGCGGGGGGGCGCCCAGGGGGGCGAGGACCGGAGGAGCCTCAGGGCAGCTCCGGAGCCGGCCTGATCGCCGGAGCCCGCGTGGCCAGAAAGGGCCCCGGTGCCCGGCCCAGCCCGCCCGAGGGAGACGGACCCCGTCGGGCCAAGACCTCCTCGACGACGTGCGGGCGCTGCCGCGGCCATCGGGACGGTCGCCGAGAACCCGCCCGCGCAGCCGGCTGTCGTCCGCCCTGAGCGCGGAGCCCGGAGCCCGCTAGGGTCTGCGCCCCAGGGGTCCCCCGCGGCCGGGCGGGGGCGGTCGGGCGGGGGCGGCCGGGGGGGTGGCGGCCCGGGGGATGGCGGCCCCTTCAGCAGCGCACGGGACCCCGGGGCGCGGCCCGCTCGGCCTCCCGGCGAGTGTGCGCGGCGGGTCGCGGGGCGGTTCCGGACCAGAGGCCGCCGCCGAGGGAGAGGAGTCGGTCTGCCCGGCCAGGCCGCTCGGGGGTCAGCCCGCGTCCGGCAGCGCGGGGGCCGCGTCTCCTCCCAAACGGGACTCGACCGGGGCCGCCCCGCGGGAAAGCGTCGGGGTCGCCTAAGTCCAGCGAGAACTCGCGGCGCGCCGGAGGCCTGGGCAAAGCCGCGGGGCAGCTCCGACCCCGGAGGCCGCGGAGGGTGAGTCTGCGGGGCGCAGGGGACGGCCGGGCTGCCTCACGCGCGCCCGCTCACGACCAGGGGGTGCGGGAAGGCGGCGGGAGCTGGCGAGACGCCCGGCCCGGCCCTCCCCGGCCCTCCCCGGCGCACACAGGCCGGCCGAAGGGCGTGGAAGCAGCCGGGCGCCCTCCCACAGGCTCCGGCAGGGCCGCCGTGCGTCAGCCTCGGAGCCGCCTCCGTGTGTCTATCAGCATCGGCAACACGCCCGCGGGAAGGGCGGGGACCTCAGAGAGGCTCTCTTAGAAGAAACAGAATGTTCTGGAACACAGTGACGGCACGAAGAGAAGGGTGTGTGTGCCACTTCGCGGGTGGACGCAAGCCAGCGCCGGGGGGCATGGGGCACTTGGCCTCACTGAGCCTGAGAGTGGCTCTCGTGATGGAAGCTTCTGGAAAGTCATAGGAATGATGACGCATAAAGGACAAACAGACCGTGAACAAGCAAAGAAAACAACGTCCCAGAACACTCGGAATTCCTATGAAAGACAAGGGCTCTTTCCTGAGTAAGAATCTCTCTCGTTATTTCTCACTTATCTGACCTTCCCTGTCTTCCCTGCTCCCTGGTCCATGTCCGTCCACGTCGGTCCACATCTATCCTCATCTGTCAGCATCACGCCAGCTGCACCTGCGCGCTCCCCCCGTGTGCTCACGTCCTCCCTCTCAGCTTCCGCCGTTCTGTCACTGCGGCCAGTCCCTCTGTGCCCGGCTCCCTGACCCCCGTGACCTTGTGACTCAGCCCTGGACTGTCCCTTCACTCCGCGCCATTTGCTTCGAGCACACAACGTAGTGGGACACCTCCAGCGCAAAGATGAAACTAGGCTGGGGCATCTGGAGGCCGTTCCTTACACAATGTCTAGCGTGAAAAGATCCAAGCAAACAACGATATGTAATTTTTGACAGACGAACGAAGTTGATGATTTTCACTGTAAGGAAGTGCACGACGTGACAGGGAAGAGTGGTTTTGTCCAGGACGGACCATGTATCGTTGGGCAGCGAGAAGAGATTGAGTTCGTTTGTAATCTGAATATTTTATGTTAATTGCTTTTGAGCTCTTCTTTGATAAAAAATATGTTCACTAATCAGAAAACTCACAGTGTGAGTAAGAGAGCAGCCCACGGAGATCTGCACTGCTGGCGCGCCCCAGACCAGCTCTCCAGCCAGGCGGACAGCGGCCGCAAGACGGGCAGGAGGAGGGGCAGGAGGGAAGCCAGCACCCCAGGAGTCCGGAAGAAGCTTGGATGAATCTTCCAAAACCAGGCAATGGCGGTGGCTGAGATCCTCCAGGCGTGGGTGAAACTTAACATCCTGGAACACCGAAGCGCCCGAGATCCCAGAGTGGCAGGTGCACAGGCAAGCCCCCGTCTCACAGACCTGGACCCCAGGACGCAGCGTCTGAGGATGGCGGCCTGCCCTGTGCCCGTGACCACCCTGGTTCCCCTGCAGCGCCGCTCCCGGCACGAAGAGCCCCCAGAGGCCTGCGCGGGTGCCGTCCATGGACTCTGCGATGTCACATGCGTGTTCGGGGTAGGATGGCTTTCCACCCTGTGCGACCTGCCGATTTCAGTAGCTGGCAAGGACACGGCAGTCACGGCTGGCCCTCACATGTGGGGGCAGCTGGACAGTGACGCTCTGCGGAGGCCGCAGGACGGACGTGTACAGATCCCGCAGACACTGGTCATCTCAGAGGCTGTCTCTGCGCATGCAGCGTGAGCCCGGAGCCTGTGCTGTGTGTCCCACCTGCGAACAAGGAAACACACACCTGACCGCGGGGTGAGGCGAGGCACCCTCCCTGCCAGACGCACAGACTTTCCTTCCCTCCGTGTTCTGTCCTATGTTTCTCACACTCAGAAAACTCATTTTTGAAATATTACTAAAAACCAGCAGGGAAACTCCTGGGTTCCAGAACACACATGACGTTGTGATTGGCTATTAGGTAAAACCCAAAATGCCTTGACCCGAGCTTGCGTGTGTCTCCCACCACGAGGCGTGAGATCAGCCGTGCAGACCAAGAGAAATGTGTCTCTTCAGTCGCGAGGGAGCCGACGTGTGCTTCTGTGAAAGGTGTAAACGGACGCAGGGGTTTTAGCAAGAGCCGAAGATTGGTTCCACGTCGAGTCTTCATATCTCAGCAAGTCCGTCGTTAACGACCAAGCCTACAGGAGATTTTGAAATCCCTTTTATTGTTTACAAAAATATAGACTGTTTTCTAATATACACCCTCATGGCTAAATTTTTAAGCAATCCAGGTAAAAAGAGAAGCGCTTTGGAAGGCCTCCTTTTCCTGCCCTTTTGTCCCGACCCGGCCAACTTACACACCTTGAAGGGACTGGCTTTTCCCCTGCTGGTCGACAAACACCGTCCTCCTCCTGGTTTGCAGCAGGAAGGGCAGCACGTCCCGCCCCTGAGGGGAGAGGGGCACAGGGCCAGTCGGTAGCAGCCCTCCCGAAGCAGCGTGCACCCCGAGTCCTGGCCACAGGTCTCCCCCAGAGCTGAGCCTGCACAGCGGTCCTTCCCGATCCTGCCGTGTGGGCTGGGTCCGGAGGGACCTGGGAGTTCAAGTCAACCACTGGTCCGGAGACCCCAAAAGGAGCAGATACAGTGGCTCATGTGGACAGGCAGGCAGTGAGGGCCTCGGGCACACGCACATCAAAGACTCCTCCCGTGAACCCAGGAGCCTGGGGTGCACATGAGAAGACCCCAGCCCTGTGTCCACCCGGGGACTCCTGTTTGCACTAAGTGGCCCTGTGGGTTCTCGCCTGACAGGACCTCAGGTTGTGGAGGTCCCAGCCTCAGCCAGAACAGAGACTCAGGGATATCCCCTACAGGCTTGTTCCCCCCTGGCCTGCGTGCGGCTGGGGTCAGATGGAGCAGCACTGACCCATGCTCTGGTGGAGGAAGAGGCCAGGCAGCCCCTCGGCCCTGAGGGACATGAGAGCAGCCAGGTGGCTTCCCAGCAGCTGGAGGGGCGGGGAGTTCAGGGATGGGCTGGGGCGGGTGCGTCGCTTGTAGGAGAGGAGGAGAGAGTGGCAGGAGTCGAGTGCCCGTCCTGACAGCCTGGGTCCCTGGATGACGGTGAGGACAGAGCCCAACTGCAGCCATGTGGACAGCAGTTGCAATGTGGCTACTCATTACTGCGGCAGAAGGGGGCTTGCCTGAATCCGGATTCCTTCCCGCTGTCCTGCATGGACGCCTGTCAATGCTACGTGGACGTCTCACGGCAAGAGAACCTATTGGGTCACAAGAAGCCACACGTTCCAAGCACAAACCGTGTCTGGAGGTGAAATGGGGCTCCGGGGGCTTCTGAAACCAAGGGGAGGCGTGGGGCAACACGGGGTGTGCGTTCCCACCTCCCGGGGACCCCGGTGCACGCACCTGCCGGGCAGCTCCTTGCGTGTCTCTTACCCACCGCGCCGGCGAGACGACGGCTGTGCTTCCCCGGGGTCGGCCGTGAGTGCCGAAGGGGCCAGCTTGACTTCACCATTGTCAGGAGAGAAGGGAGACCCTCATTGGTCCCGTGCTGGGCCCCAGGGCAGGGGCCGTCTCGCCACCGCTTCCTTCAGCCTGCTGTGCGCTAACCCGTGTGGCCTCAAAACCCACCCGCGGAGCCCTAGCCTCGCCCTTCGGGTGCACCCGGAGATGATCCTTCAAGAGGAACTTGAGGGAGGGCTTCAGAATGGGCCGAATTCCAGTGGGACCGTGTCCTGATAGCACTTGCTGACTGGGTCACACACGCAGGGAGGGACAGCTGTGCGAGAACAGTGGAGGGGCCGGCCTGACCCGTAGAGAAGCCTCCAGGGAAACCCGCCTGCCCCCACCCAGATCTCGGACACCAGGATCTCTAACACCCCGGATCTCAGGGATCTCAGCCGCCCCACCAGCAGCTGCGCCAGGAGTACGTCTCCGTTGTTCAAGCCCCTCCTCCGTGCTGACTTGCCCTGACGACCCTGGGGAGAGACACGGACCTTCCTTCCTCCCTGGCTTCACACCTGGTTCTTTACTGAAGTCTCCTGCGGATTTTACGGGAAATGATGTGAGATCCTTTACAACCTGCTCCTAATTTACCCTTCAAGCTTCATTTCACGTGATGGTCTCCTGGTCATTCCCTGTGGTCCCTTCTCCGAACGACCCGGTCAGTGCCTTAGATCTGTCCTTCTTTCGCTCACTTGTTCGTCCCCATGCCCACTGATTCCGCTTGTCCCCCACCCACCCCTCCTTCCGTCCACTCATCCCCCATCCCTCCTCCCCTCCCTCCCTCCATCCGCTCATTCACACTGTCAAGGGCTCACACGTACCCGCCGTTTCTCGGCACCATGGACAGAACAAGAAACAACACCGGCTTCTCCGCGAGCCGTCCTGCCGCCCCCGTTAACCGGAATTTCTCTCTCTCTCTGTCCCAGTCGGCTTCCCACTCACACGTCCTCTTCCCCAACAGGTTTTCCTTGTCACACCTGCTGTCACCTCTTCTGCACTTCTGTGTTCCCACGATCCACATCCAGGATTTTCACAGGGATCCGTCACACTCCACAGAAATGACTTCCCCGTTTGTCTTCCAGACCGGACGGCACATTGGGTCAGTGTGGGGAGAACATGTTACTTCTGTTCCCATCCGTCGAGCTCAGAACCCGGGGGTGAAGGCGTGTGCAGTGCTTGTCGGTCGGATCTGGGAACAAGAGTGACGTTTATTTTACGAGTCAATGTAAGGAGTTTCGACAGGATTGTCAGACCTTTTTTTTATGATCTTTGTGGGTTTTTTTACTGTCACCACACACGCAGCCCGAGTCCAGCTAGAAAGAGGACAGGGAGCTCTCGGACTGAAGGTGGGTCATGATGACATTGAACCACTCGTGTCTGCTGTTTCCCATAATTGACTGAATTGACTGATTTGCCCTCGTGTGAGCAATGCCTCCGGCTCCGAGGAAGAAACGCCTCATCACGTTGCCCGAGGAAATGCTGTGTGCGTGCATATCAGGGGTGAGCTGGGGGCATGGACGTGTTTCCCCTGGAAATCACGCAAGGACGTTTACTGACCTTCACTGCTCTGGTTGGAGCAACACCCTCGGAGAGCAAAGCCCCACGCTCCGGTGCGCTTGGATTCCCAAGCCCTTTGCAGGGGCTGCTCACTCCCAACCTGGCTGAGCCGCTGCATGGACCCACATGACAGTTCTTTAAAATCCCAGTGTTAGGGGCGCCTGGGTCTCTCGGTGGGTTAAAGCCTCTGCCTTCGGCTCAGGTCATGATCTCAGGGTCCTGGGATCGAGCCCCGCATCGGGCTCTCTGCTCAGCGGGGAGCCTGCTTCCTCCTCTCTCTCTGCCTGCCTCTCTGCCTGCTTGTGATCTCTGTCTGTCTGTCAAATAGATAAATAAAATCTTAAAAAAAAAATCCCAGTGCTGGCGGCGGGTCCTAAGGTGGCCCGTATTGCACAGAGTGCTGGGTGTGGTGCACGGACACTGAGTGCTGGAACACTGGAAATAAAATTTAAAAGATAAAAAAATAAAAAATAAATAAATAAAACTCCAATGTTTTTCTGTTCCTTCCCCAGGGAAGGTGCTCCATGTCCCGTCTCTGCAGAAGCATGAGGAGAGCTCAGGCCGACAGGGGAACAAGCTGCCGTGAGGAAGTCTCACCGGGTCCTCCTCTGCCGTCAGACACGACCTGGCCTCTGTTTGCTGCCCTTCCTCGAGAGTGACGATGACAGGTGCCCCAATCGGCCCCCGCTCGTCACAGTGCTGCCCTGCGTGCTACTGCGTCATCGACACAAGGATGTTGTCCGTCCGTCCCCTCCATTGGGGTAAGGACCGCACTGGAAAGCAGACACTGCGAGCCATTTTAGAGGTCACCCTCTTAGCAACCTCCGGCAAATGCAGGCGTTGGTTTTCCCTCAGGAAGCAAAACCGAGTCTCCATTCTACTGCATTAATGAGGGGACGGCGTGACTGTCAGAGGCCCCAGGGTCCCTGCCCACTGTTGGGATGACAGGGCATCTTCTCAGGACGGAGTCATTCCGAGCTCATCGCATGGAGGGTCTGGGACTGGGGAGGACCCTGGGATGCATCTGGCTGTCGTCCCAGCTTTGAATAAACACACTCGGTGTGCGACAGGGACAAACCTGCCGTGCTCCAGGAGTAGAGGCAGGGAGACCTGCGTTGTCACCGCAGCGAGCACAGGGCGTGGGGATCAGCCGTGCGGTGATCAGTGTGGTAACCGAGCCACACAAACCAAGAGACTTGGGACACGTGAGTCCCCTGGACTGGTCCTCGTGGGGCTGGGACACGCAGCTGTGGCACACTGGGTTGTCCCGTTACCTTCCGGACACCTTGAGAATGACGTCACGCCGACGAGCGCATCTCCACATTCCACTGGTCCCGCGTTCTCCCCAAACTGACTGCGGCCTGAGCTTGGTGGAAAACTGGGGGTCCCACCTCGCATTACTGAGGTTCTATAATATTCTTGTGAACACTGACAACAGACGCGAGCCCTGGGGTCTCCAAGGGCCACTGGAAAGGGGCTGGATGCCTTTCCCAAGAGCCGCTCTTGGCTTGGTGCAGACTGACTTCAGAGAGGCTCCTGCATGTCGTGTTCCTCTAACACGCGCCAAAATGTTTTCTTGATTTCTTCCTTAAAATGACACATTTTTTTTTAAACCTTCCAAACAATTCCCTTTCCTAGGTTGCCTTTATGCAGTTACTTAAATGACACAGCCTTCCAGGAACGGCACAGCGTTCGGTTTAAGCTCGCCGTCCACCGGTGCGTACGCAGAACACCAAACCACGGTCGCCAGAAGAGCTAGCAAACCCTCCTCACATCCTCTAGGATTTCTCTGAGGCCTCGAAGGAATTTAAATTCACTACGAGAGTAAGAGCAATTACGTGCCCTCCTGAGTCTCATCTCCAGACGCTTCTGTTTGAAAGCCGCCCCCAGGACAGTCAGGAGTCAGTGTGAGACGCAGGAGGTGCCCGTCCAGGTCCGTGAAATTCCGATGTTTTTGTTTAATCTGGTGATGCTCTGAATCCTCGGGAGAGCAGAGGAGGGATGACCGTGAACTGGAAACTGCTAGAAGGCTCAGCCAGCCGGGGACTCTCCTCCTCCCTCCGCGGGGCGTCCGTGCAAACACAAGGTCTCCTGCCACACGGCGGAGGTCGCTGGCATCCGATGGCAGGACCCGCCACCCTGCACACGGGGCTGAGCTGCCATGAGCGCGCCCTGCCCGCAGCTGTGCGAGCTGTCTGCCCAAGTCACGAGTCTGTAACCGCGTCCCAGCCTCTCCCGCGCTCCCCCTCACGTCCAGGGACACAGCCAGAGGGCGGCCGATGCTCAGGGCCCGCGTGTGAAGATTCCCAGATTCCGCCGATGCCCCAGCATGAGGTTCCCGCCCAAGAGCCGACCCAGGGGCCACAGGTCCCCGCCTCCCGCTCGGAGCCTGCGGTGTGTGATCAGTGTGGCCCCAGGGAGCTGGGGCGGCCGGCACCAGGCTGAATTCTGGACGCTGCAGGCCTCCTGCAAGCATCTGGCTGGGCGGCGGCCACAGCTTATCAGGAGAGCCACAGGCGAAGCCTGGATGAAGACTCTAATTTATAAGGAAAGTTAGCTGAGTTTGGATCCCAGATTTCATTTTCTTCTTAAAAAGGGGCTCATTAAGATGACTGTAGGTTGACCTCAGAGGCAGACGGTGGTCGGGGATGCCCGCGCCCCTCCCGCCAGCCCCCGGCTTCACTGATGGCGCAGCACGGGGGTGGGGGCCCACTCGCCCTCCTGACGGAGCCCCGCTGTGGCCGCGCGTCCGGCCCCGACACCAAGCCGTGGGGATGCTGTCCCTGAGTGTCCTTGTTCTCTTCCCATTGGTGACGGTCTTTCCTTTACAAAGACGAACGTGTGCACAAGTCGGCAAACGGAAGGACGGACGACGTGGCTGACTGTGAGTGAACGGCACGAGTGGGCTTTGGTTTGCCAAAACGGGGTTGGGGGCCACGCCGGGGCGGGCGGGCTTTGAATGCAGCCACAGGCCTGTGTCCCTTGGAATCGGGGTGACCCCCCAGAGGAGGCATGACACCTGCCTGCAGAGCTCAGGGACCGGCAGGCATGAGGCCAGCAGAGCAGGAGGGAAGATGCTCTTCGACGCTTTGGAAATCCGTGACCACGCATCCCCTGAAGAGTCGGTGACCCAGAGCTCCCCACTCGGACGAGCAGCTCATGGACCCCCAACTCCTGAACAATCACCCAGAACTAGTGCTTGAACTTGTACAGGAGCTTTCTCAGGACGTGAGTTCTCTGACGACAAAACCCGCAGTCCTCTCTTGGAAGGCCGGCATGCAGACTGTGTCGGAGACCTTACACGCGTATGCATCTCGGTCATGGCCGTCTTCCGTCTCCCTCGGCGTCCGCAGGAGCCCCGTGCCCGTCTCCGGCTCGTGGTGCAGACCTGCCAGGGTCGGCGTGTTGAGCCCTCCCTCCTGCACACGCCTTACTCGCCAGACCCCGGGCCAGGCGCCTGTTCACCGTCTAGGCAGGAGGGAATAACGGCCCCAGTGGCCAGGCCCCAGGGGCCCACCGGGACCGGCATGTGGTCGGGCGGCCTCTGAAGGTCGAGGTCCTTTTCTAGAAGGGAAGGAGAGGAGGGGTGACTGTAGCTGGCCTCTTTCTCCTCAACACACACGCCTTCTCCTCCTTCCTGGCGGGGGAGGGGCTCCGCCTGGAGGACCTGGACGGGGGACTCTTGCTCGTGACGGCATCCCGGAGGCTTGGCGCCAGCCCAAGGGCGTGGGAGCCGCCCGGCCGCTGACGCTCGAGCGGGCACGGAAGTGCAGGAGGGTTTATACGGCAGCAGCCGTCCAGGAGGCAGGTCAGAGTCTTTGGGCCTCAGACCCAGCTGGGGGGATGCTGAGTACGGTGCTGGATGCGTAGTGAAGAGCCCAATGACAGAGTGTCCCGCTCACAAGGTCCCAGAGAAGCAGCTCGTGCGGACGTCGCCCTGATGGGCCACTTATTCTCCGCCGGTTCCGCCGTCAGAAGGAGAGCACTCGCCATCCTGGGCGTCACGCTGGTGGCGGCCTGCGCACACAGCCTCTTCCCCTTCCTCCGGAGAGGCCAGGACCTCCTGTGGGGTGAGTAACTAGTAAATACCGTCTCCGGCCTTGGGAAGCCGCTGTCCACAGCCACGGAGGCAGACAGTGGCGTGGCGGCCCTGAGAGCCAGGTGAGGCGCGTGCCGTGCTTCCTCCTGCATCCCGAGAAGGGAGCCGTGGTTCTGGAGGGTGGACGGGTCGCAGCTCGGTCCTGTCTGAAGAGTAATTCGGGGTCTCTACCCACAAGACTCTCCATTTCACCTGCTTGACTATTTGAAAAAACTGTGTTTGGGAGAAATCACCTTGTCCTTTTTCTGGGCACGTGTGTGTCTGGGACACGGGGTGCTGCGGTGTCCAGTGTGGTCGGTGGGGCGGGTGCTTGCAGCGTCAGACCTCAAGCTCTGTCTCTCTTTGGCTGAAAGAAAGAAAGAAAGAAAGAAAGAAAGAAAGAAAGAAAGAAAGAAAGAAAGAAAGGAAGGAAGGAAGAAAGAAGGAAGGAAAAGGCACCAAACACGTTGAAGGCATTTGCCTTGAGCAGAATGTCGGAGGTGCCTCTGGCTGGCCCCCGGGGACGCACACTATCCCCAGCAGGCTCCTGCATCCCTGCAGCCCGCCGGGGCTGTCTACAGACTTCTCAGGAGTGGGAGGACCCTTGTGCTGACAGCCCCCGTCCCACCCCTGCTGGGCCCCACTTCTCCCAATTCCACTGGACTCAGGGCTTCGTGACCATGTGGAAAGTTGCACCGACGTCCCTCACAGACCCCCGTGCCCCTAAGAAAGCGCCTAACGCGTCCCAGGCAGCAGGAAGCCTGAGGCGAGCGCTGGGCTCAGAGAACATGGGTCTGCACGCGCCCCTTCCCTCGCCACGCCTGCCACACTCCGGAGCTTGGGAAGTCGTCCGTCGCGGGGACCCCTGACGTGCCACGCCGTGCCGAGTGCCCTGCATCTGGATGACAGCAGGAAAGGACACCAGACGCGCGTTTCAGGCGCCATGGGGAAGATCGGCTCATCTCGCCCACATGAGCCCGCGGTCCCCGTGCTGTTCGACAGCTGTCCTGTGAGTTACCTACTCTGTCCTTCTATGGATAGTCATCAAGGCCTCCACTGTGTACAACCGCGGTAACACGAGTTAGGAGTCACGTGGCTGTGGTGGCTGAGTTGTCATGGGTCGGAGGCGCCCACGGACCGTCACGCACATGGTCAGCTGTGGATGTCACAATCCACAAATTGGGGAATGTGATCTCTGCTGCTTCGCTGGAACCCCGCACGCCACCGCCCGTCCGAGGGCTCGACTCGCGCCTGCCGGACTCGGAGCCGGCACAGCGATCGTGCACGAGGACGCGTCCGTCAGGTTTTATCCGGGGCTGTGGTTGCCACGTCACGGGCGTTTAAGCATCAACGGGAGCATTTTGAGACTGGCTTGTTAACCGTTTACAAATACTCATTTGGAGAACATTTCTCTCACTGTGTCCGACCTCACGTTCATTGATAGAGGACAGTGTTTTCCAGGCCGACCAGCAGCTCACGGCAATTCCGCCGAAAGATCACTGTCACGGGTCACGTTTCTCGGCCCCCAGTTCAACTCGCGATGCTGCTCTGTGTTCTCAAGGGTTTGCGTTCTTATCACAGCGCTGGGGTCTTCGTGGAGCTGGCAGCCGGGAGGTGGGGCTGCCGGCGAGCTCGCTGCTAGGCCCTCGCCCCGGCGTGTCCAGTCTAGGCTTGGCCCTAGGAGGGCTCCAGAGGCCCGTGTCCAGGGCCCGGTCACCCCCGGGAGGGCCCCAGGAGCCCGAGGTACAGCCGTGTCCAAGCTCACTATCCTTCTGGGTCCTTCTGTGAAGCCCCACACACAGGACTGGAGACTAGACGAGGGACAGTCGAGGACACACGTAGGTCCTGGACATGCACACCTGACGGTCAGGCTGTGGCCTGTAGTGGTGTGGTGGGGGGCGGGAACAAGGCCAGGGCACCCACCCTGCATGTCCGTGCCGCTCGAGTCTGGCTCAGGAGAAGCTCCAGAGTAGGGTACCTGGGCTCAGCTCAGGGAGGAGCAGACGGAGGCAGCCGGAGGTTCTGGGTAGGAAGGAGTCGGCCGTGTTTGCGGACAGACGTGCGCGTGGCCGTGTGGGTCTATGAGAGCAAGGCTGAGGCCCTTCTGCGGAGCCTGAGGTCCTCACGGAAGCCGTGTGCTCATAAGCACGGAGGGGACGCATGTGCACTGTTTGTGCAAAGCTGAGACTAACGCACAGGCCTCCTTACGCAACGGTTCCCACCAGTTCCAGCCACTGCCAAAAGGAATCCATGGGAAGCAGAGACTGGCCTGCAGACCCGGACGTCTGGGCTCAGCCGGGTGGGGACGCGCCGAGCGAGGAACACTGGCCGACTTCATTCCTGGTGATTGGGTTTTGGCACACGGGTCAGGCACGTCAGGATCCCAACACAGAGCTCTGAGTAAACCAGCTCCGCGGTCCGTCCGCAGTGACCCCGGGGCCCGTGCGGGTTGTGGCCCCAGGGGAGGAAGACTCCAGCATTCGTGTGCTGAACAAGGGCTCTTCGGAAACAGCGGACGTGCGGCTCTTTCGCAAGTGTGTGCTCACCCGCCGTGGGACTGGAGAGTCGGAGTATCCGGGGCACCCAGCCCGGCCTCTGGACAAGGGAAGGGCCGGGAGGGTGATCAGATGCCCATGGCCAGGGTCTCCACCTTTCTGCCTCTGTGACGACGTTTCTGTAAAGGCCCAGAAGCGCTGGTTCCGAGAGCTTCAGGATGGGGAGCCCAAAGGTCCCTGTGTACCACGGAGCCGGCCCCACAAGCCACGAGGACAGACGTGTGTTTGTTGTGGGCCTCGCCCCACACGTCTCTCCCTCAGGCTACTGGTCTGCACCCTTGAGTGAACCAGTAAAGGCCGAGCTTCCCTGAGCTCCCTGGGCCCCTCTGGACAGCTAAGGAGCTGAGGAGGGGGACCTGGAACCTCCCCGGGGCAGCCTTCGGCCAAAAGGGCAGGTGCCGGCCGGGGGCTTGTGACCCTGAGTGTGAGGCCACCTGGGGTAGACCGGTTGGAGTGGAGACCTCAGCCGCCCAGCGTCTGCCCGGTATTGTGTGTGGGGCCAGCTTCAGACGGGCTCCACGGCGGCCTGTGGCCGGAGCCCTGCGAGGCACCTTGGGGCGTGGGGAGGCAGTGGGAGTGGGCAGGACCCTGTGCTCCTTGCACTGCGTGGGCAGCTCTGGGTTGGGGGGGCTCATGCCTCCTGTGAGATGTGGAAATCAGGCCCACGGGGAAGCCGGCCCGGACCCCTCCAGATGGGGCTCAGGGGCCGTGGGCTTGTCACCGCCTCATGCTGCCCTTGGAGGACACTGAACGTGGCAGAGGTGTCCGCGCTCGGACAGGGTTCACCGTGCTATCTTGTTCCACAGGACGCAGTGGAGACCCTCCTGTCGTCAGCGTCGTGGAGGAGACCAGACGCATGGTGGACCGCGCCATCTACCACACCGTGAAGAGGTAGGCTTTCCGCAGGGGACACGGGAGGGCAGGTCACTAGGGGCCGGTGCCCGGGCCTCGCCGCCGGCCTTGCCATCTCCACCTTACCAATCGGGAACTCCCGTGCGTTCCCTCACTCTCCTGGTTTCCAGGGGAAGATCCCGGAGGAACCGGTATTCAGTCCCAAACTCTGTCTCTAGCGTAGCCCAGAGCAAACCACGGTGATCTCACCATGACGCGCATCTGCGGTCTCAGAGGCGGGGGTGGGATCCCGGCGGTGGACGGGGGTCCTGGGACAGGGGGCTACTTGTCTTGGGGCAGGAGGGAGGAGCCGAGACCAGAGCCGGGGCTGAGGACACCACGGGACACAGATGTTCGGTGCGGGACAAGCCCACCCATCCTTCTGGATTCAGTCATAAGAAACCCCTTGGCTTTAATACATCATTGACCTCAGTATTGAGGACATGGTGGTCTCACATGAGATGTTTGTAAAGCAAACAGAACAGCTAAGGAGCGGGTTTTGTCCTCACAAGCTCATCTCGTTGGTGGCTGACTAATGGTTACAGATGCTCTCGCTGGGGACAGTGACATCCACATGCGGTCCCGGGAGCCAGATCAGCAGAGACCCAGGCCCAAGGCGATACCTGCCCTTCCCTGGACGCCTGGATGCCCCGCAGGGCGTCACCCACCCATGCACTCATGGACCCACACTTTGTTTTTACAACAGACCCGTCCTCGGTCCGCTTGCCGGGGAGCCTTCCTGCAGGCCGTGCACCGCTGAGCATGGCTGGTCCGCAGGGCCCCCGCTGCCGTGGGCGGGCCACATGGGGGGCCCAGGCTCCAGGCCCTGCTCCTTGGCGGCTGCCACCGGGGGTCCTTCTCCTCTGGAATGGCGGTGGGTGCAGTCACACAGTCTTACTGTCGCTCCGTCTGATGGTTCTTTCCCATTCTGCTTCATCGTGCCTACCAGGGAGGCAGCATCCGGAGTCCCCAAGGGACGTCCTCCTACGCCTGTGGTCCCCGTCGCCTAAAGCTCCTACCCCTTCCCGGACCCGCCACTGGGCACACTGACCATGGGGGCGTGGGACCCACACCGGTGTAGGAGAGGAGGGCGTCCGTGCTGTGCGGGCGCTAGGGCCGTTCTACGGAGGGAGAAGCCACTTCTGCCTCCCGTGCTGCCCCCTTTCTATGCAGACTCCACGCCCAGCGTGTGGCTTGGACTCGGGACCCTGAGAACAAGAGTGGGGGCTCTGCTGACAGCCCGCCAGGTGCCCATCAGAGCGGCCCCTTTCAAAGCATCCTTGAGGGTGGATGGGAGCAAAGACAGTCAACGCCCTTTGTCTCACGAGGTGCTGAGAAATTACCCAGAGCCGTGGAGACTGTCCCCCAGTAGTATCTGCCCCCATGCGGACGCCACGCTGGCGTCTTGCAAACTTTTCCATGACCCCGTCCTTCCAGGGACCACGGTCAAACCGTGGATCTGACCCGCAGGGCTGGGACCACATCCATTTGTCCCCATCCTGCTCCCCAGGGTTGGCGGCCGCCCCCATGACTCTGGGCTGCGGGTGCAGCCCTGCATGTGGCATCCTCCCGGCAGCGCTAACCAGGTCCCTCGAGGTCTTCCTCAGGACTCCCGGGCTTCTCCTGGATTCTGAGCTGAGCTCTGCCCTCGGCCAAGGTGTCACCCGGGGAGGGGAGGGCGTCTGCTGTCTCAGGGCCCCCGACCCGGCGGTCTTGTCCACGGGTCTGCCGGCGAGCGGAGGCTGGCCTGAGTCTCCTCCTGCCGTTGAACTCTGAGGACAAAGAAACGGGGTTCTCGGGCTTAACTGCCCTTGTCAGGGCCACAGGGCCCCTGCTCATGAGGAGCAAAAGCGACGAAGGAAGAAGGCGCCGCGTCTCAGTCCTGCGGAGTCTCCTCGTGCAGAATGCCAGCCCTGCGCCGTGAGAACGAGGCTGCAGATGTGCTTCACCCTCGGTTTTGCGGTGATGGAAGTGGAAACACAAAGACAAGAGAGCCGATCAGGAAGGTCACCGGTGAGGTCTTCTGAGGTTGTTTCCAGACGTTTCTCCGAGAGACCTTCGAGACCAGCATCGCGCAAGGAGGCACTGAGGCTGCAAGGCAAACTCAGTTCTCTGAGGTCCTTACGGTTCGAATCTGGGAGACGCGGCCTCCGGAGGACCCGGAGACGTACTCTGGGGTGGGCGGTGCTTATGGGGGTGAGCCCGTGGCCCTCCTTGCTCGCCGGGGAGGACGCTGACCAGTGGAGGGGAGCAGCCGCCGTAGGTCCCCCAGGGCGGGGCAGGACAGGTGCGGGGTGCTGGGCTGCAGGTCAGAGAAGTAAGCCACGTGCCGGGCCGTGGGGCGAAGGCCGGCGGGCACCACCAAGCTCATGCCCGTCTGAGCCAGGCAGTTGCCGCCCCGCGTCCCCAGCAGCCTCCCTCGTGGATCCGCCTGGCCCGTGAGCTCCTGACCTCACGTCCCAAGCTGCCCTCCCCCCCAAAATGCTAAGATCTGTTCCCCTCACGGGCAATTGTGTCTCATTTAGGATTAATGAACTAGTGAGCCATTGCTATTTGCTTACTAATCATAGAGTGAGTTACTACATTTCTTTCTTAAAGAGTTCACTTATTTATTTGAGAGAGAGACAGAGCGAGCACAAGCAGGGGGAGAGGGAGAAGCTGAGCAGGGTGCCTGATGCAGGGCTCGATCCCAGGACCTTGAGATCATGACCTGAGCCAAAGGCAGTCGCTCAACCGACTAAGCCCCCCAGGTACCCTGGATTATTACATTTCAATAAATAATTAAATGTCAACAAGAATCCCCAATAATTATTTATTATTTATGAAATAATAAATCCTGCAATTTCTCAGTATTTTTTATCGTGATCATTGAGAACTTTGAAAGCACGGTCCACGGAGCGCATGGTGCCTGCTTCTTTTCTGAATTCTTCTAAAACCAGAAGAATCCAGTCTGTGGGGCGCAGTGGCCCCGGATGGACCGAACACCTTTAATGTGTTCACTCCGCAAACGTGCGCGAGCCCCGTGGCCCGGATGCAGGAGAGCCCCCGGGTGCCGTGGGGCCGCCTGGAGGACGAGGGAACGACTTTGGCCCCGCTGGTTCGAAGCAGAGAGAGACGGACACACAGGGAAGCAGACGGATGGAGGCAGACGGAGGGGAGAAAAGGCAGAGGGGGAGACCCATAGGGAGAAGGAAGAGTCAAGAAAGGAAGATGCCGTGCACTGACCACGTGACCCCTTGTCCATGGCCAGCACCCCACGTGCTCGCGGCTGTTTCCACATACGTTTTGGGCTGTGACCCCACACGCTCAAGGTTATGACCCCTGGACTCAAGACAGTGTTGCCACCTCCAGGGCTGTGACCCCGGGGGCTGGAGCCCACCAGCTCGGGGCTGTCACCTGTGTCCTGAAGACCGGGACCCTACGTGTTCGGGGTTGAGACCCCACTCTGTCAAGGCTGTGACCCCACATGCTCAGGACTGGACCCCACTTGCTCGAGCCAAGACCCCACGTGCTGGGGGCTGGGATCCCTCGTGTCTGAGCTATGAGCCCAGACAGTTGGGGCCGTGACCCTGTATCCTCAGGGCTGTGACCCCATATGCTCAGGACCATGGCCCCATTTCTCAGGGTGTGACCGTGTGGGCTCCGGGGGGTGGGGAGACCCACCCCGCCCAGGGGCCGGAAGGTGCTGGCCACCTGCCGTGGTGGGGAGGCCCTGGGGGTCCGGGTGCAGGACGGCACTCAGAGCAGTCTCCGGGAGTGTGGGCCTGATGTCCTGCAGCAGAGCAGGGGCCACTTTCGGGGGCTGCGTGCTGGGACGGAGTGGGGGGAGGGGCTGCGCTGCCCCAGGGCTCACCAGATCTGCCCTGCTAGGCGGGGGGAGATGCTGGGTCTCAGGATCAGGGGTAGGCAGTTACCTGGGCTCTGGCTTGGAGGTGCTGCAGGAAAAGGGCCCAGGTGAGTGAGTGGACAGGGGAGCAGATGGGAGGCCCAGAGGTGCCCACGTCAGGGAGACCCCCTGCCGGCTCCCCGTGGGTCCCCAGACGCTCCAAGAGAGGGAGGGTCCTGGGTGCCTCCTCCGCTCACTGCCTTGCCTCAGGGACTGTTTCCCCTCACGCTCCCGGGATGGGCCTGTGCCTAGCCGGTGTGCATGAGCGGCCCGAGCGGCCCGTGTGGCTGGAGAAATCGTCCTCTTGCCTCGATGCCTCGGCAGGGCAGGAGGCAGTGACGCTGGGCAGGCTTGGACCAGTCTCCATGGCGCGGCGCCGGGGGCCACCACCGGTCTTCCACGGCTCTCATCGCCCGGCACCAAATCCTGCCTGTCCACCGTCAGGCTGTTTCCACATTCGCGGCTTGCTGGGGGCTCAGCGTGTGTGCCGCCCGCACCCCTACACCTGCGTCTACACCCGCCCTTGGTCCCATCCGCTGTGGATGTGAAGACGGCTCTGGCGGTGCCCGGCGCAGAGAGGACCGAGGACGCTTGGTGACATCAGGAGCAGATGCTTCTGTGTCCTTGGCACCAGGGAGACGGTGGAAAGCCAGACGGGCTGCGAGGTCATCACGCAGAGGACGCGGAGCCAGCAAAAGCCCACCTTCCCGTCCGAGCTCAGAGTCAGATCTTCTGCGCTGCAGATGAGAGGGCGAGAGGGCAGGTCTGCCACTGTTAATAGCTCACTGACCTCCTGGAGCTGAGGCCTCAGGACAGCCTGCAGCCGTGGCCGGTGGTGCGGACCCTGAGCCGTGCGAGGTCCCTGCCGTCCTCAGGGGCGTCTTTGGGGGAAGGTGGCTGCGGCGAAGGCCTCTGTGGGGAGACCCACGTGCCCAGAGGGACCCGGGGCAGCAGCTCCCCCGGCAGTGTCACCAGCCTGCCGTGGCCAGAGCCGCCGGCCCGGCACATGGGTTCCCGGTCAGGGGACCACCCATCCAGAGCCCAGGCTGGGGCAGGGGAGGCAGGTGTTTTGAGATGCAGCCGCCGGGAGCCAGGGCAGGCAGGGAAGAGCCCAGAGGGAATTCCCGTTCACAGCTACAGCGCGCGGCGAGGTAACCGGCAGACCCCGATGGAGGAGTGGGCCGCATAGCCTCGCCTTGGTGCCTTGCAGTGCCCTGGTCTGCAGGAAGCCGGGGGAGCCCTCCAGGCTGGAGTCCCCATGGTGAGGCAGGAGCAGCCTGGGCCCCGGAGGAGCTCTCTGCTGGAGATCGGGGCAGGTCGGGGCCACGGCAGGTCGGGGCCACGGCAGAGCACCATGGCCGCAGGAGCCCAAGGCAGGGAGGGGCAGGAGAAGGGGCTGGTGTCCTCCGAGCTCCAAGCTGGGCCAGCCCCAGTCTGGATGTGAGGACGTGTCTCGTCAACCTGCTCGCTACAAAGACTCCCAGGGCTCTGTCTCGGTTCTGTCCTTGAGCTCTGGGCTCCTGTCCCTGCACGTGTGTGCACACGTGTGTATACACACCATCAAATGAGCACACGTGTGCGTGCACACCTGTGCACACAGCGTCACAAGGGTGTAAACAAAGTCCATAGAAGGACTCCCTCCAACGACTCCTGGGATGTGCGGACCCCGGGGTGTGGAGGCAGCATGGCTGCGTCACGTCCTTCCCAGCAGGGAGCGCCGCTGGCCTGTGTCAGACCCCGGGGAGCTGGAGTCGGGGCCGCCCATATTGCTGGGGAACTGGACACTACTGGGCCTCTCTGGGCTGGGCCGAGCTGGGGTGCAGGGCTGTGGTCTCTCATGGAGGACCAGGTCTGTGTGGGAACCTCGTGGGGGCCTTTGTCCATGGGGGGCTGGGCCCAAATGCGCGTGTGTCCTGATGCACCCAAGGGTTACTCTGGGGCGGAGCGGGGGGAAGGCCAGCACCTGCTCGCACCTAGGGCTTCTGGCCCACTGGCCCCAAGTTCAGGATGCAGACCCCCCCCAACCCGGGGTGGTCTTCAACCCCAGCTCTGTCTCCCTCATTCCCCTGGAGGACTGGGGACTGGGGACTGGGGCGTCCCCTCCCCTGCTCGCCTGTACCAGACATCTTCATGGCTCTTCTCGCAACGACCACCCTGGTTTCTGCATGTAAACGTTTCTCCTGGAGCAGAGTGTGTTTCTCGGGCATGAATCTGCGGTGGCAGTGTCTGTTTGCCCCCGAACTGGCAGGCTGGGCCAGCAGGTTGCATGAGTCTGGCCGCGGGCGTAGGCCTGTTCCTCGCTCTCTGGAGGGGAGACCAGGAGACCCCTCGCACCTTCTCCGCAAGCGAGAGAAAGGAGATGGGTTTGCGCACTTAGAGCCGTCGTGTCCGCTGTTCTGGGGGACCTGCGATCGTCTCCCGTCCTCGCGGGAAGAAGCATGGCCTCGTGCTCAAGACGCTGGAGCCGCTGGATGCAAACCGGGCCTCGCGCAGGGCCTGCTTCCCTCCCCGTGCATGTCAGCTCACGTGTGCTGGGTGAGCGCTCGGGACACCTGCACGGCTCCCCACACACCACAAGACGGAGGGAGTCATTTACGGTGTTTAGAGACATGATTCCACAAGTCCGCGTCCTGGGTAGGCACTGCCGATCGTAGCCACACTGAATACCGTCTACTGATGTTGCGTCCAGGGTCCAGACCTGCTCAAAGAGCCACGCGGACACTGAGTCGCGTCACCTCTGCACACGTGGGAGGCACGAACAGGCTCCACAGGCAGACGGGCTGA